>NC_056728.1:1192216138-1192291138 GCF_019279795.1 Protopterus annectens
ATATGTGCTCAGACACAGAGCCTCAACAAACACTAGGCCCAAATACAATTCTGAAACTGGACAATGCTACAGATATTCCCACTACTTGGAAACAAACTGCAGAAATGCTTCTCACAGCAGAAAAGCAGCAGTGAGCCTTTAAATGAAAGTTTTAAACAGCTAAAGGAGCCTCTAGAAAAAATGTTTAACTGCTACAAGTTATCAGAAACAAACAAACCAACAGATGCTTATTAAATGTGGACAATTTCCAGTTAATACCTCACACACAGTGAAACTAGCTAGACAAATATACAGTACACAAAGTGCTATAAATAACAAAGAAATAAAGAACAAAAAAAAGCAAAAAAACAGGATACTTAATGTTATATATTATAGTTCCGAGTTTGCTCAGTGTCCTTCCTTCGATTAGCTCAGTGTGAAATGGCAGAAACACTCACAACTTAACTTCTTAAGATAACAGAAAGTTGAAACCTGAGACAACTTTTTAGAAAAAAGCTCAAAAGAACCAATGAGGTGCTTAGTCTAAGCTATAGTCCAGGTGACCTCAGTCAGCCAATAACCTTAAACAATTCTCTCTCACTGAAATGACTGATGGCTTTTGCTAAACCAAGATTTCCCTGAATATGTTCTCAGACATATAGCCTCCACAAACACTAGCATGAAATGCAAGCCTGAATATGGAGAATGCTACAGATATCCCCACTACTTAGAAACAAACTGCCGAAATGTTTCTCACAGCAGAAAAGCAGCAGTTAGCCTTTAAATGAAAGTTTTAAACAGCTAAAGGAGCCTCTAGAAAAAGAGTTTAACTGCAACAAGTTATCAGAAACAAACAACCCAACAGATGCTTAATAAAAGTGGACAATTTCAAGTTAATACCTTACACACAATGACACTAGCTAGAAAAATATACAGTACACAAAGTGCTATAAATAATGAAGAAATAAAGAGCAAAAAAAAGCAAAAAACAGGATAGTTAATGTTATATATTATAGTTCCAAGTTTGCTCTGTGTCCTTCCTTCAATTAGCTCAGTGTGAAATGGCAGAAACACTCACAACTTAACTTCTTAGGTAACAGAAAGTTGAAACCTGAGACAACTTTTAAAAGAAAAAAAGCTCAAAAGAAACAATGAGGTGCTTAGTCTAAGCTGTAGTCCAGGTGACCTCAGTCAGTCAATGACCTTAAACAATTCTCTCTCATTGAAATGCCTGATGGCTTTGGCTAAACCAAGATGTCCCTGCTCAGACACACAGCCTCCACAAACACTTGGCCCAAATACAAGCCTGAATATTGACAATGCTACAGATATCCCCACTACTTAGAAACAAACTGCAGAAATGTTTCTCACAGCAGAAAAGCTGCAGTGAGCCTTTAAATGAAAGTTTTAAACAGCTAAAGGAGTCTCTAGAAAAAACGAGTTTTAAACAGCTAAAGGTGCCTCTAGAAAAAGAGTTTAACTGCAGCAAGTTATCAGAAACAAACAACTCAACAGATGCTTAATAAAAGTGGACAATTTCCAATTAATACCTCACACACAGTGAAACTAGCTAGAAAAATATACAGTACACAAAGTGCTACAAATATCAAAGAACTAAAGACAAATAAAGCAAAAAAATAGGGTACTTAATGTTATATATTATAGTTCTGAGTTTGCTCAGTGTCCTTCCTTCGATTAGCTCAGTGTTAAATGTCTGATATGCATAGGTAAATCTGGCACACAAGTAGCCTGTCAAGGTGTTCCCCAGAAATGTTAGTGTGCTACCTGAAAAATAGGGTTGTGTAGAAAATCAAGTTAAAAAGTCACATGAACACATCCAGATGTGCAGATACATAAAAATGTAAATAAAATACAAGTATGTAGCAGTAACATCTACATCTTGGACAGTTACTATGTCAGATATAGGTCAGGTATATAATGAAGTAGCCAAACCCATAACACAATCAAATGCATGTTGCCTAGTGTAATAATACTTGTAGGGGATATACACCTGCAGTCAATAGGAATGTAGTGTACAATTAAAGTACTAATAAGATGTTAATGGAGGTTTCTTTTTACACCTACTCCATGTGCATAAACAATGCAATTCCACACCTCAATGGGTATGTCTAATATCATAACATTTGTTGGGACATATGTCCTATTGTTATATGAAATCTGCATTTACGTTGATGCATGTCCCCTGTTAAAACACCACAATCTTGTTGGCCTGTTGCCACCAATCATCCCTGCATGCTGTTGTAATGTCCACTGTGGTTCAATATATGCATGTGTTATGCTTGCTGTTCAACTGTTGTAACCCTGGTGTGTTGGGTTAATGGGAATATTACTACATGCTGTTACAACTAACTTGAAATGCTGTTGTCTATGTTGGAATTAAACACACCTAATCACAGAACGTATGGGAAGGCCGGTCCCAGCGGACCCACCTGTCCCTCCTCAGCTGGCAGTTGCACCTGGCACCAGCAGGTCTGGTGCCCAGCCCGGGCTACCCTCCTCCATTGGTCCTGTGCCACCTTCAGGTGGAAGCACTGCGGGGGATGGGGTTCATCCCCCCTGCAAGCGTGGGTGGAGATGGGCCTCCTGTCACCCTCCAAAGGGTCCGGGTTGAGATGCATAGGGAGATCCAGCATTTAGTCCCTGATCCCCTGCACCAGCTCAAGGCGAGAGTGGCACGACTCGCGGGTGAGCCTGCCCCTTCTACACAGTCCCCAGCACAGCGACCCTTGGGTCTGTGAAGGTTCAGTGGTGACTGCCCATGGGTGGGGATCTCAGTCCCACTGTTACCATCTGTGGGCTCATGGGCTTGCGATTTCCAAACATCCAACCCCGTCAATTGTGTTCACCCACCCCATGTGTCATACTCCACCCCTGTATGTTTCTTGTTTGTCTTGTCTGTTTACCTACCCAGCCTACCTCCCCAAATATACCTACTTCCTCTACCTCACTTTCCATTCTCCCCTGAAAAAAAAAAGGCAATCTGTACGCGCAAAAAAATTACGCCCCATACATAGCTGCCCATTTCGCGCACATGTCCGCTGGACATGTAAACTGATAATCATAATTGGCAGTACAACATACTTTGTGGTCCTCACCCCTCTCTCAGGGGTGGAAGGTTCCAAATTACACTCCAAATTTGCTACATATGCACAGTTGTTGCTGGTAAAGAAATGGGCAGCTATGGACCTTCCCTACACCTGTCCTGCACATCCCAAGCTTGTGTACCTACTGTCTTTCCCTCTTTGTGACCCCTTTTTCACCACTATCCTATCTTCCCATTTTCTTTTCTTTCAAAGAAATTAGCGTGGGGATTAGCAGGAGTAAGCACTTTTAAGCAGTAGTAAGAGGGTTTAAGCAAGTGTGCGCATGTGTGCGCTTAGCTAAGCATCGCTAAGCGTCACGCAAACCCGCACAAACCCGCTTACAACTGCTTAAAAGTGCTTTAGTCACTCTGTGTCAGGGCCTTTGTTCTGCTCAGCAGCAAAATAAAATAGCTCTGTCAGTCTCAAACCCCAGACCTTGGACACATTAGACTGCATGAAGTACCACTAAGCCACAACAGATATACAATAACTTGGTGCTGCAAAAAATATATCATGCATTACAATGAGTGAATGTAAAGGAAAAATAGGAACGCCATAACACAAAGCTTGTTCTGTGGATCTTTACCAGCAATTGTTGTGGGATTGCATTACATGAGTGTGATGTGAGAAACAGCCAATCAAGCAGAAAACAATGTTACAGAGGCACTTTACAACCCCCACACAGTATCATAGCAGGACAAACACTGGCATATCTGAGTAGGGCAGAGACCATACATCCTAACTCAGTCAACTTTCCAGGGATGTCCCTGATTATGAAACATATTTTAGGTGTGTCCCTCAGAATCCCTTAGAAAAGTACTGACAGTCAGAAAGGTGGGCTATTACACAATGAATACTGACAATAATAACAGTAGACACCGCTTGTATGTCATGAAAGGAGTACTAATCCATATGCATTGCTTCACTGAAGTATACACCTACTGTCCCTATTATGTGTAAGGTGTACCTCACTTTCAACTACCTATCCCTGACTCCATGCAAAGATGTATATGAGTGTTCCATAGGCCCAGCAGAGGCACAAACACACAGGCATATAGGCTATACTGCTGTTACACACTCTGCAAATAGCTTTGTTAGGACCTTCCCAAATGTACCCTTATGTAGGAGAATAACACAGAAATACCAATGGATGTAGCCATGTACTGGTAGCAACTGACTGTAACAATGCCATTGTAACAGTGGTGAAAACACCTGTGAGTTGCACAGACAAAAAATGACAGTGTAACCTCTGGCTACCATCTGGGTAGGTTGACAGTTGTGAACTATGCTGACAGACCACTTGCCTTGATAAACACACAGGTACACACCAATCCTACAAGTCCAGTAAGATAATATTCACGCATTAATGCATAATGCTCTCTGTATGTAAACATCCCCCCCCCCAATTAAAATATACTTGTGCGTTTAGGGTCTACCAAGTGTGCAGGTAGGTATACTCAGTACAGGAATTGTCCAGTTGTCCTGCGAACCCTGTGCTAATGTCAACACTAAAAAACAGAAGCCCTGCAGAATCAGTACATTAATATTCCCAGTATAACAGTTCACAAACAGTTCATGTGCCAAGAGAATATGTCTCAATAACTACATTTGTATGGCAGTTAATTATATGAGTAGAAAATAAACTACATAGTCACATAATTGTTGTGTAAGCATTTGTAGTGGTGAGTAAAGCTCTACACTGATAGCTCAGTATTGAAAGTGGCAGCAGTCAGGTCTGAGTACAACATGTACATCACTGTCTACAACTCTAGCTTCATTTATAAGACATATACCAACCTTCTGACTTACACAACAGCGTCCACAGCAAACAAGCATGGGCCCCACTCTGAAAATCTGAAAGGGCTATGCCTACATACCTTAGCAATTTATAGCATTTGGTTGCTAAGACAGTGAGTACTGCAATTACCACTCAGCAGGCTGTATGCATTTACCAAATGCTGGGCAACAATTGTTGCAGAGGGCATCACATGCACATGTGCAGATACCTATAAAAGCAGATAGTACTTGCTATCCCCACATGCAATCATTACATTGCATGTTCCAGATAGTGAACAACTCCAAGCAGGAAAAAAAAATAAAAAAGAATAAAAAACAAACAACAGTATGTTTCTGTACTTAATAAAAACAAAAACAGCAAAGCATACACAGACGGACCTGAAAGGGACATACAGGTATGTAACAGTTTGTAGTTACCGGCAAGTAGTAGATGGTTATGGTTAGTACTGTTGATCCTCTGAAACATGCATATGTGGCAGCAGTAGGTATGTATGCACTGATGCCTTGCATAAGTATTGCCATGGAGAAATTGCTGTGTAGCTGTGTGCAGTGGGACATAAGTGTGACATTTGTAGCTCAGCAGTACATGTCAAACATCTGAACATGTTATCTATGGTCTGTACAGTACTGCATTTAATGGCAATTTGGGGGAGTACTGCAAACACCTATATAAACTTGGATGTCACAGAGTAAGACATGCATGATAGTCACATAATGTGTAGCTTAGCACTGGCAACCGCTGTAGCAGGCTAGCATAGTAATCTATCATTTGCAGCTATGTATACCCTTGTACTATCACTGTATGCACACATGTGACAACTGTCCATGTTGTAGCAAGGCCCAACAGGTCATCCGTGAGGTGTATGGACTTACAACAGTGTGGACCTTGTGTCTGTATGGCACACACACATATGTCGAGATACATGTGTGTCTGATTTGTAAGCATCTGAACATGTGCATAGAGCAAGGGACATACTGCAACTGTTTGTGAAGGGCGGACATTTATATGTTGGTGCAGGTTGTTATGTGCATATATATATGTAGGTTGTAGTGTGCGACAAACAAGACAGCATACAGTGCTGTCATATGACGTGTTGTTCAAATGCTGTGGGTATGATTTGTTAGGTATATAGTCTTCCAGATAGGGGGGTCCTGCTAAACATATATGGGCTGAGAACACCTTCCATGCATTCTGCACAAGACTGTGCAATATCATTACATAACTGTATCCCCCTCAACCTTTGCATAAATGATATTCCTACCATGAAAGGTGGACTGTATATGTGCTGATATGCATATCTATGTGTACACCAGTGGATGTTCAAATGTACGCTCCAGCCGAATGTTGTACATGTATTGCCATCCCTGTTGTTAAAAGCCCTGTACACATGAACTAACACATAGGTGGTAGTGTACTCAACAACGAAGGTGTGATAAGAGACTACGGTACACAGGTGGACAGTAGTGTCCCTAGTGATGATCACTGTGCCACACTAGTCATGTAAACCTAGTACACTCCACATGTCATCAGTAAATGTGTATCATCCATGGAAACAGAGGTCAGTGTTCCACTCCACTCATCAGTTATAACACCCATCATAGAGTACAGTGTCCCTGTTGGTATGTACCTCAAAAGACATCCACAGCAATAGTAGATGCCAGGCACGTACCTCACAAAGAGTATTACTGGACTCCAACAGATGCCCTATGCTGACTGTCTTACAAAACCACAGTTACACTGTGTCGCATACCGCCTACCCAGAGGCTACCCCTGCCTAACATACAAAGCTATGGCAAACCCACAGGTGTTGGACATGCTCCATGTAAACAGATGGAACACCAGACAAGATACACACTCTACTGATCTACACCTTGTAATGTAAAAAGCATGCTCGACTGGCACATTATCATTACAGACACATACCATACTGTGGAACCAACTACCTATCAACAGCATATGAAGGTCCTCATTAGCAGTTGCCATGAATAACCATGATGATTGCATGTGAGATAGGAAACACAACTCGGTAATCACCCCTGTGGCTCTGCATGACAGGGGCACATGAACCTACATTACATGGGTGTTGTAGTGCAGTGTACCATATATCTAGGCTTCCATAGGCCCTATGGATAACAGCCTATCAGCTACCTAGGACACGATACACACACGCATGTACCTGTTGCATCACATGTTATATGAGGTTGACTGTGTGTGATGGAGAATGTGTATGTGAATGTGTCAATGATGTGTATATGTGTGGTAGCCTAGTGGGACTCTGTGTATACCATGGTATGTAGTGTTATAGCTCTAATCCCATCAAAAGGTCCATATGCTATTGCCAGGCAGGAAAAGCAGTATGGCATATGTTGTGGCGTAGTCCCATGGTGTTGACTGGAGTGTGCCTTTGTAGGCTAAAGCAGTACATGTATGCTTATTGATTGTTAACACTAGTGAATACAAATAACATATGGACTGTAGTACTACCTGAAGCTGTATGCCTCAACTGCACAATATGGTTTATATCCACATGGCTTGGTAACACACTTTTGTTTGTTACCTGTAGTCCTCACACATTGCATACCTCAGGCATGAGGTTATGTAGGTGCTGACACCCAGTAATGTATGGTACACAGGTAAATGTAATCTGGGTTGCCATACCTGTGTGTCATGTAGGTATGTCTGATGTGTGTGTGTGGGTATGCGTGTAACATAGCCTCTGTGGTATGTGTGTCACAGGATATAGGTGCGTATCTAGCAACATGTATAGTGTAGTACAGCAGTATGCCAGTTATAGTGATGAATGTGCACATATGTTACTGAGGGGTTTGCTATCAACAAGTAGTGTGGTGTACTGGTAGTACTGTAACTGTACTGTACATTGATTTCAATGGATGACAAATGTCTGTATGCATTAGCTTCATATACACCTCCTGTGGCTAGGTGTTGCATTGTGTCACATACAGTGTGCCATGTACTGTTGTATAGTCTTACATACAGGTTTAACTTTGTGGCTGTGCAGAACATGGTTTGCTATATAGTATGTGCCAGGCACTGTCAGGCAGTTGTAGGCTTAGCAGTCATATGTGGTATTGAAAGTGTGTATCTACTGACAGCCAATAGGTTGCTATATATGGCATTTCATTGATGTCTGTACATTAAAATGTTGAGTGTGTCACATGACTTGCTCACAATTACTGTTTAATTGTCTTCCAGGGTTATGGCACACAACAGAAAGCCAGCCTCTTCCCCTGAGGAGGAGGAAGTTATCTCAGATGCACTCATCCAACATTATAACCTTCTGTTCTCAAGATCCTGCCAGGACCAGCACAGTCGCATTGCACTGTGGCAGGATGTTGGCCATCGGGTGAATGATGTAGGCATGCATAACCGGACTTATGAGCAGGTACTCCATCACTGCAGAGATTTAATCAGACATGTCCGGCAGCATGCCTCCGATGTCCATAGACAACAGCTTGTCACAGGTGGTGCTGCTACACATCCCCCCCTCACCAGAGTGGAAGAGCTGCTCCTCATCGTGGTGGCTCCTGGTGAACCAGTACAACACACCTGTGTCATCATGGAGGCCGGAGTCACCCAGCACAGCTATAATGAGCGTGCAGGTAACATGGCATATCCGTAGACCACTGTTATCTCAAGTGTTATAATATGCATTAATCAGATGTGTACTGTGTATGCAGAATATGTGGAGCCTGTTGTCATGCAATACTGATAATTCAGGACATTATCTGTATGCCTGTGACTGTCACCCCATGTACTACTGTATAATTGCAGACTCACAGCAGCAATGCCATAGTTATTGACACTGACATACTGTCTCATATCCTTGCAGGTCCCTCTGGTGTGATAGCAAGACAGCAGACCCATGCTGGTGAGTGGGTTACAGTCAATATAGCATATAACATGTGCATGTCATAGGAGAGTTGTAGGCCATATACACATGTTAAACACCTACACATAGTGCATACTCTGCATGTTCTCTGTGTGACTATGCAATTCCCAGTGACATGAGTAGCTGACTCATACACATGCAACACACAGAGCATCACAAACAAGTGGGTTACACTGTAGTGGACATTGTATAGGCAGAGTCAATACACATGCACACAACATACACCACTTTGTCATATGTAGTATGTGTTAATATGATACACATGGCGTATGTAGACACCTGATGTAAGGTCATACTCCAGTATCCCATATGTCATCAACACAGCATGCATACTATACCTGGGGGTCGAGGCCTATCATGGGGCAGTGTGACACGCATCAACACACAACACAGTCATGTTAGGCAATGCTCCCTATTGAACACCTGACATGCTCATGTAACAACTGTCTGTGAACTGTTAAATGTAACCTAAGTGGTGCAGCTCAGGTACAGCAAGATATTTGCCAGTGTGACATGCATCAGTGGCCTTGAGTGACCACATGATGCTGCCTGATGATGGCTCATGGTACTACACTACATCCAGTTACAGTGCCTGCAGTACTACACATATCATTAATTGTTATACACCTGACAGTTGTGTGCAACCGGCCATGGTTTGTATACCTAAGAGTGATGGTGCACAGGACATTGGAAAGTGTTTCAGACTTGCAGTGCAATGTTGTGTCCATGTACACATTGTGTACCAGGGTGAGGCCAATCATTGAACAACACACATGCATCAACGACATGTATACTGTTATCAACAAGGACTCTCTACATTCGCACTGCATGCTGTTGAGCAACACACATCCTGCATGCTGACACATGTGATAGGACTCTCTTTCTTGTGATACTGTACTCCACCATCAACCACTAATGACTGTGTTCCATATTGCTGTTGGTGTGTGTGTGTCAACTTGAATTGTAGTGTATTAGTGTGCATGTGTGCATGTGTTCATGTGTTCATGTGTGCATGTGTGCATGTGTGCATGTGTGCATGTGTTCATGTGTGCATGTGTGCATGTGTTCCATATTGCTGTTGGTGTGTGTGTGTCAACTTGAATTGTAGTGTATTAGTGTGCATGTGTGCATGTGTTCATGTGTTCATGTGTGCATGTGCATGTGTACACGTGTTCATGTGTGCATGTGTGCATGTGTTCATGTGTTCATGTGTGCATGTGTGCATGTGTTCATGGGTGCATGTGTGCATGTGTGCATGTGTGCGAACATCCTGTACAGATGGTAAAGTGTGCTTCCTGTCTCTCTCTCACAGGTGCTGAGGTATTGTTGGATGGGTGCAGCAGAGAACCTGAGGTCACTGCCACAAATAGTGACCATGATGATACATGTGTAGTGGCACAGGCATGTTTGACAGGGTCTATTTGTGGTCCACCAATCGACAGTACACAGCTTTCCACCCCATCTATGCGCACATGCGTACTGCCATTACATCCCTCAACACCAATGGCCTTAGGTGAGGAACAGCATATGGTAGGCATTGACCAGGAAAGTGTGGTATCTATGGCACATGCAACCCTACACAGCAGCCATGCCCAGACACCCGGAATGGTACCACATAGGCTTATGTCCAGGGGTTCTCGTGGGAGCATTCTGGCCATAATGCCCCTGGCAGGCATGCCCGCACAGGTCTCACAACCTCAGGTATGTTCCGGGCTGTGATGCAAGCACAGGCACGTATGGAATGGTACACCAGGCAGGGACTAAGGGCGCAGAGGGCTCATAACATGGTGATCAATGACAGTATCCGTGACCTTGCTGGTGCCATGCACAATTACACCGATGTCATTGATAGATGTTGGGGGGAGACACTAGATGTCCTCCGCAATGTTATGTCCATGTGCCAGGACAGTGTAGGATGGTTGGGCCATCGACGTGGACGTATGCCAGCAACATCATCAGCTGTCAGTCATCATGGATGACACCCAAGTGCCAGCCGCTCCCGTAGTGCCACTACCAGCCCAAGCAATGTTGTGGCTGGGCTGTCGGTAGATGGTCCGAGACGACCATGTGCACATGGCTCTGACCTATCCCAGCAGTGACATGGGTCCAGTCAACATCCCTCTGCCTCTGACGATAGTACTCAGTCTGGATTAGTACCCGATACTGTCTGTGTCACCCCTACCAGGCACAGGTACTGTGTCCATGGCCGGAGACAGTGATCTGTACAGCCTGGCAGGTACAGTCTGTGGCTGTCCCACAAACTCCCGTATTTGGCAGCCACAAGGGGTTACTGTGTGCATGCAGATGCACACACATACTACCAACACATAGGGCTAACACATACACACACACACCTCGCATCAACACTGACCCATACTGTACTGTTGTCCCTCACACACACACACACACACACACACACACACACACACACACACACACACACACACACACACACACACACACACACATATACATGTTGATTGGATGGGTCATTGTCGGGCTCTGGAAAAACAATCACACACCCTGTGCATATGATGAAACTGTGCCACCTCCTGTCATCTGTGACATTGATGCTGTAACAGGATAACATGGTGCTGATGCACAGGGTGACCTACTAGCAGTGTAGCAATGTTAGCATGCTGTGAACAGTAAAGTGTAATGATATCCTTGTAGATGTATCTGAGCAGGCATGATGCATCACAGCACTGATTATCAATTTAGTATTGCTTACAACAGTGTTAATTCCAAACATGGATTGTCCACACATGTGCCAGTTGGCTGATGTGTTTGGTACTGGCAGCATGTGTCGTTGAGTGGAAGTTACGTGTGTGATGTGTGCAATACAGATTTCAAGGTGTACATTTGTGAACATGGTGGAGGTGCACTGTTTGCATGTATGTGCATGGTGGGCACATGGGAAGGGTGACATGCCCTGTATTACACAGTGTTAATACTTCATATTTCCTATTGGTGTCCAATATGCATGTCACTACACATGTCACAACTTGGGTACACATGTGTATATGACATGGTATGACACTATGCTGTGGGTGATACTGTTGATATCGGTCATTGGTTAGCATTCCGGTAGTGTACATAACCTCAACAGCCTGATCTTAACCAATCATTAGATGATGTCTTGACAACTGACACAAAGCTGTAGGATACACAGTAGCATTAGAATCTTTCCGGTATTGTACTATACCACTTACCAGTGGTAATGACCACCACACATTTCTATAACCACTCCTGTTTGGCATGTGTCCATCCTAGGTGCAAGCAGACACACTAGGGATATGTACTTCCACATCTGGTGATGCATTCAGTGGCCTACAAAGCATTCCTCGGATTAGACACTTATCCTCCACAAGGGTATCATACAGACATATACCTGTTGACAAACCCATGTTGGGAAGCTATGAGCCAACAATAGCATAGTCATCCACATTTACTACACATAGTATCCTGATAGTACCACATTGGTAGTAGCACACAACATGTAGCAGGGGTACCGATGTGTACAAACAGCCACATGTGATTTCATCTGTCCTTTGATATCCACATTCCCAAAGCTATGCTGATGTCCCTCAGTGTATCACATAAGCAATAAGGGGTCTGTATGCATATACACAGAGTTGTTGTATACCTACAATGAATGGCCATTATTGACAGACTGTGTTGTGTTTGAACATATCTGTCATATGCCACAGGCATACACCCACACTCTCACTATTCTATGACAACTGTCATGTGTGTGTGTGACACAGATAACCTAGGGCATAGCTCACTACAGTGGCTGGACTTGTCACATACATACATATGTGAGCTACGGTCCAAGAAGCAGCAGCAACAACTGTCAATGGTAACAGATGTAGTCGTGTTGACAGCAGACTTCACACCTATGAAGTGAATGAGGTCACATGTACATATATGTCTTGGCCACACAGTTACCAATTTAGGTCACATGTACATATGTGTATTTGCCACACAGATACCTGCAGTGTGCAATGCACATACTGTTGTTTTACTGATATGTCATACAGTAGTAAAAGCAAAACCCACAACTCATTGCTCAACAGTGTCACACACACACACACTCAGCAATTGCAGGATTCAAACCCCTACCTACCTATGTCATGATACTGGACAGATATGCATTACCACGACACTCCATATACTTTACTGTGAGTTTTCATTTCCACTGCTGTATTTGTGGGATACTGACATCATCAAACCGGCCAAAGGGGAATTTACCTCTTTCAATGTGTTTTCACAGTCTTCAAAAAGGCCACTCCTATCAAAGGGAATCACACACACACATACATACATACACAGCAATTGCAGGATTCAAACCCCTTCTTAATTATGCTATGATACTAGTGAAATATTCATTAGCACGATGTGCTACATGCTTTAGTGAGAGTATTCATTTCCAAAGCTGTATTTGTGGGATACTGACATCATCACACTTGGCAAAGAGGAATTCATCTCTTCTAATGTGTTTTCACAGTCTCCAAAAAGGCCATTCTTCTCAAAGGGAATCACACACACACACACACACACACACACATACACACACTCAGCAATTGCAGGATTTAAACCCCTACCTAACTATGTTGTGATACTAGTGAGATACGCATTACCACAACGCGCTATATGCTTTACTGGGTGTTTTAGTATCCACTGCTGTATTTGTGGGATACTGACATCATCAGACTTGGCAAAGAGGTGTTCACCTCTTTTAATGTGATGCGCTATATGCTTTACTGGGTGTTTTAGTCTCCACTGCTATATTTGTAGGATACTAACATCATCAGACATGGCAATGAGGTGTTCACCTCTTTTAATGTGTTGTGAAAGTCTACAAAAAGGCCACTCCTCCCAAAGGGAATCACACACATGCATACATACACATACACCCCCCACACACACACACACACACACACACACACACACACACAGCAATTGCAGGATTTAAACCCTTACCTAACTATGTTATGATACTAGAAAGATAAGCATTAACACGACACGCTATATGCTTTACTGTGTGGTTTCTATTCTTCTGCTATATCTGTAGGATGCTGACATCATCAGACGGGACATGGTAATGTGTGTGCACTTAGTGTTATGCAATCCCAGGAATGAACCTTGTGGGTCAGCAGGTGTGAACAGCTTGAACAGGAATCCACAATTCATAGCTTGTGTGATCTATCTGTGGACAAATTGCCATTCCTTCATATGACAATACATATTTATGCACAGATTGTTGGTTTTTTGGATACAACATGTGTCTGTGATGTTGATAAAGGGCTATTCAAACTCTATGTGGGACGTGTAATGCTCCTTTCAGTGATGTATGTCCTGGGTGGCTGCCTTGAAAACAATCTAGTAGGTTTGGGGAACATGATCTGCTCATTAACATACCACAGACGTTTGGGTTGTGTGTTTGTCGGATTACAACAGCTCTGTTCCTGACTGCAATCATTATGGACTCCATGGCCTAGCAGTTCGGACTTCATAGGCTTATAGGACTATAGTTCCCATGGTCTGTTGTGCACCAACACTTGTGGGATGTGCCACATGTTGCTGTAACACATTCAACAGTGCAAGATCCTGTAGAGAGTGTGAGGCTCAACAGACTGTTTAGGTGCAGGGTCTGTTTGTTCTGTTGTTCACTTATGACACATATGGGGAAACAATGTTATCCACGTCATGGGATTCATTTGGCTTTGGGAGGAGCAGTTTACACATTCTACATGTGATTATCTCCTGGTATGATGATAGTGCCTTTTGTCACTGGGAGGTGGGTATGTATGTATGTATGGGCCTGTCTGACAGGATGTCGACATTGTCAATCAGGTACAGTTGACCCTGACTCAGGACATATATGACTGTACATTGCTATTTCTGACATAGCTGAAGGAGGTGTAATGTTTTTGTCTGTACTCCTTCGCAGATAATCTTTCCAAAGCAACAACATACTTGAACACTAAACCCCTGTTATACTCTTTTACACACTTAACACACTACTGATCCTTTGTGATCAGTCAACAGTGTATGTCATCATTATATCCTGGCATGTCCAAAGGTCGGTTTCATGTGTACTCTCCAGTCCAGCTGGTACATATTGGAATTTTTACGCATTGTTACAACTGCCTTATGTACACAGAGAACCCTGTCCTCCCACCAACAAACTGAGATATATGTGAGAGATGCAAATGTATAGACAGACAGGAGGCTGAGCTCTCCCAAGCTGTGACTGGCACAGTCTATCGGATGGTGAAGGTAACCACACACACCACAAATCCAGTCTCACATGGACCTATGATGACAGCAAACAAAATACATTACCACAAAAAGACATACTCGGAGCCTCTAAATATACTCTGACTAAGCAGCAGGGACATCCAAAGTAGACTCACAAACAACTGCTAACCCACAACCATACACACATATCACATAGTTCACAAAGTCTGTGTGCCACACAGTCACTGCCCTTAGGCCTACACAACACACCTAATGCACTGTAATAGGTGACTGTAATTGTCGGTCACACTGACATCCCACTCACCAGGCTGAACAAGGAGAAAGTCACTTTGTGCTGTCTGTAGGGTGCCAGGATCTGCCACATGACACATGCACTCTTGTCAGTCCACTGCAAGTACAAATATGGCTTCATCATTGACCATGCTGGTGTGTAAACTTTCAGATGTTCCTCCCTGGACTACATGACAAGAGACATAGAGGAGCTCTCTGATCATGTAGCCCAGGCCAGTATGACCCTGACCTTGTGTAGCATCTTACCCTCACCAAGAATTATGTCACAGTATACAGACAAACTGATCAGTTTTAACAGTTGGCTAACATATTGGTGTCATTCAAAGGGGATCCAGTGTCTGTCAGCCTGGGATTACATGCTCGACATGCCACGCAGATTCGCTATGGATGCCATGCACCTGTCACCCCTAGACTTTCACAAACTGGCCACTTGCCACACCCATAGTGGCTGTTTGAAGTGAAGCTCAGAAGACAAAACCACCTCCATAGACATTACAGGGTAAAGGAAACAGAGAGTAATGCTGCTCAACAACAGATGTCTAACCCTCAGAATGCATGCACTCAGGACTCACATCAGTATGGAGACTGTCGATATATGTGCAGTGACAGACACCTGGTTCAGGCTCACAAAAGCACACCAGCACTACCAGGTTTTACTTCATACCATGCTTTTTGGACACAAGACTTGGACCGGACAACAACAATAGGGGGGTATCCATATACATCATATACACAGACCTCCGGGTTGGTAGCACTGCACAAAGCATCGGAGAATGTACATGTGCAACTGACAGTGGGCCAAACTGCATTTCAGTTTGTAGACTGCTACAGACCACACTCCCAAACTCGGGAACAACACTCGGTATTCCTGGGAACACTGGGGAATGTGAAGGTCTCTCCAAACACCATTATATTGTGTGACTTCAAATACACAAACATTGACTGGGAATACTACTCAAGCACTGACACCCTCACACAACAGTTGCTAGGATTTTTAGACTCAAATGCTATGGCAGAACTGGCCACCACAACCACAGGGTGTTAAAACATGTGGGACCTGATCATCACCAACATGGGGACACTATGTTCCACACCAGAGGTATACCCCTCATTGTTAAGGTCAGAACATACATTCATCTCACTGGACATACATATCCCATACACACACACATCCTAGCTGATCTCAGTGAAGTACTTCTCATGAGCAAACGGCACACATATACAAACCAAGGTGGTATCCGTCAAACACCCTGGGACAGTGTTAATTACTACTCAGACCACTTAATCCTTTACAAACCCATTCTATGGAGATCTACTGGAATGCATGGATCGTGCTATCACGGATAACTACAAGACTCACTCCTCCAAAGGCAGGGGACCTGTCTGGTGGACCACAGCCATTAATAAGCTATACAAGGACAGGAGGAGGCTACTACATGATAGAGCACAATCCCAATCAGGAAGGCATCTCTGATCAGTACTATGGAATAGCTATGATCACTTGTTGATTCATCTAAGGGCCACTTCTAATGGACACTTGCAACAGACACTATGGACAATCACAGGGCCTTCTTTAGTTATGTCAGGGACCTGGGTGGGAACTCACAGATATGCTGTGAGTTACTGCATAATGACAAAACATACAGTGAACCCACTGACATTGCAAACATCCTGGCAAACAGGTTCAGTGGAAATGTTTCCCCACCATCCCCCCTGCAGTGCACATGTCCATCCCAACAGGGTGTAGCCTCCCTGACATCACAGATGAACAGGTGAGTGCTGCCCTCTCCATAGCAGACAACACAGCATCAATGGGACCAGACAGTGTCCCGGACTGCGGCTTACACGAGATTCATTACGAACTTCACCCTCACATTATGTCACTGCTCAATATCAGAGTTACTACAGGATATGTACCCAAGGAATGGAGTACAGCAACAGTGTTCCCGCTCCACAGTGGTGGTGCCACAAGGGACCCTGGACAATATCAGACTATATGCCTAAGTATGCTGGTCTGCTAAGCTATGGAGCGTATTGTCATGGAACACATACACATAGACATTGTGAACCTACAGACACTGGATCCTACACAATTTGGCTTTGTTGTGGGCAGATCTTGCGTCTTGCACCTGTTTGATGTCTTTAAACAGTTAACAGGTCCATAGACGTACAGAGGGTTGTCCACACAGCCTACCTGGAGCTCGCACAACAGTTCAACACAATACCCCACTCGGCCATTATACATAAGCTCACCGGCTTCAATATCTACACATATGTCACAAAATGGATTGCTAACTGGATCATGGATACCACCCACATGGTCAGTATTGCAGGTGCCATGTCTGACTATACACCAGTTACACGTGGCATTCCACAGGGCTCAGTCCTGGGACCTCTCTTGTTCAGTATATATTTCTCAGACATACTGGCTAACACAGGAGGAATATGGCTGACCATGTTTGCAGATGACTGCAAACTGTGTGCCATAATCGACTCACCAGCTGGCACAAGCATCCTCAAAAAGGGTCTCACAGAGATGGATAAATGGTGCCAGAGCCATGGCCTACAGCTTCCTTCCTTTAGATGCATAGTCATCACCTTTGATAATAACAACGTGCCCACACATTACCACATAGGTGATGATACATCACGTACGGTGTGTGTGATTTGTGATTTGGGGATATGAATAGTTAGTACTCGCATTTGACATTCACGTTGCCAATGTTGTTGGACACACCTTCTATATAGCCCACCTTATCCCATAGGGTTTTACATCTAGATCAGGTGGGGTCATTGTGCCCCTTTACTCATCAGGCCCATGGTTGGATACAATGCCCCATTTTGGATGTACCTTACCCAACACCTGCAGCAACTGTAATGTCCACAAACGTACCTAACCAAGTGGATCTAGGGACTCACACAGATGGTATGCGCAGTTTGACTATGGTGACCCCAGCTCTCTTCAGTTGCTTACTGCCTACTTGGATGTAATCTGTGCCTGTTGTTTGAAGCCATGTCCATCACAGCATTGATGGACAGGCTCCACATCAGGATATCAAAGTCCCTTACAGCTACACACTCCAGGGACAGGAACGTCAGCACTGATGTTAATAGGACATGGTGGAGGGGCAGATTCCCATCCCAGAGGCTCCACTCACTCGGGAATGAGATCCCAGTCCCACATATGCAGAGACCCACACTGACCACCTAGAGGTGACATCTTGACAGGTGGATGGGTGATCATATGTTTAGCCCTGGGATATGTTCTGGGTCCCTGCTAGACAGAGGCAGAATAAAATGAACATATGTGGGATATCTTGTGTGACCTACTATTCACAGGCACAGTCTACTAATCTAGTAGGGTTGCAAAAGCCAAACACACAGTGGCTAGGCTTATACATACCCTAGGGCAGATAGCCTAATGTCAACCTCTGAACCTATGCTAATGTTAGTGATGCACATTGTTCAGTGATGGTACTGATTGCAGGTTTTGTTTCTTCTTTGCTTTCCCACTTTCTATGAACAACCTAAGTATCTGCATAACATATTTGATTATGACAGGGTTTCACTATATTATATATGTGTCTGTTGTCATATCACTGTGTGCACATGGCAGACTGGTGAATAGTGTGAGGTTCCTGGACACATGCAACTGCCGGATATGTGTGGTGCACTGCTGTACTCAGACATGCCCTAAGTGTGTAAGCATGCCCAGTTCAGACTTTCAGTGTTTTGTTGCCTGACATTTGTCTCATATATTCAAGTGTGTGAGCATGCCCAGAGTGACCTTGCAGTATGTTGCTGTCTGAGGTCCACTACATTTGTTGATGTGTGTGAACATTACCAATATTAACATTTATACTATATTTGTGTTGAATATCAGGTTCTATTCTTACTGCAGGCCTCAACTTTGTGTCTTAACTCAACAGGCTTTATGCTATGCCTGCAATGTTTTCATGAGATACTTTGCATAGACTTATTAACATTTTTCATACAAGCTGACCATTGACACACTGTCATGGTTTAGTGGTTCTGTACTATGACTATAGTGCACTGTATCCTGGGTTCGAGGACTATCACTGCTTCATATTTTCATACATGGCAGAACAGACTGCTTCAAGAAAAGTGAAGCAAATATGAACATGTTAACCTGCTTTTGCTGAACTATGCCCAAATTTGACAAGACTTGTACAACATTGCTCAATGTTGACCAACATTGCTGAACAGTGCCCAATATTGCTCAACATTGCCTGTAGTTGTGCTACTTAGTGTGTGCAATTTTGTTTACATATACTAAATAGTGGTAAGAGCTGTTTAGCACTGCTTTATATTGCTTAACACATAGCAATCATGCCTCAGGTGGTTCTACAGGGCTGCCTATGTCGGATGCACATTTTACACTCCCTATACATGTTTGTTAACAGGTAGTGTCAAGTTAGGCATCCCTTTTACTATATGTGCAAGTCAGAGAGAGGTATCATTTCCAGGGTTCCTACTGAGCCAATCTATATGCTATGCATTGCCTGTTTGCCAAGGCCAAAGCATACTGGGCACGCCTCCTTCTGCCTACTGGGGCAGGCTCAGGTTGTTCCTCCTCCGAGTCACGCTCTGCCTGTGATGGCCTTGACAATGGTGGGGGGCTGTTGTGCCTGGTGCTATGCTGCTCCTGCTGCACCTGTTTTTGCAGGATCATATTGTGTAGCATAGCACATACCATGACTATTTGGGTACATGTAGTTGGTGAGTACTGCAAGGCTCCACCAGATGTGTCCAGGCACTGGAACCGTGACTTGAGCAGCCCAAACACACGCTCGATTACATTTCGTGTTTGTGCGTGTGCCTCATTATGGCGTTCCTGTTCAGGTGTGTGTGCATTTCTGATGGGTGTCATCAGCCACGGCTCAAGTGCATATCCAGCATCCCCCACTAGGTGACCATGAGGGATGTCCCCATTGGCAAATGTCTAGTGCAGCTGTGACAGATGCCAGATATGGGAGTCATGGTAGCTTCCAGGGCAGCCAGTACACGCATTCATTATTATGCCCTGGGCATCACACATGACCTGGCAGTTGATGGAGGGGTAATCTTTGTGGTTATAGTAGATCCTACCCCACTCACCAGCTAGTCCTTTGATGTGAATGTGCGTGCAGTCTATTGCACCCACTACCTCAGGGTATTCCGCTATTTGCTGGAAGAGACGCATATTGCTGGCCAATACCTCATGGGAATTGGGGAAATATACATGATCACCGACATGTGCTGACATGGCATTCAGGAACTGGTGCAGTACCCTGGATGCTGATGCCTGTGAAATCCACATCATATTGCCAGTTGGTCTCTGGAAGGTACCTGTTGCTAGTATTCTTAGGCCAGCACATACCTTGGTTTCCACTGGGATGGGTTCCCCTCTGTTGGTTCTGTGTGTGAGGCGTGACCTGCACAGCTCAACAATTTGCTGCATGAGGTCTCTGTCCACTCTATAGCGCTCCACTATCTCCAGATCATGTGGCCCCTGGTAGGCTACCCTAGGCCTGTACACTCTTCTCCGTCTCCTCACTGTGGGTTGCTCAGCAGCATTTGCATTGTCACCACCCTCAGCATGTGGCATATGTCGCCTTATAACAGCAATGGCAGCCCCTAATATTTCTTTGCCTCAGTAAAGCTTTTTCAGTTTTCACTTCTATTAGCTTACTGCAGTGTTGCAGTGTCTCTGAGAAAAACAGAGTGGAAAGTTGTTTGCTGAGTTTTAAGTGCTGGGCTGGGCTGGGCTAGTGTACTGCCTGTGCAATTGCCTGATTCTGATTGTTTTCACCTGCTAGCTCTGCTAGTACTCCCTGGTTAACTTCCTACTATTTGTTGTGCTTCCATTTCCCTTTCTGTTTCCTCAGGGGGCAGCACCACGCACACAAGCGCAAACTCGCACACACAAGCTCACATGCACGCACACATGCTTACATGGGCTACAATGTGCTTATTCTTGCCAACACGTGTGCACACAGACGCAAACGTGCTTACACGGGTTCCAACATCCTTATACTTGCTTACTCCGGCTTAAACGCCAGCACACAGGCGCACATGCGCGCACACAGGCTTACTCGGTTTTACAGGCGTGCACATGCGTGCATACATGTTGCAGGCATTTCTACAAGAAACTTTGGTGTTGTTCATGGCATACACCTTCAATTTCTTGCCTTTAGCTAGGGTACCTATTGACACACCTCTTCCAGTGTTCAGTATCTGACAGCAGACACATGCCACTCTACTCCAATGAGCTTCACTTCTCTCAGACATACCCCCTTATGATGTCACCTATCTTCTACTCTGTTACACCCCTTATCCTACTCCTACACTACACTGACTGTGCTCTTTTGCTATGTAAACTTGTGATTCACTATCCTTACCATCATTTGCATAGGATTGCCTACTAATGTTTGGTTACAACTCGTAGACTGAGCTTCCCCCCTTAGTAACCTCTACTCGGTAGCCATGTTGTCTTTGGACTGCCATTCCCTTGCATTGTATATTAGGGATTACTGTAAAATCCACATGTATGCAGTTTAATTATTGGTTTTCTGGTTTTTACAGCGCACCGCATTTGCGCGGTGCTGCGCTATGCTTAAACATCAGCGATCGGGAAAAAAATTAATTAATTTTATTTTATTTTTGCATCAGTGGACATTGCCAATGGCCATATTTTTGGCCATTGGCATGCTTCCTCGACTGGATGCATCCTTTTTTTTGAGCTGTCATGGCTCCGTTTTGCTATTTGCAGAACCGTACGCAGTTGTCAATGGAGTACATTTCTGCAAATAACACTACTCTTACTCGGACAGGTTAAGGTTTCCTGAATTGCAATTTTACCTCATTTGCATGTCTTTCAACAGCAAATGAGATAATTTGCATATCCTAGCGCTGTCCATGTAAGAGGAGTTTTAGGAGCTCTCTTACACACCCCTGCCGGCTGTTCCTGGATCGCTCGGAAGACAAGTTGGCTGCATGGGGTCTTACTCTACTCTTAGACTCTGTACAAGCCTTCGTGAATCCGACCCACTCTTTATTAGTCTGAAAACAACATCATGTAATCTCATTGTTTTTATAATACATTTATTTACATATAGAGGAAAAAGCCCTAGTCCTCTGAAGAAATCCCTTTTCTTCAGTAGTATTAGTCTGATCTGTTTAGAGCCTCACTCTACTTGGAAAACAGAAGCAAAGACAGTGGACAATAATGCACTGAAACCTGAGCTAACTGGGCTTGCTTATATACATTAATCAGGAACACTACTGCTTTGTTATGATGAAGATATTGACCCAAGATAGGAATGTTATGTTATACACAATATTTCTAATTATCTGCAAAAATAGTCACCCACTCCAATGATCCAAAATAGTTTCTTACACCAACAAAAAAAAAAAAAAAAATTTCTAGATTTTTACCTTACACTATCTGGTTTTATGGGATTATTGAGTAGACAGCATATATCCTTGGCTTGCCTGCCTTTTATAAAACAGTCCTGCTCTCAATGTATTTTCTGCCATTATCCCCTTCAGTCTAAATGATCGCTACCAATATTTTAGCACCCATGCATACCATAGAAATGGACCTATAATTCCCCAGCTCTGCCCTGCCTTGTCCTTGCCTTCTTTTAGAATATGAAACCCCACCTCAGCTTAGAGATTATAAAAGGTAGTTGAGGCTTATTCCCTACCAAATTGCATATACCTCTGAGTGAGTTTTCCAGCTGTGGCACTATCTTTTTGTAAAATTCAAATAAAAATATGCTGCCTTCTATTGTCTTCTCTACTATAATCTCATTGATGATTGATTAAATCTGCTTTAGTGAGAGATCCTTTGTCTATGCATTGTGTGTTCCAGTGATATCTTCTATTAATCCCTTTCCATGTGTTCCATATTAAAACTTGTCATCTCACTGTAAAACATACTATGAAACATTTGCAGCCTCTTCTATACCATATCTTCCTCAGTTGTCATGGATATTTCCCCTTTGTTAAGTCCCCTATGATGTATGTCCTTGATTATTTCATTCAATTATTATGTCTAGCCCAAGTCCAATGTTGTCATTTTCCACCACCATCCACCATAAAGCATTCCATCCCTGGAATTATGTTTCCCATCTGGAATTTGTTACGTATCTATATGGGTCCTCTTCAGAAGCTCAAGTTTTTAGAAACTTATATTGTTGAGATGATATGATTGAGTTTTGAAAAACTCAAAGCTTTGGAATGAAAATCACGGAACAGTGATGACTGAGGAATTTTCCCTTTTTCCCACTGTAGTGTGATCTTGGAGTTGGTATATATATCATATATGCATGATGTGTGGGAGGTGCAGGAGGGATAGCCCCCCCACACACACAAAATGTAGAAAAAATGTAGATTTTAGTTGTTTTTTGAAGTTTGGTTTTCAGAAACTCAATCATATCATCTCAGCACTATGAGTTTCGAGTTTATGAAAACTCAAGCTTCTGACATAGACCCATCTGTATACACAATTTCTGTGAAGCATTAGTATTCCTCTTTTTCCTGATCCTCCTAACTCACATATGCCAATCACTAAATAGTTAATTTACCCACAATTCAGTATTTTCTCTTCTTTTAATTATGATCTACTTAGGGAAGTTTATAAATCTATTTTCTGATGTCAGCTGTCTTTTTGCCCTTGTTCTGTTTATTGATGAAAGAGTATATCCGTCTTCCACCATTTTACCCTGTATCTGCCATGCCCCCTTTCTGCTCTGTTTATCCATGCTGATCCATCCTTCTCCTTCCATGCACACATCTATGCTCAGACTGTAGCCATAGAGCACTTACATTAATGTGCTGTTTCCTTCATCGTTTGCTAGTTAATTCATTCTGTTAATTTCACATGCCTGAGTGCATTTCATTTAGATGTAACTCATACTTAGCATCCTTACCTCACTTACTTTCATGTAACTCATTTCCTCTTCCATTCTTCTTTTCCTTCACTTCTGCATCATATCTGGCTAACTAAAATTCCTCATATAGTATTTCTGTCTTGAACGTTCCCTTCTAATTTCTAATGTACAATTTATAATTAAACAAAGGTTTTCCCTGGAGTTTTATATATCTGAAATTGTCTAGCCCCAGCACTTGAACTTCTCTGTTGGCTGACCCATCCAACATCATTGTACAACTACTTAATTTTCTTCTCCTGGCGGTTGCAAGTCATTTTCTCTGATCTGCAATATGCATTCTTTACCTGCATCCTACAACATTTTGCTCTGCCTTTTGTACCTTTACTTCTTCTCTCTTTGCCATCACACTTTTTATATATACCTGTTCTCCTTGAAGAAGTAAATTCCCCACCTGATGCTTATTCTCTACACTTTCACTGTTTAGCTTTAGTCCCCTGCAGACTTGTCATTATCTATTCCTATTGATTCAACTATGCTTCTTTACTTCTCTTGAACGTCTTTAGCTTTGTTACATTGTCTTTCCTCTGTGATATTTCTCCATGTGTTAACTGTACCTATTTATGGGAAATGCTGGCCCAAGACCCTTGGGAACATTGTGTGCTTTGCCCTGAAGCTGTGCTTTGATCCTTCTCCCAGAACGAGGAAGTTCTCAATATGGTCCATCTCACACTCTTTTAGACCTCCCTTCAGTTTTCCTTCTACTTTTTTAAAATTTAGCTCTTTGTACCCCTTTTGCTACAGCTTTTCTCTATTGAACCTGAATGTGTTGTGTCTGTACTCTTTCTTACTTGTATTCTGTCTTTAGTCTATCCCTGATTACTGCAAAGTCAGACAACATTGATGATATACATTGTGTGCTATCTGCAGGGGCCATTCTTACCTTTCCTCACTCTGCTTATTTGCTGGTCATACATTTCTTTTATTATTATTATTATTTGTTTTTATTTCAGAAATTCTTTCTTGCCTACGTTATCGCTAAATCTACCTGTGATGCCATTTTTTATGCTTTCCTTTAACTTTCCAAATGTAGATTGAGTTGCATTGATATGCCCATAACAGTACTTGTCATATCTCATCTTCACACAACTGCTCTGCAGTACAAATGCTTAACAGGATATTAATCTTAATTACCTATTACACTTCTTATCCATCAGTGAGTATGATATATGATGGGTTATTCTGTCCTTCCTTCTCTATAGTATGCCTGCACCTCTTGTTTTGGTGTTCCAATGAGCTGTCTTGGAAGATTTTTGTTTTTCTTACAGTTTTATAGCTGTAGATATTATTTCTATTATTTTACCCGAAGTAAAGAATGAAAGAAATAAACATGAAAATTATCTTAGGGTGACACTACTGAGTCTCCTCATTTGCACTGTCTGTTTTCTGTCAATTGCTTTGAGTATTTAATATATCGTACAATCCACGCGCTCTTTTCCATTTCGTACTCTGTGACACACTGTGGTACACCTGCAATTTTAAGATTACCTACCACTTCTGCTGCTGTTTTCCACATCATCTATCTTCTCAGTTTGTCTTTGTATTTGCCATTATAAGTCATTTATTTGTTGGGCCTGGCTGGATCAAATACTCCTGTGCTTTACCTCTGCAATTGCAAGGCTTCTGACCTCCCTTAAGTCCATTTATTTATTTAATTTATTGTTCTTACTGACCCTTCCAGCTGTTATCCATTTAGTTTACTGAGAGACACAACCTAGAACTGGCATCACTATTTTTTTATTTTTATTATATTATAAACTTGTTCATCTCAAAAAGGATTATGCAAAGTTTGTGCAAAGAACAAGATAAATCAAGGGGGTCTATATTAAATTCTCGAAAGCCGACAATGTCGAATCTGACATTGTCGACACGAGAATAGCGAAACTGCAGAACATCAAAGAGGTAAATAGAAATCTCCGTAAGGGGAGATTTCCATTTACTTCAATGTAGTCTGGTCTCGGAGTTGGTATATTTAAGTAGCGGGGGGTGTGGGGTGTGCAGGCGGGCTTGCCCCCCTGCCTACATCATTTAATTTTTTTTTTCTGAACTTTCGATGTTTTAACAGTTCGATCACTAAGGGTCGACCTTTAGTGATTCGAACTGTTAAATATTCAATGTTCTAATACAGACCCAAATCAAGAACCCATCTTATATCAGAAAAGTATTTGTCATACTAATATCAGGTAAAACTTCACCAGTGTTGGAA
Organism: Protopterus annectens; assembly: GCF_019279795.1. Classification (NCBI taxonomy): domain Eukaryota; kingdom Metazoa; phylum Chordata; order Ceratodontiformes; family Protopteridae; genus Protopterus; species Protopterus annectens. Next base: position 1,192,242,648 of record NC_056728.1, read on the forward strand.
GGTGCTACAGGGTGGAGCTACAGAATATTTCTTCAACTTTGTTAATTACACATACCACCTCTTCCATTATTCTTTATTCCATTTTTAGCTAGAGGGAACAAGAAGCTTCGTAAAATTAACACTGGTCAGGCAAATTACCAGTTTTAAACTCATACATAATCCTAGGCTGATTTTATAATTCAATATTTTGAAAAATATATCTCAATATGTTATAGGAATAATGGAATTTGACATATGCTGCTTCATATATTTGAATGAATATGAATGAATAAGGTTATGTGCTGTGATGCATACTATGGCAAAGACATATCAGTGAAATAATGTTAAAAAATACAAAAGTAAATGAAAGACAAGACATAGTAAGCAATACTTAAATTAATGTTTGGCAGAATAATACAGTGAGAATCTGAAACACATTGCAGTGATGTACACGAGCTGAGAAGAACACTACATTAATGATACCTAAAAGGCTAGAGATGGACATTTTTCAATCTTCAGTAGGATGACTGTTAAAGCATAGTAAGGTACAGTTCTGAATCTCCTAAAGGAAAAAGTCAACTCAACCTAACCTTCATAAAATAAGACATGTTGCTGGAAATTATTTTTGCCTTAAGTGCAGCGCAGTTCATTTCAGAGATGAGCAGAATGCCATCTGATAATAAACAACTGAAAAAGGTCATCAGAGGTCCTGCTAACCCATCGCATGCTTTTCATTCTGAATGTTACATGTGAAGCTAAATCTGGTAATGGTGATCATCTTTTGCCTTGGACAAAGGAAAGCTAAGGAAAAGATTCTTAATGAAAGTGAGATAGCAGGAAAATACGCTAAAAGAGAAGGTTGTATTCATTACAAAGAAGGAATGCACACATCAGCGAGATGCAAGTCAAAAACTGTGGATTTTAGTCTCAGATGGGAAAAGAAAATATATATCTAATGAGGTATGCCATCTGGCAGATGAGAAGATAAAACGAGTTCCCTTCTACCAGTTCTGGGTCTTTTGCTATTTGGCTTGTACATCCAAGAGTAAGCAAGAAAAGGAAAACAAATATTCACAAAAAGAAATATGCATATTAATAATATATTTAATAAGCAATAAAAGAAAAGCAAAAATACTCATAATATTAACTAAAAATAAAAAAAATAGCTGTGCAAACAATACTACATCTCGATCTTTCAATCTAAGGAGGAAACACCCTACCCTACTTTTAACAGCAACATTACTTTTGCTTAGTTACAACATAAAAAGGAATGCATCAAAGGTATCATACACCCATCTTATAAGCAGGTCAACATGTTCTAACATGCCATCAGTATTTAATATGCATAATTACCCAAACCACAATTAGTGATTAAATTATTCAGATAATAGAGGCATAGCAATGACCTCATTTTGCAGTCCTACACCTTAACAAAAGATAAGGTCCACAGCCTGCACAATGTCAGCATTTTATTTAGTTGCAACTTTTTCATAATAGCAGCAATTTATCATATAATATTAAAGAAAGGATCTCTTCACCTCTATGTGTTTCTGTTTACAAAACTCAGACTTTCTTCAATACATTAATGCTTCTAACCATCTTCACCATCAATTTATTATGTGAAACTACTTGCAACATTTTTCACTGCTGGGATAAGAACATTCCATCACAAAGAAATATCTGTTTATACTGCTACCATAAATCAAACTCTGGAGATATCCAAATATGTCCGTTGATCCATGTAACACTCTCCCATGTATTTATACACCAGCTTTACAATGTATTAATAAATTGCAGAAATATAAACACTGGATTCCCTGGAATTCACCCACCTCAGTCTGAGCCTCATGTCTTTTTTAGTTTTGCCTTACAAGCAGGAACTGCATCTTGACTAAAACCACTTTGCATACATACACCTGGGGATTCAGGAACGAACCTAATATGAGTAGTAAAATTTTTTCTAAAATGACCTTGTTCCCATGACAAGCTAATTTGTGATTCAGAGATGTGTTAGCTGCAACAAGGTAAGACCTCATTATCAGCTAACGTGCATGTCTCTGAATTGCAGTTAATACAAACACAAGCGCATAGATACACTCACGCAAAAAAACACCACAGTCCCCTTATTGGTCCCCTTGACATGCCTGCCTGCCCATAGGTCCTCCACATCTCCTGACCACCATTATGGCACATTTGCAGAATCCTTGGTGTCTAGGGATTCCCTTATCCCCTGATCCCCATATTGATATTGGTTCTGTTATGAGACTTTAGAAATATGATTCCCTGGTGTCTAGTGATCCCCCCATCCCCATTCCTTGTAGTGATGCCCAGGCCATGAACACACTTTGCTTACATGTATTACCAGTGACTTGTGATTTTACCCACCCCTAACTCTGGCAGTGATGTCTGTGCCATGAAGGTACTTCACAGATGCATTATTCCTGTCCCATGGTCATGTGGGCATTTGAACATGGCTATCAGGCCATGTTCAATACCATGATGTGCTGGGGCTGACTATGCTTACTTACATGGCTGAGCAATTTCTTGAATCACTCATTGTCATATTTCTCAACTTCTCAGAGCAAGAAATCTGGACAATGGCAGAAATAACGGGGACAAAGGACCAAAAATAGAGACAAATTTTAAATATTGCTCTTATAAACTTAGAAACTTGGTAGAATGACAGATTTTGCATTGTAATATATTTTCTGAAGGAAATAAAGTATAAAACTCAAATGTCTGTTATTATTTAGTATTATTTATTTACTTCAATCCTCAAAGATGTTCAAGAAAACCACAAATGTTATGAGGAGCAGACTAATAATAAAAGGCAAAAATCTGGACAGTCTGTGAAAATCTGGACAGTTAAGAGGTATGCTCGGTATATAGATGCCTTCCTGGAGGTAGTTTCAAAGAGAGACCACATGCTAATTAGCACATGCCTATCCCTTGAACTGCCTCATTAGCATTAAGCACAGCCACCGGGCTAGTCCTACATATCTAAGAGCTAGTGCACCATGCAGTACCATGTTAGGTCAGTTACTAAATACCAATAAGATACTGGAACATATTAACTACTATTATCTTATGACAGCTGTAGTTAAGCAGTGCCTCTCTACAAAGGTGGAGGCTAGGAGCTATTATTTGCCAGTTTTTGTGCAGCTGTCCTTATATACATTGACAAACATCCAAATACAATTTTTTTCCTATAAACTGATGATTTTTTTTGCCTAAAAAGGTTAATACAATCTGAGAATGAAAAAAAGTGCATACAAGTATACTCGTACATAAACATGTGTAACAGAAACCTTTAAACAGAGGTAATGCACATCCTGTGAGCTGGGAAAGCATGCTTTCATTAGTCACTAAAATACTTGAACGGAGATGAGAAGATAAATGACAAGGCAAAGTCTGCTTTCCTCCTCCAGGGTGGACAATCTGGGGACACATGGAGGAGGCACAGGCTCTACTTTCTACAGCACTGTCATGCTTCATTGTAATACAGTAGGAGTGTGAGGGATGCATCACCCCAAAGGTGGAGACATTTATTTCAAGATACTATTGCATGACTTCTCTCATGATGCAATGCCAGCATGTCAATGGGGCTAGTCACTGCTTAAACAAAAAAAGCCCTCTGTGAAATCCCAGTATGACTGTTCCTTGCTGGGTTTACCCAACATGATGATAAGTGGTGTGTTTTACCCAGTTTAGCCTACCAAGGGACATTGGGCCCTCAGAAATGCAGGGCTTTCCAGAAGGGAGGCCCTCATATAATGGAGCACATATGGGGTCCTTCAATATAAGGGGACCTCTGAGGATGGGAACAATGCTAGCTGGCATGAGGGAGGGACAAGTCAACAAAAACACTGTCTAACACCAAGCTGGTGGTACAGCTACTGTAAATGTTAAGTAGCAGTGACACTATCACCATGTAGCAGTAGAAAAAGAAAGAAAGAAAGAAAGAAAGAAAGAAAGAAAGAAAGAAAGAAAGAAAGAAAGAAAGAAAGAAAAAAAGAAAAAAAGCATTTTTAGATGTGAACTTGTCGGCTTTTGATAGCAGGCTGCATCTCTTCTCATATACAGTCCAAATCAAAATTTTCTTCACTGCTCCCAGAATTTTTTGAAAGTCCAACAAATATTCCAAGAGAAAATAACAGATTTGCGGAATCACTTGCAGGACAAGTTCACAATTAAAGAGTCACTTTACTTGAAGAAACTCCAAAGGGATGGCAACAAAAGTTAAACTCCTTTTCACCCTCTTATGCAACTCTGCCAGGCAACCCTAATGATGAAAATTATTGACTGCAGGAATGTTGCTAGCCTCCTTTTTTTGACATTCAGAGATTCACTGCATGTGACTGTGATTCCTGAGATGTACAACAGATTGCTATCCATTTTTTGACAAATAAAGCATATGCTTAAGACATATTAGATAAGAGATAGAAAAAGAAAGTGCAGTTGCTGAAAGACAGATCCAGCAAGCATATGAAGAAGGAAAAAAAGTTGCATGTAATGCCTGACAGACTATGCAGAAATGAATTCTCTTGGCCTAGAGAATATCTCTAAAAAGAAAAAGGGAGACCAGTAAGTAAATGAATGAAGATTAAAACAAAGAAATAAAAACATCAAAAAATGTAGCAGAAAATACAGTAAAGAGAAGAAAGGTAGAAAAATATAAGCTGTAACAATACACATGATAAGCACTTACTGCTGGACAAAGACAATGAAATCACTGTACAAAAGCAAGATGAATTACTAATAGCAGGAGACTCATTGCAGCATAGACATATATATTTGTAATTAATAATGAATGCAGTTACAATACATGCTTATTTGCTAGGATGAAATCAAAGTTGCTTAGATTACCGAGGAACAATGAAAAGACAGTTATAACTACAGCGCAGCTGGATAAATTTCTGCCTTTGACTGTCACAATACAAGTGAAGCTCTGTGAATGTAACACCAAACAATTTGCATTTTGGGAGCTGAAGGCAACAGTGTGTTTGATATCAGGTCACCTATCAAAGGGGAGGAAGGAACCAGGGCTTACATGGACTGACATCCAGGTTTACCAGCAGTAGATTTGCCATGACAAGGATGTGCTTACTAAGCACTGTACAGCGTGTCCTATGCCAGGTGTAACATTTCTTCTCAGGGTCTGTACCAAGCCCTACTCAACAACTTCTCTGAGTAATGAAAGGCAGGACATAAGCACAAATGGCTGTCTATGCTTTGTCCCATAGTCTGGTGCCTTGCGTCCCAAGTACACATATAAAGAGGATTGATTGGACAGAAGATGCTCTCACTTCTCAGAAGCATGAGGAGGAATAAATAGATAAAGAATCTAGTAGGGAATAATTTTCAGCTGCACAAGGGAAGATAAATGATATATAAAAACAACTGGATTGCATGCAGGAACAAATAGTATTTCATATGAAAGAGAACTGTTTCTGCGCGATCATCACAAATAATGACATAAAACTCTGCATTGTAAATGCTATCTTCATACATTTGAACAGTCTTTTTTATTGAAGAATGTAAAATGTTATTAGCAGGAAGATGTAGGCCTAAATATTTTGGATGTAATAGCAATTTAGTTGAGAATTTAGAAATGTCAAAGAAGAAAGAAAACATTGGATTTGCTATGTAATATTCGAACATGGAAGCCTGAAACTGGGAAAGGATTTCTGTGTTTCTTAAAGGCAAGCCCTGATTGTGTCAATGTTAATATGGAAGCAAGGCCTTAAATGTTGATTTAGGAATAGGCCCAGATGGACACATTAGCAGACTGCTGTCAGCAAACGGAGACACTTGGTTTGGCATAGCACAAAAATAGGTACTGCTTTTGTGGAGTTACTGACATCTAAAAACAGATGATTTAGATTACCTAGAATGTGTTTCTGTTTGCAACAATTTCAAGATGAAGAACAGCAGCAACAGCAAAACAATATTGCACTGAATGACTTCAACTTGACAAATTCAAATACAGCCAAGGATGTATCACCAACGCAATGTAAGGAAAGAGTTATATAAATAAAACACATTCTGAACAGTCATTTTAACTCTGATTAGATGTTTTGAGTAGAAGGATGGTAATTTTGGACACTGACCTGGATTCCAAAATCATCTGGGTAGACTAGCAGTGACCATCTACTATCCAGCAACGTTAATTCATTTCTGAATTAAAAAGCCACCTCCACTATAACATCATACCAAAGGAGTGAATATGCATGACCTTCCATGGGGGTGTGTACAATGACTGCTGAGCATTGTTTACCTTTGTGGTGCTTGTTTGCATAGCACACCGCAGTGCTGAGTGAGGAAGGCTGTTAAAAAAAATTGGCTGAGAAAGGTAATGAGATCTTAATTACTGATGACCTCTTTTCCAGTTGAACTAGGGCCAGTAACAGTTCTTAATGATGTACTTGGCAGGTGGAATGTATCAAAAGTAGCCAATCACAAAGGCTGCACCTACAGCAGAGCATTATAAAGGTTGCAGACACCCTACAATCTGATTTCACCCCCATAATCTGCACCACTGGAGTACAGACTTGGGACTTTTAACTGAAGAAATGCTAGGGACTGCTGCTGGTCTGCTACATATGTATGTGCTAGATGATGAAGTTAATGCTGCTTTTGCTGGTGCTGACTATAGGCCTAGACTGAGAAGGAGAAGAGTGTTCAGTGCCAGGGTAACCTTCCAGGGGCTACATGAGCTGGAGATTGTAGAGAGCTACAGGGTAGACTGGGGCATACTACAAAAATTCACTGAGCTCTGCCGACCTCAACTCAGACACAGAGCCAATGAAGGGAAACCCATCCCAGTGGAAACTAATGCATGTGTAACTCTTAGGATACTAGCTACAGGTACATTCCAAAGACCAACTCGGGACATGATGGGGACTCACAGGCATCAGCATCCAGGGTACTCCACCGGTTCCTCGATGCCATGCTACCACATTCCAGTGAGCACATTTATTTTCCCCTCAACCCTGAGGCGACGGCCAGCAGTATGCAACACTTCTACTGTGTAGCACACTACCCTGAGGTACTGGGTGCAACAGATTGCACTCATGTGCACATCAAGGCACCACCTGGTGAGGAGGGTAGAATCTACATGAACCACAATGGGTGCCACTCCATTAACTACCAGGTCGTGTGCAATGCCCAGGGCATTATCATGACTGGGTGTGTTGGCAGCCCTGGTAGTCATCACTCCTCCCATATCTGGTGCACATTACAGCTGTACTAGATGTTTGCTAGGGGGGACATCCAACAAGGCCATTTACTGGGGGATGCTGGCTACCCACTGGAACCGGGGATGATGACACCCATCAGAAATGCACACACAAACACACACACACACACACACACACACACACACACACACACACACACACACACACACACACACACACTGAAGTATGCCATAATGAGGCAGACACACAAACTAGGAACATCATAGAGTGTGTGTTTGGGCTGCTGAAGTCACGGTTCCGGTGCCTCAATATATCTGGTGGATCCCTGCAGTATTCTCCAGCCACATGTGCAGACATGTTCACAGTATGTACCAAGTGACATAATATGATCATGTGGAAACACCTAGAGCAGGATCAGCAAAGGGAAGGTATACACAGCCCCCCACCAGTGTCTAGGTCACCACAGTCACACCCACAGGAGGACTCTGAGGAGGAAAACCCTGAGGTTGTCCCTGTAGGCAGACATAGGCATGCCCAGTATGCCCTGGCATTGGCCAAGAGACAATGCATAGCACATGCACTGACAACCTATTGTCCTAGGGACTAACACCTTATTTTGACTCACATACATGTTAGTAAAAATGATGCCAGCCAGCCCACACAACCTGTACCTCACCATGTATTGGCTGTGGACTGCAAGCATCAGACAGAGTCAGACCCAAACTACATATTTGTCAACTGCTGCATTCACAAGGTAAGTCACACAGCTGCTCATCACTTGTAAGGGGTACTAGGATATGGTACCATATGCATGGACCTGCCGCATGTATGCAAGGGAATATATCGGGCTACTGGGCTACTTGCAGAGATCTAACAGACAGTTGGGACAATTGGTACTCTGTCCCCATAATATTCACTAGGCTACATGTCTGGAAAGCCTACTACATTATTCAAGGGAGATGCCAAACAGTGGGGTCACAGAACAATCACATGACTGTGTATGCCAGCAGAGCATGGGCTGTTCATCTCCCACCCCCAACTCATCAGTGTATCCATATAGCAGCTGTAACAGTATATTTGCAATGATATATCAGCAGACCACCCAATTTCAGGGCTGTGTCATAAAGACAGAATCTGGCCATGCATTCCATGTATCATGTAATGCAGGGGTAACAATGTATATGTCTGTATGCTCTTGCTTGTGTGATGAATGATGCATCCTGTCTAACAGTCTGTTTGGCTCAGTAGGCTAGAGACATTAGCATGGGTGATGGTGTTGATGGTTGTGATGGTGTTGATAGTTTGAATTGGGCAGTAACCACATCTTTTGCAAATGCGGTAGTCATTAGGTGGTATTCCCACAGACTGTCATAACCCCTCAATCTATTATCGCAAAAAAGCTAGACAAAGCCAGAGTGAATGGGAGGGACAAAGTGCCAAACCTACAGACAGAGATTATACATGATCTGAGTAACCTAGAACGTGGCTAGTATAACAGCAGGTTGCAATAGGTCAGATTAGTGGCAGGATGTAAAGGCCATCACTTAAATGTCTCAGTAGTTACAACAGTTCAGTGACTGCATTTTACAGTATAGTACCTGCAAACCACAAATGTATGAGGAACAGAGCAGACATATGGGGCAAAATGCTGGACATTCTGCAAAAGCATTTAAAGAGAGAGGTATGCAGACTGTCACCCTGTGTGTGGTGTTACATCATGTAGCCCAATCACATCATACCTCTCAACCTCTTAGAGCAAGAAATTGGGCCAAAGCCATGAATAAAAGTGGGACAAAGGCTCACAAATAGGGACACGTTTAACATATTGCTCTTACAAATGTAGAATGTTGATAGAATAACAGGCTTGCATTAGCATGAATCTCCTGATGTGTACGGAGTCTGAAACTCATATATGTGTCATTGTTTATTGACTTCAGTCTTCACTGATTTACCACTAATTTGACAGAAAACCACAATATTATGTAAAATGGACCAAAATGTGAGGCAAAATTCTGGTCAGTCTGTGAAGCTCTGTAAATTTGTGAGGTATAAGTCATATATTAAGGCCAGCAAGCAGCAGTGGAATGCCTTGGATAATATCAGGGAAGTACAGTACTGTGGTAATAGGTGCAGCAGCCAGTGGCCTGCAGCATACATAATCCTGGACTGGAGAACAGGTAGCTCTGGCCTGGACTCACCTTGTAAGTACTGACAGTCATACTGGGTATGCTCCTACACTTAGCTAACTTGAGCCCAAGTCTGTTGCCTCCACCACTCAAAGACCTGTTATGTGGAAATATGTCTGTGCATACATACAGCTACATAGACATATCTGTCTCTCCTTATCCACTTCATGCTTGATTAGTGTATCTATCAGTATATGGCAGATATATATATATATATATATATATATATATATATATATATATATGTATATATATATATATATATATATATATATACATATATATATATATATATATATATATATATATTATATGGTTTATTATTGTTTCTTCGAACAGACAAACATTTTTCATTCGGAAAAACAAATAGTAATACCAAAATGAAACAACGAATGGTGACAATGTCGAACCAAATGCTAGACGCATTTGACTCAACGTTATTGTGAAGCCACCACGTGATAGCTGTATAGGAGCTGATGTAAATCAGACTCCTATATGAGAAATCATGTTTTTGCAGGGGGGGGGCAAGCCCCACCCTGCACCCCCCATATGGGGGGGGGACTGCACCCCCCCTACTTATATATTCTAACTCCAAGATCGCACTATAGTGGAGATGTGGATGAATTTCCACTCTCCACTGTACCACAATCTCCATGCAGATAGTCAACTTACACTTATGCGAATGCTGTAGTGCATTCGCATAAGTGTAGTCGACTATCTGGTTCACAAATAGTTGTGCGCTCAACATTCTGATGTTTGGCACATTGCAGCTGACAGAATGTCATTGCACAAATGTATGTAAACCATAATATATATATATATATATATATATATATATATATATATATATATATATATATATATATATATAGCTATATAAAGTACAATGATACATAGACTCTCCACATATATCTACATAACACAAGTACATAACGTACACACACAACAACAGTTAAGGAGACATCCCTGTTATACACATTTATATAGACATATGTGGGGATGTACGAATGTCCCCACATACACTGGAATGCTGGAGTTATGTGTACTACTTACATATCACAACAGTTGTCCAATGGAACCAGACCGAGGCTGCAACAGTACATAATCCACTCACCCACAGACCACTGTGCCTGTAGACTGTTACCCTGTAGACAGACACCAGTACGCTAGTCATGTAATGTACAATGGGTGCAAAGCATACCTTGGACAGGCCATATTATCCCTGGCCACATATCTGCCTATCAAACTGCAAACAGCCTTATATGGACAGACTGGTAAGTGTACACACATAGCAGGGATATTACCAGGTATCCCACCCCAGGACACTAGATACAATAACAGTGCCAAGCAGTATCGCTCTGCAGGCCATACATGCTGTCTAACTCGAGGACACTTTGCATACTGTACTACTGTGCCTGCATTCACATATGCAACAGACATAACCTGTGGTGGTGCGAAAAGTACTGTGAGCTGCAGTGTGTAATACTAGATACGTGGGGTTCTAATCTCACATCATCCAACGTGTGTGTGTGTGTGTGTGTGTGTGTGTGTGTGTGTGTGTGTGTGTGTGTGTGTAAATATAGCCCCTTACAGCACTATGGACATGCCCACATAGGCTATCTCCATGCAATGATATGCATTTTATGGCCCTGTGACTGGCTGCTGGCCTCTAAATTGCCCTCCTCTACAAGGCCTGCTGATGTCATCTACCTTAAGAGTACTGGCTGACAATCAAATATCAGATAAATTCCATGGCACATGCAATAAGTACTGCAAGCTGTAGTGTGTAACAGTATATAGGTAGATGTTCTGATCTCGCATCATCTAATTTGTATGTGTATGTAAATATATCCCCTTGCAGTACTACAGACATGACCACCTGGCCTATCTCTGTGCAATGGTTATGCATTTTATGGCCCTGTGACTAGCTGGTGGCCTTTTCATTGGCCTCCTTTACAAGGCCTGCTGATGTCATCCACCTTAAGGGTGCTGGCTGACAGTATAATGTCAGATAAACTCCATGCATGTGATAAGTACTGTGAGCTGTAGTATATAATAGTAGATAAGTAGTAGTTCTAATCTCACATCATCCAACAATGTGTGTGTGTATCAATTTATCCCCACACAGCACTATGGACATGCCCATATGGGTTATCTCTGTGCAATGGTATACATACTGCAAGCTGTAGTGTGTAACAATAGATAGGTAGGGATTCTAACCTGACATCATCCAACATGTGTGTGTGTGTGTGTGTGTGTGTGTGTGTGTGTGTGTGTGTGTGTGTGTGTGTGTGTATGTAAATATATCCCCTTGCAGTACTACAGACATGCCTATCTCTGCGCAATGGTTATGCATTTTATGGCCCTGTGACAAGATGGTGGCCTCTACATTGGCCTCCTTTATATGGCCTGCTGATGTAATCCCCCTTAAGGGTGCTGACTGACAATCTAATGTCAGATAAACTCAGTGGTGCATGGAATAAGTACTGTGAGCTGTAGTGTGTAATAGTAGATAGGTAGGGTTTCTAATTTCACATCATCCACCTCATATGTGTGTGTGTGTGTGTGTGTGTGTGTGTGTGTGTGTGTGTGTGTGTGTGTGTGTGTGTGTGTGTGTGTGTGTGTGTGTGTGTGTGTAAATTCCAACAATTTAAAGCAACTATAATGTGCCAGGGGGCTACATTCCATAGTGAATATTTCACAGTGTCTAGTCCCTTCCCTTGTTTTAGGTGTAAGGTGTATCCAGTCAACATGAAACAACGGTTTCAACATTCTATGTTTGATTTTACATTTACACTAAGGTTTTATGCTGACTGGCAAATGCCAAATGTGGTCTATTTAGCTATGTGGAAAGTATGCACCTGTTTTTATGTGGGGAAAATAAAGAAATTGAAAGACAGGATTTTGAGACACTTACATGATACTTAAGTATTCATTATTAAGGATGACTTGGCCAAGCATGTTAGCGAGAACTCAGGGCATAAATTTTTTTTAGAATTTTGCAATGTGCGAAGGCCAACTCTAGAGATGGAGATTTGAACAACTGTGTAGGGAGTTTAGAACTGAAATGGATACTTAAACTAGAAGCAAATGTGTTCCCAGGGTTAAATGCTAATGTGTGTTTCATACCAGTTTTAAGAAGAAGAAAATTGATTCTATGATTTTATTGGTTGTGATATTTTAAGCATTCTGTGATTGGTCACTGGTTTATTTTAAATCTGTCAGTTTTGTTTTATGTTATATGGATCTGAAGAAGCTTTCTGTGATGCAAAAGTACAAAACTTGTCTATAATAAATATTATACATTTTGTGGTCGTGGTAGCCTTGCAGATTATTTGTTTTCTTTCACATTGGTTTGTTTTCAGCACTGACTTTTGTGTGTTTTTGGGCCTTATTTACTGTTTTTGTACATGGTTAGAACATTGACAGAATGACAGGAGATGAGTTACAGTTCATCATTTGAATTTAAAGGGGTGTACACTCTCCCTTATTGTCACTATGTACCACATGTAATCCACTAGCTTTCCTACAACAGCCAACCGTTCCAGGTGGGATTGACAGGGACAGAGCTGAGATGTGTTTGAAATAATGGACAGTTGAGAGGCATGCATGTAGGTGTAGGACAGCAGAGTATCAATAACATGTCATCCCATAGATCTAAGACAAGATTACTGCTGTAATCCTCATTCCCCATGCCTCCATTCTCCCATCTGCATCCTGTTATATGTAGAAATCTATTACATACCTTGTGTAGTGCAGTACTCCATTGTTGAACATTGCTTTAAGTAATCTTTTGATAATACACTCTCTGTGCGTGTTAAGTCTCATACAGACCTGTTCCCCATAACCACCTGCTTGCCTTCGTAAGGTACTGTTCATTACCAGGTAATTTCCCCTGCACCACTCTGTGACTCATAATTGATAATTGTAGCCAAAACAGCTGTATTGCACTATCATTAGCCAATGACATGCCACCACAGTGCAATATGTAATGCCATCATGTAGGCCTTGGTCCCTGTCTTAGTTTTTGGGATGGCCATTATCGAGGTGTGTAGACTATAGCATTGCAGAGGGTACATACAGTGTCCACTGTACAGATTTATGACATATGTCCACAGTTTTGCTTCATATGTGTGTTCAGTGCCCCATACCATAGGGGGGGCATCTGTCAGTGCACTGGCAATCACTGTGGGCTGAGGTCAGTAAGGGATGACACACGTGTGTGTCACACTGCATACCCATCCGACTATGCATGCTAAGGCAATAGCTGTTATTCTATCAACTTGTTGTCTTTGTAGGGGGAAACTGTTACACATGTCCCTATCTGTGGGCCTTAGGCCCACTCTCCATTAAGTATGGTTGTGTACAGATTCATTTTTCTAGGGGGTTGGGAGGTATGGTATGTCTGTAGCAGCTACCTTTACATACAGCTGTGTATGCTACAGGCTGCAGCTGTTGCTGCAGCCTACAACATATAGGGGTGTGTGTGAACATTTTGGTGGACAGCAAGCTGTACATGTAACTGTGTCAGCTGAGTCAGGCCTGCCATTACAGCAGAGCCAGGGCAAGGGTATTCTATACAGTGGAATCAGGGCATGTGCGTAATGTACATCTGTTATCCAACAGTGTGACTAACAGAGTAGTAGGCGACATATAGTTAGGCTATATGGATCTATGCATTGTGTCTCTGCCGGCAGGCCTTTGTCTTGCAAAACTGAGTAGCAGTTAATTAAGTTGCAGTAACCTCTGGGAAGTAAGACTGCATGACTTAGTCATTACTTGCTGCCTTCACAATAATGTAATTGAACCCAGGACTGTGCATGGCAAAATGTACTGTATGCAATGTATTTAACAGACTGAGCTACTGAGACACTGCAAAAATATATGTATTTGCAGGAGATATGTCCACAGGTTTACCATCACAATTTTGAAAATGTTTTGTACAAGTAATGTCTTACTCGAAAAACTTGTCGAAATTGACATTAGTGAACGATCATAGGAACGAATAAAAAAAAAAGTCAACAATTCGAATTCGAACTGTTGACATTTTTTCAAACTTACCTCAACATCCAATGCCATCCAAAACACGTTTTCCAGGGGGGCAAGCCCCCATGCACCCCCCACACCCTCGCTAATTGTATATACTAGCTCCGAGGATGCACTACAGTGAAGTAATGGATACATATCCCGATTCCCACTGTAGTGCAATCTCCACTCAGAATGCCGAACTCACAAAAGTGTGAATGCACACGCTCTTTTGTGTCTTCAGTATCTTTTGGTTCGCTAATACGAACCATTGAAAACATCCTTTCACACATCTGCCCTCGCAGATATGCACCTCAACAATGTGATGGCAAACCCATGTGCACATATACAGGCTGTGAGAAACATTTCCACATCCATTTGTATGTGTGTGGCTTTATATGGTTGTATTTCTGCATCAAGATCCCACTTGTACATATACTTTGCCATTGCTGCCTTAGCAGGTGTCTTTCCACAAGTTGTTGATCAAAGGGTACATATACTTGCTATCACATGCCTCACATACATCCATTAGTATGTCTTCATTATTATGTAGTATTGCACCACTGTCAATTCAAGAACACATCTGTGTTGTCATACTTTGACCTTTCAAGTAACTGCTTTGCACTCTGTACTGCATTTTCAGCTAGACCATTTGACTGAAGATATTCAGGACTACTAGTGACATGTACAAGGTTCCAATCTTTTGTAAATTTCTGAAACACTGGTTAGTAAATTCAGTACCATTGTCAGAAAGAACTTTGTGTGAACTACTATGAACTGAAAAATGGCATTTCTAATTAGTAATAACATTAGTGGATGTTAGGTTAGGTGGCAGATCAATCTCAAAGCAATTTGAATAAGAGGCTACCAAAACCAAGTAGTGTTGATTGTTCCACTCAAAGATATCAGCTGCAACTGTTGATCACAGTAGTTCTGGAACTGGACTTAGGTGAAGTGGTTCTATTGGCAAATGAGGTCTAGTACTATTGCATACTTAACAGGAAGAAAGTACGTTATCAATGCTTTTTGGTAATGAAGGCCAAAATACTAATTCTATCGCTCTTTTCTTAGTGGAGGCAGATTCCAGGAGACCACAATGCAAAGTCTGGATATATTCTTGCTGTAAGAAAGCAGGAACAACAATTTTAGGACCTTTGAAAATAATGCCATCTTCCATCAACAATTCATCTCTGTAAGGGAAATAGGTTTGCACTTTAGGTGGTACACTAGATTGCTTTGACGGCCATCCAACGTTAATGTAGTGATTGGTCTTCTGCAAAATTGGATCAGTCTGAATATGATCTCTCAACTCATCAAGTCTAGTGGTAGAAAAATTATGCACTGACATCACATTAAAGTCAAAATTCTCTGAGCGAAGCTGTTCTGTCATATTTCTGGGTGCTCTGGATAAGGTATATGCCAGATAAAGCAATTTGCCTTTGGTGTAGACCATTTTGAAATTTTACTTTTGTAATTTGAACATCATTCTTTGTAATCTCACTGGAGTGGAATGCATAGGCTTTTTTAGAATAGTAACTAGAGGCTGGTGGTCAGTTTCATAGGTTCATAGGTTCATAGGTAGGTACTAGGCTATCAGCCCAAGGGCCTACGTAAGCCTAGCCAACAAGGTTCCATAGCTTATGCCACCCAAGAAAGTTATTTTCCTGTGTCACCGTCCAGCAGAGACACAGAAGTGATCCCCGGGGTGTATTTCCTATTTCCCTTCCACTCATCAAGATTTTTCTTGAAGAGTGCTAATGAAGAACTTTGCTTGACATAGATGGGTAGCTTGTTCCAGAGTATATTAAGGGTCTGGGACAGGAATCTATCCCTCCAGCTTGTCCTGTTTATTGTGGTGACAAGGTTTAGGTCCCTAGACCGTGTAGCTCGGAGGGATTGGGATTTCTTTAGGTGTAGCATGTCCAACAGCTCTGGGATTGACATAGCTTTATATGTTAGGCAGAGATCACCTCGGAATAGGTGACATGCTACGGAGTAAAGCTGGAGTTTTTTGAGGCAGTCAGTGTAGGGCATTTGTTTGAGGCCAGTGATCCCCTTTGTGAGGTACTTCTTTGACCTTTCCAGCTGCTGCAGATGTCTTGTGAGGTACATTCCAAAAGGGAATAGCTCGACCGCAAATATAATCATGAAATTTAAAACATGCAAATACTATTGCCAAAAGCTCCTTCTCAATTTGAGCATACTGCATCTCAGTATGAGTTAGTGTTCTAGATGCATGGGCTACTGGTCTTCTCTCTTGAAGTATAACTGTGCCAAGATCAAATTTTGAAGCATCACAGGAAAGAGTAACTTGTTTGTTCACATCATAGTATCTTAAGGTATGTGAGGTGTCAATTTTCTGCTTAAGGTCTTCAAATGCCTTCTGGTGCTGTTCCAGCCATGACCATGCAACATTTTTACATGCTAGCTCTCTTAAAGGTGCTATCAACTCACTGAAGTCTGGTATAAACGTGTATAATAGTTGACCATGCCTAGGAAACGTTACAGAGCTTGTATATTATCTGGTGCTGACATCTCAAGAATAGCTGCTTGCTTGGTTGGGTCTGGTCTCAAGCCTGAACAAATGACCTATGTATGTAACTTCTGGAAGTTTGAATTTGCACTTATGAGGACTGAGCTTCAAGTTTACTTCATGTGCTCTGTCTAGAACTTTCTTGAGGTTTCTGTCATACTCTGCTTTACCACTGCCTCCAACCAATAAATCATCTAGTATTATGGCACAAGGATAATCTGAAAACATTTGCCCCACTGCACACTGAAAGACTACACTTGCAGAATTTGTTCCAAATGGCATCCTTCGGAATCTGTATCTGCCACATGGAGTACCAAAAGTAGTTAGAAATGAAGATTTGCAATCAAACATCACTTACCAAAATGAACTCTTTGCATGCAAGACCAAGAAAACAGTGGCATTCGGTATGAGGACTCTGACCTCTTTGACTGTGCACATTGAATGATATGGTCTCTTTAAAGCTTTGTTCAGATCTCTTGGGCCAGTACATATTCTGATTTCATCTGAGCCTTTTTTGCAAGCTGCTACCATGGACGACACCCATTCACTTGGTTCTGTGACTGGACAAATCACACCTTGCTGCACCATTTTATCCAACTGATTCTTAACTTTATCCTGCATAGCTATTGGAACTCTTCTTACTATTCTGACTATGGGAGTGACCTCTGGGTCTAACTTCATGGAATATAGAACTGGAAGATTGCCTAAGTTGTCATCAAAAACATCAGCATACTCCGAGAAAATGGCTTCAGAAAAATTAGAACTCAGAAATGCACTTATATGATGGATCACTTAAGCAATAGAAAGCAGATTCATTCTTAAACTATCTTTGAGAGCTAATAAAGATTGCACTGATCTTCAGACTACATAGAATAACAAGTTGTAACAGTTCTTGGCCAAATAATATGAAAGCATCACTGAACCTTCGGTTTAAATGTCTTCACCTCCATAAGCAACAAGTCTCACACTACTGACTACAATAAGCTGTTTGTTAGTTCTCACTTTAGCAAATATGTCTGCTGATATAACATTACACTTTGAGCCACTGTCTACTTTAAGCTCTATGGATTTTCCATTAATTTGGACAGTAAAAAACACTTTGATTCTTATTAATAAATTCACTGCATCAACTCTTTCATCAAGCACTGATACAACATCTACATAGAAATCTGTCTGCTTCAGCTCTGCTTGATCAGCTTGCTTCTTTGTGTGACCTTTCTTTACAACTGTTGGAGGCTTACTTGGTTTACAAAACTTTTGGAAGTAGTTCCATTTTTTTACACTTTTAGCATTGTTGACCAAATGCTAAGCACTTCTCTCTTTTAGACTCATGATTTGCACCACAATTGCAACAGTTGACAATAGCTGGACTTAGGTTTTGCTGATTCATGCCTGGCCTGCATTGAGCTGGAGTGCACAAATTTCTTAGAACTTACTGGAAAGCTACATGCCTTCCCTGGAAACCTCGTAGCTACCATGTGCTTAGGCCTACTTTTGTTTACCATGTGTTGCATACTATCTACATTTGCTCTGAAGCCAGCTGAAATTATGATCTTGTCATTCACAAGCATACTTGTGTATTTTTCTGTCACCTCATGGATTTGACAAATCTCCATGGCTTTGCTCAATGATAAATCACTGTCACAAAGTAAAATCTTTCTCACAGCAGCACTGTTAATACCAGACACAAGCCTGTCCTTTATCAGCTCATCTTTTAAGTCACCAAACCGACACATCTTAGCTTTCTTTCTCAGGTCAGTTATATAAGCTGCAAATGTTTCCCATGGTTTCTGAACTCTGGTGTAAAACAAATGCCTCTCTAATGCAATATTTGTCTGGGGGTTACACATTTCTCTGAACTTATGCCTCAAACACTCAGGGTCTTCTCTGGATTCAGGCTGTACAACAATATGGTGGTTTTCACCTTCTCCTTCATATACTGCAGGTAAATGCTTTATTTCTATGACCTCTGACCCAGCTAGATTTAGCAAAATGAATGCCCTGGTGTGTGCATCTCAGTCTGCATAAGCTGCTTGTATAAAAATATTGTACTCTTGCTCAAATATTCTCCTATTTTCCACAATATCCTCATCAAATACAAGTGGGAGGGGCTTTTAAAATCCATTTGCCAAATGAACACATACCAGTGAAGTGTTTTGCAAATAAGCACAAACATACTCTCATGCACATATGCCAAAAGATATGCCAGTATTTGTAACTTTGTCCAATGCCTTTGTGTTTCTGAAATTATAGCTTTTGGACTTTTCAAAATAATGCCAATGAACAAACTTGCAAATCCATTGAATAACTGGACATTGTGAAATGAAGTCTTTGGATGCTTTAACACTCTTGAAAAATGCAAAAGACATTTATCATCATTCTGTTAAAGTCATTCATCATCATTTTAGGAAATGGGTCTATATTGGATGATTGAACTTTCAAACGTTCGACTGTCATATGGTCGACACCATATGACTGAATTTTTGAAAGTTTGAACATTTTAACGGAAGTACAGCGCAAAATAGGA
The DNA here is from genome assembly GCF_019279795.1 of Protopterus annectens. Taxonomy (NCBI): domain Eukaryota; kingdom Metazoa; phylum Chordata; order Ceratodontiformes; family Protopteridae; genus Protopterus; species Protopterus annectens. The sequence goes on from NC_056728.1 coordinate 1,192,262,097, forward strand.
AGATTTCCTTTTTCTGCACTGTAGTGCGATCTCGGAGTTGGTATATTTAATGACCGTGGGTGTGGGAGGTGCAGCCCCCCACGTGGGAGATGCTTACCATGTTCAGAGAGGTTATTTCTGTAGTTTATGTTTTTTAATTAGATATTCAAACTTTAAAAGTTTGATCATATGGTGTCAACCATATGACAGCCGAACTTTTGAAAGTTTGATTATTTAATATAGACCCTAAGAAACATCTCAAACAATTTTACAATGCAAGTGAAATAAACTCTCAGGCACTGTAATACTGTGGTAATATTGTTCTGCAATAAATCACCTCTTAGTGTATGAAACATATCAAATAACTGTATGATGCAAATAAATTGGACCTCTCTTGTGCAAAACTTAATAACATTTCAAAGTAGTTGCACTTTTCGAATAACTGCAAACAGCACACTGAAATGTCCCCAGAATGACAGTACCTTGGTAGGCAACTCTTTACAGTACAAGAAACACTCTGTAATGGTGGCACTTTGAGAATGGTCACATCTAGCATAATAAACTTTTCAAAATGGCTATTCTTTGACTGTATCTCACAAAGTAGTTGCACTTCACATACAATAAACTCTTTAAAATGCATGCACAGTAATAAGCACACACTATAAGCATTTTTACACACCTTGACATACTTTAAATAACTTTATTTATGCCCTTGATACACTACAAAGTCATAGTTATGCCAAAACATTGCACTTTGTCAAAACACATGGTTGCCTTGCTTTATTTTTGCTTAATGTGCCCGTTTTTGCCCTTATTATATTCATTTTGCTAGTTTAAGTCCTTTTCATGCCCAATGTACTTTTCTTGTGCTCATTTTACTTTAAACATGCCCAGTTTTGCTTTAAACATACTGATTTTATTTTAAACATGCTCATTTTATCTTTAAACATATTCATTTTGCTTTAAATATGCTTGTTTTATCTTTAAACATATTCATTTTGCTTTAAACATGTTCATTTTATCTTTAAATATATTTGTTTTGCTTTAAACATTTATTTTTAGCGAACAAACTTTTCGTGCCTTCCACTTGCTCAGTAATGCAGTTTGTGCCCTTGTAATGCCCTGTTTTGTCTCTTTTATCAAATAAACAGTTTGTGCTACTTTGCATTACCTTTGATTCTTTTCTGGCTCTTTTCATGCTCATTTCTCTTTTTACCTTCACTGTCATCTCTGCACCTCATGGCTCTGGATCTTGTTCTCTTTGATCCTGGTTCTGACACCATGTCGCTGTCCTACTTTGGAGACAGTAGAAGAGTCTTCATGGGTTCTGTTCAAGCAGCTTTATTTTATACAAACACATCACTAAAGAAGTTTACTGACATTAACTTAAGTAACTTATATACAAACTAACAACTGTGATCATGCATGCTCTCATTCTGGCTGCTCTTACAAAATGGCACTAGGGATTGCACGTGTCTTAAATTTATATGTGCACGTACAGCCTTGACATGCTTCTTAAAGATATAGCACACTCTACTTGCATTCTGATCTACAACCGGAGTCCAAGGTACACGCCCAGTTTTCACATTAGTTTCTTATTTCAGTTACACACATAATGTCTGTAAGTAGCAAGCAGTATGTTCTAATGGAACCAGCTGTGTAACGTAAAGCCTGTATAGTGTGGTGGGTTAATACAGTGTGTTATAGTTGAGAGGGGTCCAGGTTCGACACTTGGCAGACGTTTTTATTTTCTACATGTGAGGAGCACTGTAATAGACACATATAGACATTAAAGCAATTTAAAGCTCATTTAAGCTGCAGCTCCATGCTACACAAACCCACACTAAAAATATAACGAAAAGAAAAAGGGGGTATAGTAAAGTGGTGAAATGGGGGTAAGAAGGAGAAAAACAATGTGAAAGGCAGGTAGAGATCTCTAGGATGGGTGTAGGAATGAACCGTAGCTATCCATTTCTTGTACAGTGACAGGTGTGCATTTTGGCAGGTTTTGTAGATAAATTTGGATTCTCAAACCCCCGAGACAGGGGTGAGGACAACATAAATGTTTTGTCAAGCCAATTGGACTAAATTAGTTGTGTCTAGTGGACATGTGTGTGAAATGGAGAGGTATGTATGAGGCAATATTTTTTTTTGTGGGACAGGTGCCCATTTTTTTTTTTTAAGAAGAGAGTGGAATGATTGGGAAGGGGCACAGGTATGTGTCGGGAGATAAGTTGGTAGGAGAACATGCAATAGCAGACAGACAAGGCAGGCAAGATAGACAAGACAGCAGACAGGGGCGGAGTGTGACACATATGGGAGATAAACACCGTGGATGGAGAGGGTATTGTGGAATCAGAGTCACATGTGCCTCCAGACTAATATCCCCACCCATGGGCAGTCAACACTGCTGCTTCACTGCCTTGAAGGAGGCTGCGGTAGAGGCTGGGCTCCAGGGACATCCTGTCCCACCACCTTGGCCTGTGTGCCCTCAATCTGGTGCAGGTGATGCTCATAGGTTCAGTGAATGATCCTGGGCACTATGATTGGCAGTTCCTGCTGGGTGACTGTAGCCCCTCTGCCACCACTCCCAGGGGTAGCTGGGCCCCACCTGCTAAGGCAGTTCCACCTGACACCAAGGATGGTACAGTGGCAGTGGAGAGTGCACCACCAGCCTGGGTTCCAGATGTGCTAGGATCTGGTGCCACTGCCAGTTGAGGCAAGGTAGGTGAATCACCAGGAATCGGCCTACCCTGACATGCTGTGGTGTTGGAGGTATAGCAATATGCACAGGTTAGGTATGAAGAAAACATAGTTAGTAATAACAGCATTCCAGAACAGTGGAAATAACCCAATTACATGTCAATGTATATTATGTGAACCACAACAATGCATGCCAGAACAGTTAGTATGTTAACAGCATGCCAGTAACAGTTACAGCATAAGGTCAACAAAACAGGTAATTCAACATAATTCAACAAGATATGTTAATATGCAATCATTATAATACATAATAATAATAAAACACATGCCCAAAATACAAGTAATTTAACAAGATATGTGAATAGTAAACCATAACTAACGGATAACAACAAAGAAATAAAGATAAGGGATGGAGAGAAAGAGAGAGAAAGAGAAACAGTCCATTAGTATCATTATAGGATATTTACTTGACAACAGTACCTATCTACTCTATGGGTCTGCCCTTTCTTTATGTGTACCAGTCCCTTATAGCTGCTGTTGCATGTACATACCTCTCAAGCTATTTGCATGGGACAGTATTGGCTAGTCAGTAACAACTGCAGGTATACAACTGCACACACACAAATTAGGTGGGCCTATATAACTACCAAGGTGTACTGTGGGCAGATGTAGTCATAGCTTGCAATTTAGGTAGTCATTCCAATGGTAATCCTGTGACAGATGGATTTTGCACTACTAATTACGTTACGTGACAGCATGACACGAGAGGCATGTATGTGTACAGCACAGAAGCTAAACAATTATCATGCCCTGCTTGGCAGGCATAGGGATAGAACCCAGTAACAGTGACTGCAGAGGACACCTGCATGGACTGTATGAACTGGCTGTAGCAACTTTGAACAGACAACCTAGGCATACAGCCACATCAAGATTGAACATGTTATTTATTTCATTTTATTTGATTATTATCATATTTATTTCATTTATGTTATGCAGTACTTTCACATACTTGCAAATGATTTTAACAGTCTGTCACATCTAAACAGACAATTATTTACTCATAATATAGGTACCTCACTAATTTGCCTGTAGTTCCTGGGGAGACAGAATATGTAAATATGTGAATAATACTGTAATATTTAGTGCTACATAGCACTGGATTCAAACCCTGCTCTGTATGTGGCAAGATGCACTACAAACAGAGCATTCAACAAACTGAGCTACTGAACCACTGATGACTACTGATTGACTGATATTTGCCTAAAGCTCACATGGAAACAATATATGACCTGGTAGTACTACTACAGTTGTATACTAGACTGCAGTGACAGTAGAACACACATGCTTGAAATACAAGCATGACAGAGATAGTATTTAATCTATGTATTAGTATATAGAATGCAGGTGTAAACAATATATTGTTACTGGTTTGGAATATCTGTTACATCAACAAACAATATCAGATCATGGAGTGAGCTATCTCACCCATATACCTTGCTTACCTGCTGTTTGTGGATGACAGAGCATTATGTGGACAATATTGGCCTAGAAATAGAAAAGAACAGTACTGCATGTGTTAAGTAAGACATTTAGCTGCCATTATATTTGCATGTTATAGCTATTACAGTGTTATGCTTGACTGCAGCACCTTCCCTTACAACCTGAATGCATAAGGTTGTACTACAATGGTTAAATCAAGACAAACTTAACATACAAGGCCATGTCAAACCCAGAGGTGCTGGATATGCTACGCTTAAAGAAATCCCAATCCCTCAGAGCCACATGCTCCAGGGATCTAAACCGTGTCATCACAATAAACAAAACATGCTGGAGGGATAGATTCCTGACCAAGAGACTCCCCAGACTCTGAAATAGATTGCCCATACATGTCAAACAGAGTGCCTCTTTGGCCCTCTTCAAAAGGAACCTTGATGATTGGATGGAAGAAAGGATATTCACCCCGGGGATCACGTCAGTTGCCCTGCTAGACAGGGGTCCAGGGAAGTAACAGTGCAGGAAGAAATAGCCAGGGAATTGTTATGGCTAGGCTTGTATAGGCCCTGGGGCTGATAGCCTAGTACCAAAATATGAACCTATGAACCTGATGTACACAATTTACCTTAGTGTTATTGGTAATGGTTCATGTGTTATTGCAGAACAGTTGACATTATTCATTTCTTGACAAACAGCTCTAATTCCACAGTTATTGCACTACAGACTTTATTGTATATACTTTCATGCAGTTCCTAGTACTGTTTTGAGTTTATATTGCACAACAGTTGTCATTATTTAGGTCTTACAATACAGCTCTAAGACCACAGTTATTGCACTACAGACTTTCTTGTATATACTTTAATGCACATAATGCTATTGTTTCATGTTTTTATTGCACTACAGTTGGCAGTATTCATTTATTGCACTACAGCTCTAAGTCCACATTTATTTCAATATAAACTTTAATGTACAAACTTTATTGCAGATAATGCTTTACTCTTTCTTGCTTATTTCACTACAGTTAGCATAATGTATCCATACTCACCAAACTCACGGCGCAACCTAGCCAAGTGCCTGGCATGCACCTCAAGGTTTCAAGTCCTCTCCTGTGCAGCTGTTGGGAGAGAAGAACGCCATTATGCATACCAGTTTTGCAGACATTCAGATTAGATATTGGTGGTACAGAACTAAAAGTACTTACGTACATGTGGGTCATCCCCTGCCTGAAATTCTTGAACCCAGGTGTCCAAAAGGTTCCCCTTACAACTCTTCAAGTCATCATAGTGGTGATGACACTGCTCACCTGGGAGGGGGATACCAGTTGCACTGGTGAGGTCCCTTGCTAGCCAGTCTCAAGCCTCTGCCTTGTACTGTGAGCCCTGTTAACCTCCCTACAGAAGCCAGCCTTCATCATTTTTTACAAGGAGTCTGACCATGACCCTGGACTCCAGGATGCCCCAATGCTGTGACTGAATGAGCAAACCCTTACCAACACCTGCCATAGTATCCTTCAGAGAGAGAACTCCAATGGATTATACTGTATTCCCACCTATCGGGCTTAATATAGCCTGTTTTCCTACCCTTACAGGCCACTGGACAACATTTAAAAATGTGGCACGTCACTTAGCAGTCTGCAAACTAGTGCAGCTCAACTGAGCTGTGTGAAAACCCAAAAACCCATATGCTTAGCAGTGCTTAGTGGTGCGCAAACCAGTTAAGCAGAGATGAGCAATGCATAAACATTTTCAGCCAATATTCTGTTTATGCAGTGCTTAGCAGAGCTTATTGGAGCATAGTGGACCAGAGTTTAAATATAAGTGGTATAATTTGTATTTCAAAGATAAATACTTATTTTCCCTTGCATGTATTCAAATGCTGAACCTACTACTCATGAGGCTGTACCTCTACCCATTTAGCTACAAGGATATGTGGAATTCAGCTACACCTTTACATATACCTCTCAGTTGCCTATAAGCACTGCTGAGCACTGTGCTGCATCATCCTAACCCACTCTGATATGCTTAAACATGACCTTTAAATAAATAACTAATTACATCTGGTTTCTATTTTTAGATGTCTGGCAGGTGTCTCAGCACCACTTAGCATTGCTGCGCTCTGAGCCATGCCATGTAAACACCCTTAAAAAAATAGAAACAGATAAGACAAAATAAAAATAAAAATAAACTCAACAATAAAATAATTGCTTGCCATTATATAATTAGACATTGCAGGGAGTATTTTCTCATATGTGTACACAGTTGGCACTACACTCCCTACACTGAATCAGGAACCATGTTCCATGGCTTTCCCTTGGCAACACCCCATGATTAATATGCATGGCATGCTGCCGAGGGGGAACCATTTACATGAACATGGTAACATTCCATGTAGGCTCTACACGGTGCCTCCACAGAGTTTATTAAGTCCTGGAGTAAGTACAAAGAATAATCCTCTTGTAAGTAAACCTAGGCTCAAAACCTATAACAGAAGCTAAGTTCTTATTTCCTAAAATCATTTTCTGGTTGTTACTTACAGATTGCTATATTCTGGGGACATCTAAAGAAATGAGGAGCGGAAAAACCCTATAATTGGCCTGATCTTTTTGTTTAATACATTATTTGTTGAGACCTGTAGTAATGATGGGGGAAAACTTGGTGTCTCTAAATCTAACAATTTTAAAAACTATTTTGTCTAACTGTTCAGTTGAGTAGCCTCTCCCTAAGATCAATCTTCTGAGAGTAATCACTTCAGTACTAAAAATGATGTAATTACTACTAAGATGACTGAAATGCATAATTGCCCCCTTATAGCATTTTTTTCATGAAATATGGGTATTGATTGTTTGAACACAAATAGTTAACAAAAGAGGGTTTTCTATAAATAGTACTGCAAAATGTTCTTAGACTGACTTCCATTTCAAGTTCTATGTCCAGAAAAACAATGGTTTTACCCTGTTTCCTCTAGTAAACATGAGAAAGTTTATGCTGTTGTTTACATCAGTAAACAGAGGGTCAATCTCTGTTAAACTACCTTTACATATAAAGAATAAATTGTCAATATGTTGTTGTTGTGTCTTTCGGCTTTTCCCAGTTAGGGGTCACCACAGTGGAACTCCGGTCCGCTAATGATTGGCAGAAGATTTTTACATGCCGAGTTGCCGGCCCTGACGCACAACCTTCAATGAAAGTATGCCCATTCACGCATGTCTCCACACAGAAGACGCTCTAGCTGAGAATAGAACAGTACAACGTCTTACTGTGAGGTGACAATGGTACCGCAGCACCACCACCGCAGTAATAAATTGTCAATATAACATTTGTAAAACATTATTTTATAATATTTGCAAAACATTATTTTACTAAATAGGTTGTATGTACTTAAAACTGTTTCTTCCCACCAGCTCATGACAATGTCTGCAAAAGACGGGGCCATTCTGTCCCCCATGGCAACTCCACATTTCTGCTTATAGTATTTGTTATCAAAAATGAAAAAAATTGTTATCTAACACTATTTCAGTCAGTGTACATATTAAATTAATAAGACTATTAGGAAAATCAGTGAACTTCCCCAAACAGTTTCTAAGGTAATCTAAACTTATGTCTTATAGTATGCTGCTGTACAACGAAACTATGTCCAGTGTTACCATAAGTTGTTCTTTGCTACTGAACTCATATCTATGTAACATATCTAAAGGTGTCCAAGAATTGTTTAAAAATACTTAAGCTTTTGTACAAGTGGGTTTAAAACTGAATTAATGTAAACAGAAATTGACTAATTTTTTCTAAAATCTGCAGCTGTAATTGATCTAAACTTTAATTGTTCTTTAACTGAAACACCTTTGTGTACTTTGGGGATACCAAATAGTCACACCATTTTCAGGTGCTCTATGGTAAGAAAGTCATGAAGTGACCAATCAATTTCTCCTTGATGTAAAAGATCTAATAAATCCATATCAATCTTTTTAAAGCTTTCATTAATAACATTGACAGAAACACTTTCATAGGAGTTAGAATCACTTAAAATATCATTAAGTTTTTATTATAATTGTCTGTATTCATTAAAACAATTCCACAGCCTTTATCTGCTTTCATAATATGCAGTCCTCATTCATTTCTAAGTTTGTGTAAAGCCTTTCTTTAATTAAAATCCAATTTATAAAACTTTTCCTTTACTGAATTAACAGATTTAACTATTTCATGTTCACAGGCCTCTAAAAACACATGTAAAGTGTAATTTAAGGCAGGATTATATGTGCTGCTTTTCTTAAAACATGAGCTAGACAAGTCACCAAAGTGTTCAACACCGTTTAAAATATAGTGCAGGTTTAGCTTACGCACAGAAAGTTTTAAATCTTTTAAAACTTTTTAAAGAACACCTAGATGAAAAGAATTCAGCTCAAAGTTACTTAAATTTATAACATCAGTCTTAGTAACTAAACTGTCTTGTTCTTCCCTTTTCCTTTCTCCCTCCATTTCTCTTTCTGGTATGTATAATTTTCTTCCATATTGACCTGAGAAATGTTCTGAAAAGGGGAACAGATGGCTGTATGAACAGGATTAAAGTCCTGTCCTCAGTTACTACAAGATGGTTCAGAAACATTACCCTGCACATTAAAAAAAAAATTATCATTGTTGATGTTTCTCTTAGCAGTTAAAATTTGATCCACATTAAGTTCACTATTCCCTATGTTGTTTGTGAACTTTCTTTTTGTCCTGTCAAAAAACACTTTAAGACGGTATGCTGTACCTTTTACATACATACCAGTATCCCTACATTTTTTTTTTCTTTTTCCTTTGAAAAAATATTTGCTGCATGCCTTTTTAGTTTTGCTGGGTTATTATTATTAGACTGAAGTGGACTAAAACTTGACTGCTTGGCATCGGCAACTGCTTTTTTGGTTTGTGCTTTGTGAGTTTTAGTGTTGCCATCTGCCTTTTTCATTTGAATGAATCTCATTTCTTTTTTTCTAATATAGTACAATCTCTGCTGAGGCCTTTTCCAGTGGAGTCCAACAGAAGCTGTCTTGTAACTGAGCTCCATCTGAATGGCAGCACAAGTACTGTAGGCTGATTCTGCATCCAGTATAGGTTTTGATATATAGGAGGAGAGGTACACCAAAGAAGCATGTTGCATGGCGGTGCCACCAATTAAACTCAAGAATGCATACTTAAAAGGTATTGTGACTGACATATTTGCACATTCACCACCCTCACAATGGGATGGACATGCATGAGGTATTCTTCAGTAAAGAACATTGCTAACTTTGCTGCAATTAATTATTTGAGTCATACCTACTGAACATAGAGGACAATAAAAAATCCTCATTGTTGAGTATACATGTGGTCTTTGTCCACCCTCCCACCAGTATACCAGTAAAACCTCATCTGTATGTGGGACTTGCTATTGCAAGCAATGTGGCTTCTCACATTGTACTACTGTATTGCAACTGTCTTCTTTCAGGTAGAGCTGTAACAGTGCTGCAATTGCCAGCTGACATCAGTGGACTGCTACACAGCTTTGGAATTTTACACACTGGCATTCATCACTAAAAGTCCAAAATGCTGCAGTGTTTAAGCCCAAATCACACTGTGAAACCGAAAAGGGCTTTACCAGTCTTTATTAACACTAAGGTCCCAGATTAACATTTGTTTATAGAATTAGGAGTGGGTTGACTATGTGGCATAACATGGTAACTCACACCAAATAGCTCTGGATTCCCAGGGATTGCATGCTTTAGCAATAGAACAGTTGCTATGAACATACCTCTCAACCTCTTAGAGTAAGAAATCTGGACAAAGCCATAAAAAAGTGGTACAAATAGGGACAATTTTGAAATATTGCTCTTACAAACTTAGAAAGGTGATAGAATAACAGATTTTGCATTAGTATAGATTTTCCGAAGGGTATGAAGTCTAAAACTCAAATGTCTGTATTTATTTTCTAACATCAATCTTTAATGATTTGCCACTAATTTGCCAGAAAGACACAATTTTATTAAAAACAGACCAAAAATATAAGGCAGATATCTGGACATTCTGCAAAAATCTGTACATTTGAGACGTACAGCTATGAAATGTGAATAACTACCCGAAACCTTCACGCAAAACATAACTTTTAGTATTGATTTTACATTAACAAGTAGGTAAGATGGATTAAGACAAGAACAAAGTGAGATAAGTGTGAAAAATGCAATGGCAGTTCCATCTGAATACCACAAATATCTTGAAAGATTGTTAGGAGAATGGGGTTTAACATGGTGACAATAAGAATTTAGACAAATGATTTTTCTATTGTCATATAAAGACAATAAGGTAGCTGTCCTCATCATAAACCAAAGTCTACAAGTTAAAAAGAGAATGCTCTGGTAAATTCAACATACAGTTTGCTTTCAGATGTTCTTTGCTTTCAGAAAGGCATATTCAGTAACATGCAAAATGCAAAATCCAAAGCAATCCTCTTGTCTTTTGAATAACTGGCTCTAAGCATTCACATTGGAAATATGTTCTACCCTTAACCCCCCCCCCCAAAAAAAAAGAAATATAATTATCATATCTGAAAATAAATGGGATAAGTAAACATGATCTGAATGGAAGTTTAACAAACAATGTATCACTTGTATTAGAAGAAAGCATTAGTCATTGCTATATGCAAAGGTAAAAGTTAAAAAGAAATATGAATAATTGCTTGCCTATAAGTTTGATTTTAAATAAACAAAAGTAAATAGAAAGGCAATGCCATCAAACTATCAATCTGAATTTCACTACGATTGGTAAAATGAACAATAACATGATTAAATTAAGGAATTTTCCAACATTGACCTGTGGGCCATTAATTGTTTAGAAACTTTGTAAGAGAAATGGGCAAAAATTGCAAATTGATATACTGTGACCTCTTTGACACTTCAAATTGTGTGAAATCAGCCATATTTCTTATAATTTTAGTTTAAATATAACAGGAAATTTCACCCATGGTCAATATCAAAATCAGTTTGACTATGTAATTTATAGCTAGAGACGGAAGATCTCTATACAGTCAGCAAATAGACCTGGAGCTGGCAGTGGTTCAGGCCATCAGTTTTACAATGTTTAGAATTAAAATTAAAGAGAGCAAGAAAAACATTTAAGCTAACTAGATACAACCTAAACAATGTTTCAAGTAAATATGCAGTGGAGATGAAGAATAGATTTAAGGCATTACACCTGGAAGGCAAGCACCTAAAGTCCTATGAACAAAAGTTTATGATATTATCCAAAAGACAAAATGACTGTAGAGGCGTCAGGCATGTATGAGCAAGAAGAACAGGAACAGGCAACAGAGATGCAATGTATGTCAGACTGAATGCAAACTTTAAGAGAAAAACAAGTTAAGGAAGCGTATTTAAATGAACAGTGCAAAGAAATTAAATAAAATGGGAAAGACACAAGATTTCTGTATGAAGACTGACGACAGTGAAATGAATTTCCAGGTAAAAAATGGGCATTGTAAATGACAAATATAGGAAATCTAACAGAAGCAGAAGGTATCGCAAAGAGATGATATACATTTCCAGAAGAACTATATAAGAGGAATGCTGAAATTACTGATATATAATTTTTCTAGTTTAATTTCTCCAGGTAATTTGGGTTTCTAATACCATGGCAGGAATGGACCCCATTCTCAAGTTAGTGTATGACTAGAGTTCATGTAATTACTATTGTTTCAGTCTTTGATCTTAGCCAAAGGTGCTCTTCTCAGTTGCCAAACTATGCCCACAATAGGTAATGTACAGTGGTATGTTTTCTGATGAATAACCAGACACTGAAGTAAAGAATATGAATTTACAAATTAACGAAGAAGTTGTTGTCCTGGTCCCCTTCAATAAACACACATCACACCAAATGACATTTGACGACCTTTATTAAATTCCATAACACAGCTTTGTTCATCCAATTCATTAATTACAACTATTTATAATATAAATGATTCTAAACACAGCATAACATCCTTGTAATGATAATCAGGGCAGTGTACCTACTCACCCTGCCCCCAGTAAGCAGCATCCATACCTCTGCTCGCTTACTTTACTTATGAAGCACCATCCTTGTAATGTTAATCAGGGCAGTGTACCTACTCACCCTGCCCAACAAGCAGGGTCCATACCTCTGCTTGCTTACTTTACTTATGAAGCAGTGCCCCATCTCACTTCATACACCATTCATTGAATTACCTTCCACCAAATAAGCAGCATCCTTACCTCAGCTTACTCATCTATTCAGCAAACTTCCTCCAACTACTCATTTTCCTTTCCCCAAATCCTTGAAATGAACATCCAAACCAGAGGGGAATAGAAACAGCAAGCCTATCCCTCTTCTCTGCCTATCCCACTGATAAATAACCCTACCCCCCCAACCCACCAATGAAAAGAGGGAGGGAAGGTCAGTAGCAAGTTCATGCCAAAATGTGATTGCTTAACTCAGCTACACTAGACTAAACCCCTTAAGCCCCTCCCTGTCCTTATCTCATTTCCTCTCAACTATCCCTGTCTCCACTTAACCCTTTCCCCTCCCCAACCCACTTAACTCCCTTTAATATCCACCTACCCCCCCCCCCCATGAAGATGTCCTGGGACAAGTTAGTTTGTTGCCAAACTTCTGGTCCCCTTCAATAAAAACACATCACACCAAATGACATTTGACGACCTTTATTAAATTCCATAACACAGCTTTGTTCATCCAATTCATTAATTACAGCTATTCATAATATAAATGATTTGAAACAGCATAACATCCTTGTAATGCTAATCAGGGCAGCGTACCTACTCACCCTGCCCCCTGTAACCAGCATCCATACCTCTGCCCACTTACTTTACTTATGAAGCACCATCCTTGTAATGTTAATCAGGGCAGCGTACCTACTCACCTTGCCCAACAAGCAGGGTCCATACCTCTGCTCACTTACTTTACTTATGAAGCAGCATCCCATCTCACTTCCACTAGCCTGACTAGGCTGCTCCCCCTCCCTTCTACCCAAAATTGTTCAAACCACTACTTTCCCTAAAGGGAAGGGTCAAGCCAAACATCATTCGGTATACCTATCATCTGCAAATCACCTTAGAATCCTGTCATAAACCCACCTTGCCATGCCATCACTGAACACACCCTAATGAAACTCAATAAAGCAGGATTACCGTGACCCCACTGTACCACCGGAACGTCCATCTCAAGAGAATACATACCCTTTCCTGCTTCCTTCAAAGCTGAAATCATGGGTCCACCTGAATGGATTGACAACCTATAACCACAAACTATAACCCCTTGAACTCAAATCGACACCCAGATGAAACAACTAGTATCAAGTCTCACACCCAGGACCCTGTCAACTGTAGCCTATCACTTTAGCCCACCAACTACCCCATTCTGGATGTGCAACAACTCAATTACCTTAGAACATAGTCTAACTCCAAAACTTTAATGTCCTAACCTTAGATGCCAGAAATCCGGTGCCCCTTGACCTAGTTCCTGAAAACTCACCTATGCACATCAGTGGAATACTCTACATGCCCAGCCATAAACACCCCAATGCACTCATTACCAAACCATTCTTAACCCCTGTTTGTCCCTAGCCTTTGCCCTCAAAACCGCTATTTCCTTATGTAATTAAGACCTATCCTACAGCTGCCCTTTCCTGCAACCAGGCTTCCTTAAACCTTCTAGCTCCCCTGTAATAACACCCCCAGTTTTTAAAACTACACCAACACAGCTACCTACCTGCCATGCTTCCTAAAACCCTACCAAATTCACCCAAAACCCCAAGTGAAATGATCCTTGTGCTATTCTGTAAAACCTTAACCTAGTATGTAACATTAACACTACCTGCTCAAGGGACAAATGTGTCACCTCAAGATACCAACCGTTAGGAACAAACTCCAACATCCTGTTAAACACCTCATTGGCCCTTCCCCCCACATACGGTTCAAACAACTGGATGAGTGAATACAACCACCCCAAGGTTCCAAGAGGCAAGGATTGAACTTCACTGGCTTGCAGGATCTGTAGGGCTGTAGCCTAATAAGTTCCTGTGCTCCTATGAATGTTGTGACTCTACTCATTCTGTGGGATCCCCACACTCTCCGTAAATCATCCCTGACAGTTTTCTCCTTGGCCCCCTTACCTACCTCTTCCTTACTTGCCCTTATACCAATGCAATAATCAGCTCCCACTAATTAAACACAGAGCTCTAACATGCCTTACTAAGGTGATTACTCAGACCCTCCTTGTGCCCCATTCAAGTGGCAAGAATGTCCATCCTATCAAAACATCTTCAAATCCCCTTTTCAAGGCACCGCATGATGCCTTCTGCACTTCAGCAATCTGCAGGGAAAAGAAAAAAATGATAAATTCTATGTGCACACATACTATGATTACTTAACATGGAGACACTGACAAGGACCTCTGCCACTCCATCAAACCCTTACCTATGGTCAATGGCCATGCTCCCTTTACTATTGAACGCAAATTCCCAAAAGCAGGGACAACTTTCAACATTAATGTAACATACTAAACAGTTAATAGAACAAATTGTGCAATCAATTAACACTGATATCACAAACTCAAATGCCTGTCCTTCTCTGACTAGCAGTGTAAAATCCTCTACCAAAACTCAACAACTTTGAAATCCACTTACTTCCATTAGTAACTGTTGCCCACTTGTGTTCCCCATGTGTAATATCTTCACTCGCCACTGCTTCCATCAGCTGAAAATTCACTGTATCGCCACAACTGGTACTTGGCACACCACCATCTACAAAGAAAATGACAAAATTAAACCCTCTAATAGTAACAAGAAGGCTTCACCTCATACCCACCTATTCCAAATTACAGCCGCATCATTCCAAGAACCCATCTGCAAGAAAGAAAAGGACATGTAAATATCCAAAATACATAACACACTTTCCAAGACATCTTCAAGGACAACCTATCCTGCCAACCCAAGAAGGAATGTACCACCGCCACTCCCATCTATGACAAAGCAGCCATAACTGAAACTATTCTTCCAATGACCCCATCAAATACCCAAGATAAATTTAACTACCAGTCGAGTGTGTTAAAACTAAACCCCACACATGAAGGAACCTACCAATATCCACAACCAGGGTAAACTTGTGATTCCAGATCACATCTGCTAGTGCCCTGTATAAGCCAAGCTAACTTATATTGTAAAACCATCTGTCTAGCTCTTAAGCTTCCATCTCCAAATGAGGCATACTAACCAACATAATATGGAAAAAATGAACACAATGCAAAAAACCTAATAATAGCTGACTAGCAGCTTACAAATACAATTGGGTAGTATTTTAAATATTCCTCTCACAAAAGGTTGATAGAACAGGTTGCGGTAGCATGGATATTTGAAGAAACAAACCAAATATGAAGCAAAATCTGGACATTCAATGAAAATCTGTACAGCTTAATGGTACAACAAGGCCTCACTATACACACGACTGCTCTCCAGCCCATGAAACTGCTGCTCTATGGACCGCACACCACTCCCAGAATCATTCCCCAAGCGTGACTCCTGTAGTACCCTAGCAGAAACTCTGCCACTATCCATAAACTCTAAATAATTAACTCCATATGCATACAACCCATAAGTGACTGAGACAAAAGCCGAAGAACTAGGGAATTATTTATCCTAAACAATTAGTGGGGTTGCCACTTTAACAGAGTAATGCATCCACCAGTTTGCCCATAGCTTTCAACCTCCTATAGCAAGCATTCTAGACAAAGCCATAAGTAACAGTGGCAAAAAGACCACAACTAACAATTTCAAATATTGCTCTTGCCAACTGAAAAAGCAGATTGCTAACCTTAACTAATAACCCATCAGTATTAGCCTCCTTTGGTGCTGTATTGACTGATCTGTTCCCAAGCCAGGGTGAAACCATACAAACTACACATCCTCTGCTTCCGACAAAAGTGATGTGATTCAGGTCACCCTCACCCCACCCCCATGAAGCCAGAGTCATTTGGTCACCATTTCAAGAGCAGCCCCCCCCCCCCTCACCATTTATTTAACTCCATAAGGGGGCTGCATTTTCCCAGATTGATACTGACAGAAAACCTCAGACAATAGTAAGGCAGAAACACCTATGAAAATAATCCTGAACCACAGTAAACATTAAATACCTAGTTATAACACTACAATCAGCCTATTCCAACCTTAACCAATGGCATGATCCTAAAGCTATTACCCAATAAATGACTAGTGAGAAATAATCACTCACTGAGAAAAAATGTTAAAACATACAAGAAAGACCCTTGCTTTAATAACCGCAAAGTTCAAAATCACAAATCTGATGCAGAACAAGGCAAATTATATTAGGCAAAATTCTGGACATTCTGCAAAAATCTGTACAGCTAAGAGATACTGTCATCAGAACTTAAGCAGCACTTTCAATAAGTCTACACAAACTTCAGCATGACTTTGATAGTGGGATAAGGCATCTTAAAGTATTAATATAAGACTTCAGGGCTAACAAATTCAGAAATTGCTTTACTGATAAAACATAAGCATACAAATACACAGATTCAGTACAACTGCAAAATAAATCCTCCACTTTGCTGAATAATATGTTCAAAGGTTGAAGAAAGTAACCACCCCTAAAAGACAAGATATACACAGTCAACCAATGTGAAGGAAGCCACGATATCCTTCTTAACTTGCAGTACACAGAAATATGTCCTAATACAGCTGAGCCAATAAACTAATGACAAAACTATACTGTTAATTTCCCTGAAAGCTCAGTAAAGCATTCTCAACAATGGAAACATCTGCAAGGTTAGATATTCTTAATATGTTGAAACTGCCCCTAAAGCACAGGGCAGTACCTGTTCAGAGCACTTGGTCGCATCTGTCGACAGCGGTGAGAAATCATGTGCCTCCAGGGTGCCATTTTAATATAAGTACTAGTTCCCATGACATTTCTCAACCATTCACTGCCCCGCTGTTTCTCAGCTGATAATAACGATGAAAAGAAGCCATAAACTAACTGCATAAAGCCCTTCCCAATCTTTAAAGTTAATACTGCCATGTGACACTGCCCTGAAGGATGGAATAATAACTCACTGCTAACAAAAAGTTGCAAGTCATAAATTGTTTTAATAGCCTGATGCTGCTCACAGCATTTCCCTAAATGCTGCCACCAGTTGTCCCGATGAAATAACAAGTCTTGCATTAGCATAAATTGTGGAAGATTCTGCATTCTGCAGTCCAATGTCAGTCCTTTTTTTTTTTTTTTTTTAATAACACAGTCTAATGCTTTGCTACAACTATGAGACGTAACACCCACCTTCTGTGAAAATTCACCACCGGGAAAAGGCATACTGCTCTCACAAACAAAAGTTATTATTGCAGGACGCATGCGCAGGGAGCACTTGGTAATGAGCAAATTTCAAAGCCTGCGAAAAGCCACACAAGGCTGAAACAACACCCCCGTTTACTGTTTCCCCAAAAGAAAATCCCAAAGCTACTCTCCCCAACACACTGCGACAAGCTGCACTGTGTAACACCCCCCCAGGAATAAACACCATTACACCCTCCCTAACAGTCCTGCCACACTGTGTAAAGCCTCCATAGATGTGGGTCACTCTCCTCACCTAACTAACCTAAACAATTCTTCCTCCCTCTACTACCGCCATCTTTATGTCAGCGGCTGGCACTGAAAACAGAAGGCTCTGAACATTATCATTGCAACAGTACACCACACTGGACCAAGCAAGGAGCAGAGCCATTTCCTTGCTCCCCCCTTTTTTTAAATGTATTATTCTATATGATTATTATTCTTATTCTAATACAGAGCTCCCTCACCACACAAAAAGTGCCATTTACCACTCCTCTGGCCAAATACTCACCTCTACCCCACACATTGCCATTCTGCAATCCAAAAAAAAAAAATTACTTTGCTACAGAAAATACCCACCTATTTCCCTGCTTACAAACATTAATCCAAGGCCTACCTGACCAAAGGAGTACCTACAGGTCATCTCGGACATAAGCTTGCACTATGGCAAGTTCACGCCAAAATGTGATTGCTTAACTCATCTACACTAGACTAAACCCCTTAAGCCCCTCCCCATCCTTATCTCATTTCCTCTCAACTATCCCTGTCTCCACTTAACCCTTTTTCCTCCTCAACCCACTTAACTCCCCTTAATATCCACCTAACCCCCCTCATGAATATGTCCCGGGACAACTTAGTTTGTTGCCAAACTTCATTTGCCAAACAGGCCTAATTTGCTAAAATATTTAAGGTCATGAAGAGTCAGACTCAACTAAATTAATAAGAAACAACAAATTAGGAAATTGCCACAGTCATAACAATACTGATATTTAATCCAGTGCATCACTCATTCAAGTTGTAGACACAGATTTCCTGGGTTGTACAGTATGGGATGATTTCCTGTAATAAATGGTGGTCCCAAGAATGCCCTAAACTGCTTCTTTGTATTGGTGCTACAGCCATCCTGCGTAGTCTCTCCATTCTTTTCCTGTGATTTTATTACACCTTGACCTATGGTATCCCCTATGTATTAGACCTCTTCCATGCCAGTAGTGCAGTGTGCAGGACTCACCATTAAACAAGTTGTTTGAACTGAATTTAAGACAGCCTGTGCTTTGGGAGGTGGGTTCAATAATCTTCTGTACAAATTGTTATAGACTCCATACATACTGTGCATACTTAGAATGAAAATTCAAGAATTTATGACTTCATCTCTGCAATGTAACTGGGTGTCCAGACAGGACAAGAAGTAGTACATTTTACTGAAACAACCTATCTGGAATGGAAAAGACAAGTCTTCTTTTTACCCTGTTAGTTACAGGAAGCTGTTACTACCCCTTCATTAAATCTATGGCAGTAAAGTGTTGACTTTTGTCTGCCTTTTTCTCAGTTTGTTCATACATTACACCAGATCAAATTATTGCAAAACCTAATGTGCCATTAGGTTTAGTCATTAGCACTGTTGGGCTATTCTAAGCACTGTGGGACTCCATGATAACCCTACTTCTAGCATTTGATTATCACCAATACTAATATACCCCTTTGGACTTCAGGTATCCCTTATGATTTAAAACTGAATTTTTCTCTAGTTTAGTGATTATATAACATTTAACAACATGGATTCTATTTTGATTCCATTTCAATATTCTACATGTTTAGTGACTATATCATGTGTTATGAGATCAGTTCTCCTGTATATGGTGAAAAAAAATCTCTTTCTTAGTACAACTTATTTTACTTCTTTTGCTCGTGTATTGATAACTTCTCCGCTACTGGTACCCCAGAATGGATTTCAGTTCTAGGTATAAATCTTCTCCAGTACTAGCAATAAGGAACATTTGCAGTTATTTTTTTGCAGTCTGCTGCTATACACTTTTGATCTGTCATTGTTTTTGTAAGTGCAGCACCAGAATCCTTTCATACTAGAAAAATATGTAATGTCTGTGATGGTACCAAAATATTTGAAAACACTGCTTTGTTTTTTCCTTGCAGTTTCAGTTCATGGTATCTTTTGTCCAGGATATACCAGTGTTTACTTATCAGATTTAAATGCAGCTAACTTTGAATAAAATAGAATGACCCTAGGGACTGAATTATTGGTGATGATATGTTGCTGTTGAAAGCTACACCAATGGATGTGCTTGATAAATGGGTAATTGAGTATGAATGCTGCTAACTCTATGAATCATAGGTTGGTATTCATAGTCACATGCACAAATGTAATAGGGGTATTTCTGATGCTTACAAATGAACATTACAAAGCCTCAAATCATAAAGGCCATTTACGCTAAATAATGAGATGCAAATAAGAAGTGTTGTCAAGCATAGTATGCTAATGAGGTAGTTTTGCAAGTCATAGTCCGAAATCCCCAAGTCCGCATATCCACTGTTAAATGTGATGCTTTGCCTTTGACATTCGAGTTGCAATCAATGGACTTGTTTGTCTAAGTGTGCAAAAACACTTCCCTGATACACAAATTAATTATCTCTCCCAGAAACCCCTTCATTAGTTTGTATTAAGTATGGACAAGCACTATAATGACACAATAAATTATTTTGCCCAGGGAGCACTTCAGCAGTTTGATTATACATGCACAAGCACTTCCCTGACACATGAATAAATTATTTCCTCCAGCAACCCCTTCAGTAATATGTCCAGGTATGCACGATCACCAAAATGAAACATTTCATCCAAGCAACCTCTTCAGTAATATGTCTTTGTATACACAAGCACCAAACTGTAACAGTCACCCATGCAACCCCTTCAGTAATGTATTCAGGTTTGCACAAGAGCTAAAATAAAACATTTCACCCAAGCAACCACTTCAGTAATATGTCCAGGTATACACAAGCACTAAAATAAAACATTTCACCCAAGCAACTACTTCAGTAATTTGTCTAGGTTTACCAAAGCACTAAAATAAAACATTTCACTCAAGCAACCCCTTCAGTAAAATGTTGCGGTATACACAAGGACCAGAATGAAGCATTTACCCTAGTAACCCTTCATTAGCATGACCTGGTATTCACAAACCCTGAAATGAAACAGTTCACTCAAGCAACCTCTTTAGTAATTTGTCTGGGTATATACAAGCACTAATATAAAACATTTCACCAAAGCAACCCCTTCAGTAATATGTTCGGGTATGAATGAGCAACAAAATGAAACATACACCCAAGCAGCCCTTCAGTAACATGCCCTAGTATGCATAAACACCAAAATAAAACATTTCCCTAATTGATCCCTTCAGTAATTTGTCCACGTATGCACAAGCACTGAAATAAAACATTTCACCCAAGTAACCCTTTCAGTAATATGTCCAGGTATGCAGAAGCACCAACTCTGCACCCCTCGCATTATCGTATTTTGACAGAGAGCTGCTGCTTTCTGCCATAACTGCAGGGTGATTTATATACTTTGTATGCAAATCAGTTAATTATGGATTCATGTCTATGAATTGAACTCATGCGCATATGTGTAAACCCCCTTAACAGCATTGTAGCGGTCCACCTATTGGTTATGCAGTAATCATGTTAAGCAGTTCTGATAGGGGACTTGTTTACAAAAAACACCTCTGCATTTCAGTAGTCATCCTGACAGTCTGGGACTTACATAACCTCATAGCGTCACTCTTTGTGGATCACCACTATGGATATGGGAAGGCCCGGATTATGAATATTGCCCATTATGTTACTCAGTGATGAAGACATTGCAACAGTAATATGGAGCTGAGCTTCTTTTATACATAGCCCATGAAGAAGATTTTCCTTTTAATTATGGCACATCTTCCCACACATACATGTACATAGATCATAAAAGTCTATTTATTTAACAATGCATTTGTCTGTCATGTGATACAAGATAATACAAATGATAAATTTACAGACAGAAATGAATGCTGGTATGAGTGGCATTCTTTGGAACAGGCAATATATTTATTTATTTACTGGCATTGTTTACCAGGAAAGTCCAACTAGATACAGGTGCCCTTTTTCAAAGAGGCCTAGGATGAAAAGCTCCAAGGTAACAAATTTTGTAATGCATTCTCAGTGAGTACATAACATTGCAGTCAGTATAATAACATTTGTATTGATATTCAAAAACACTAATATATAAGCATTGTATTGTTAATTTACAGAGAGAAGGGTGGTGTGTAAGATAGGTAGGAGGAAATTTAAGAAATACATTAGAGTGAGATATTAGTCGAGATAAGCAAGTTTAATTGTTAATAGAGAAGCAGCGTTGAAATGGTAAATTATTTGTGCTAATAAGAAGTAGGTTTAGTAGCTTAATTACTACAATAAAGTGAAGTGTTAGAAGGGGATAAGCTGGCTAAGTGATTTAGTGCTTTATATGGAGGTATATGAAGGAGTTGAAGGATGCTAAGAGAAGCTATGTTCCAGATGAGGAGCAGAGACAAAGCCAGGAGCAGAGAGGCAGTCTTTTAGTAATGCTTTGTAAAAGAAGAAGAAGGTGTGAGATAGATTGGATAGATAAAGGAATTCTGTTCCAAGTTCTAGCTACACTACTGGAATTGAAACTGACCCCAGTGGTCTTTTGTGGTTTGTAGATGATAACACTTTTTATCATTAGACCAAGTGAGATGGTTTGATAGATAGAACTGGATTATGGGGCTAATTGCTGGGCGGACAAATGGAATGTAGATGATTTTGTGGGTTAAGGTGAATTGAGTATAAGACAGGTTCTGAGGAAGTGAAAAAAAATGCACCATCCTTGGGAAAAGAACATTTACCTGGATGCCTAATAAATACTGCCAAACATACACTTGTAGAATCCCTCCTGAATTTGTGTAACTTAATATTAGCCAAAGACTATGTCCCTAAAGCATGAAGAACAGAACTGCTGCTGTTGTGATGCCTCTTCTTGGGGGTCCTACCATAGAATCCTAAAACTATAAACCCATCAGCATAACTAATGTAATTTGCGAACACGCACAACACATGCATCTGACTTCATAAACTGAAGTACCACAAATCTCATACAGTTAGACCCTCAGAGGTTTGGATTTGTCAAAGAGAGGTCATGTCTACTTTATTTAGTAAATTTTGTCAAGAAGATCACAGAAGCAGTAAATAAGTTGTCACTCTGTCCTAACAACCTATCTTGATCTAGCAAAGGTCATTGACTTCATCCCTAAAGTGCTATTATAAATAAGCTATGATACCTAAATATAGCCCCTTACATGTAACTGGAGATAGCAAAGTGACTGAAAGATGGAACCCACATAGTTAAGGTGGCATGTGTCTCCTCAGAAAATAAGAAGATAACTAGCAGTGTACCTCAAAGTAGTACTAGTACCCCACTTTTTTGCCATATACTTGTCTTTTTTTCAAACCATAAACCCAGATGTATGGCTAATTCGTTCTGCTGATGACTGCAAGCTATGAGTAGTAGATAGTAAACTGGCTGAACGATAGAAGATGTAGTTAAATTGGCAGGTTCCCTCTCAGAAAGTAAGATTGTATCTGTGTACCTCAAGGCTTAGTATTAAGCTTTTTTGATGTTCAAATCTCAGTCCTCCAAACTACAAATCCAGATGAATGGCTAATGAAGTTTGTCGATGATTACAAGCTGGGTAGCATTACCAGATGATCCCTTGAAACAGTATCACCACAGCAATAACTAATCCTTAAAAACAATGATGTACTAAAAAAGGGTTAAAATTAAATGCAATGATTCTCTGATCTATCATCTTGAGGTTTTTGTTTATCTCCTAAAATTTACTTCTGTTTAAAGGTGCATAGTACAAAATGTGGCATTGAATACAAGTATCAGCATCGGTGTTCCCTACTGGTAATAAAGTAGCATAACCTATAAAAATGTTTTCTTATTTTCCAGGTGAAGAAGTTATCCTCCTCTACCTCTGCACCTACTTGTTGTCATGCACCTTCACCTAGGAGCCAAACTTGTTCTTTATTCATTTATTCTTTGCACTGTCAGCTTTCTGCACTCTGTCAGTGATGCAGAGACCATCATGTTCCCCATCTCCCTTGAATCTATCCGCTATGACTCCAGTCTATCAAACTTCTTCTGTGAACATAATCACTGCTAAATTAATGGTCCCTGCAAAAGAAAACTCATATCGGTGTACTCTTATGGTTTGTGATCACATGGTCACTAATTGGACAGGTCTTGTTAGTATCAGTCAAAGGTCCAATAATAAATTCATAAAACCCACTGTTTTCTCTCATATTCTAATTATGATTCCTCACATAGCTAAGCCTTTCACCAACTGTAATCCTCCCAAATTTCATTGGTTAAATTTCTTCCCTTGAGCTGAGTGGTAACTATGGTGGGATGAAAAGGGCAGCTGTACTGGACACAGGCTGTCACGGAGCATGATTGCCTTGCTGATAATGATGAGGGGGTTCAGTACCAGCACTGGTAAATGAAGCCACAGGGATATTATGTTTTCCTAAATGAATGCCAATGTTGTACTTGCAGTCAAGGATGAAGCATTGATGTGTTTACAGTATGACCTTAGTGTGCATGGTAGTAAAGTAATAGTAGTAAGATATTTGCTAGAATTTTAGCATGCATCATTCTACAGTTATAGTAGAAAGATGCATGCTAAAATTCTAGCATGCATCTTTCTACAGTTATAGTAGTGGAAAAGATTTTCTTTTCTTGGAATTAGGAGTTGCTTGTTTAGGGATCTAGGGAATGTGCCATATGAGCTAACTATGTTTCTGCCTTGAGTGAGCAAATGCCTTCTCTTAGGCTGGTCTGAAGGATATGCCTGCTACTTTTTATAGCTCTTGCGTTGACTGCCCATCTAAAAATGACTTTCTCACCCACCTGCTTCTAGCTTCATATATCTGTACCACCTATTAGGAGAGCTTTCTGACCCTTAGAACTTCCGTACGTCCATACACTTTTGCCTCTCTGACTTACTTTTTCTCATGCTGCACTGTTCTTTCATTTGTATTTGATTTCCCTTAACCTGCTCTGTCTTCTTCTTTGTGCCATCCTTTTCCAGTCACTACCTCTGCTACGTCCTTCTGTCTATTGCACCTACCAGTCTTATTTGCCTAATTCTCTGCTGCTTCCCTTTCCTAGTCTCTGACACCTTAAACTGCTTGTTCCCCTTCATTCTCTCTTTATACTCTGGTCAGGATCAACTATTTTCTTGAGTGCCACTCACTAGCTTTTTAATTTTCCAATCCTGCGTCTCTAAGAACAACGTTCTCTAGTGCACAACACTTCCAACAGCCTCATGTTCCTCAGTAATGTGACCTGCCTTACTGTTTTTAGCAAAGGACCTGTAGTCAGCAGTGCTTTTCAGAACTGATGAGTATAGGTTCTTAGCTATTCTATGCACTATCTCTGGTCTGATTCTCTCTTTTTTTTTTTGACTTACATGTTTTTGATTGGGTAGAGCACTGACCATAGGAGACCAATTTCAGGATCACCCTGGATTACATAACAGTATCATATAGAAAGTAGTATTACTGCAAACTTTGTATAATCATAAAATTATTTGTAGAAGATTAAATTCTCAACAACATATCATGTAGAAACATTCACGCAAATGTATGAATGTATACAGTTGTAAGGCATGATCTTAGCAGAGGATTATGCAAATAGCAGAGTACATAGTAATGTCGATATAGTTTTAGTTCGGGGCTATGTGTAAGAGCAAACTTTTTCAGAATCATAAATAAAGTTTCATTGAGTTCATTTTTAGAAAATATGAAGCAGAACCAGGAAGGATAATGGTGCCAAAGAAGGGTAAAGGTGGACAGTGAGATGGTAAGGGGATAGAGAAGTTAGCGTTGCTTGGATATGGTATAGCATTAAATAGTGGTAGAGTCATATAGTGAGGATAACGTTTACAAATCATTTAAATTTAATCTTGACACAGGAGTGGAGAGTCCAACAAGTGTTAACATATGTGCAGGAAGCTTCCTATATAAGGTTGTATGTGGTCAGCAGATATATCCATGTGTTGGTACTTTACTGGTTTAGAGCCATGTTTTCTGGTGACGTAATATGGAATGCATCACTAGTTTCAGCTGTAATGATTTGTTAGATGATGCATAAATTTATGTCTGACAGTGCTGTTTTTGGGGATGTCAGTGATTGTTTGTGGCATGGATAGTCACAGTTTAGGAGCAATATTGTGAAACTCTTATTAGTGCTATGAAGCTTAGTCACAGGAATTTGAAGTGATGATACTAATGAGGTTTTACTTCTGAAGTTGTAGTTTGGGTTTCAGGCTTTAAGTTTCATTGCTGGGGTGAGTGCGTGCCTTATTTGATGTTCCTATCTTCCATTCACTGACCGTCACTCTTTCAAGTTTTGAAATACTATAATTTTGGGTCTGGTCCTCACTGTGCTTTCTAAGGCCAACATCACTGCTTCAATGGGCCCTAATAATATCCTAGGATCCCTTTTGAATGGCACTCAGTTTTTTGGTTTTATTTTTATTGTTTAAATAACATTTATCATCATTTTTATCAGAAGAGCCTTTTTTTATTCAACTATTATTTAGTTTGGAAGTTTCACTAAAGCTTTTTCTTCCATTTGGCCTACGGAAGCTACAGCTAGTTTCTGCTTCTGTGGTCAGATGTTCTAGGTGTCCTGGCTGAATTCCTGATTGGTTACTAGTGTTCTGAAGTTCTGCATCATTGGTGGTCACATTGAAAATTACTTAGAACCTTTTAACTGTTAGACCTAGCAAGGAATATTAGTACTGAGCACAAAGTAAAGAAACGCTGCTATTACCTCTTTAAATCTGCAAGGTGTGGACAATAGTCATATAATAACTAAAAAACAAAACACTGCATACTAATTTTAGTATCTTGATGGACCATTTTCCATCCTCAAGAACAGATACTTGTAAACAAAAGCATTTCTTCCTTGCTCCTGTGCCCAGAATATGTAAGCCCTACGCAATGTGTTGTTGCAAAGAAGTTCTTAACAGTTCAATTTGTTCGCAATAAACAAAAGCAACTGTTACAAGCAAATACATTCCAGGTTTGGAACCTATGTCTCTAATGGATACAGGCAGTCTGTAAATGTCTTATCTTCAAGGTCCTGACTTGTAAATGTTTCATCTCCCAAGCCCCTGCTTACACATATCAAGGGTACCAGAACTTAGCCTTAAAAGGGACTGTGTGGCTGTTAGCTTAGTAAACAACTATGAACCTATATGTTTATAAAAGGAAAGAAGAAAATATATGACATTAATGCATTTGATATTGTTACATTAGAATAGCAGCACATGAATATAGTGATGTGCTGTATTGTATACAAAGAATACATGCAGGTAAAAGCAGTTTCATGTCCTTCACCCTTAGTTGAGAAATTTTCTATTATCTAAGATGTAAAAAGGAAACATTGTTTGAAATTACATGAAAGAGCTTTCGTTGTCATGGTAATACCAGATGTATCCTCAGACTGGCATTTCATTCAATGTTGTTGCCTGCCACAGGAGTTAAATTCCACTACAATTGACTTGTTTGCCTGGCAATATAAGGCAGAACCTCATTTGGATGCATGTCTTATAGCCTATAGATCTCATTTCTACATTTACAAATTACAGTAAAGTATTTTTTCTTGAGATCAGGCAAATAGCAGGCCAACTGTAGGTTATGTATATGTATGTATGTATATATATATATATATATATATATATATATATATATATATATATATATATATATATATATATATATTTTTTTTTTTAATTATTACATTTGCTTGGTGATCTAGTCTTCCCTTATTACTTTATTCTTTTCTCTCAATTTAATCTCCCTCATCCCTTCATTTCTCTCATGGCTTTGCAACATGTTCTTGCATTGAATTTTCATCAGCCTAGCATTTCTTTGGTCCACAATCATTTCCATGAAGTTTTATGTGCAAAGTGGTTATGACATAGCCCTACAAAATGTATAATGCATCTTAAAATATATTTGTGTGTATGCATGGTGATACATATTTTACAGTATCCTAGTAACTGCAGAAGTAGAATGTGTGCACTAAAACATTTTAGATCCTGAAAAGCACATTGCATTGCATTGCATATCCAACT
This sequence comes from Protopterus annectens, assembly GCF_019279795.1. NCBI lineage: Eukaryota > Metazoa > Chordata > Ceratodontiformes > Protopteridae > Protopterus > Protopterus annectens. The sequence goes on from NC_056728.1 coordinate 1,192,289,868, forward strand.
TGTTCTACTTTCCACTGAGACTGTAATGCAAAATGGTTAGTTTTGAACTGCAATGAGTTAAACAAAGAAGTTGCACAATTTGCAGGGCACTTCAGACATTACATCAGAAATTCCTCTGTACTGGTATACACAACAGCTCATGAGTTTTTCAATATTTACTCTTTATATAATTTTCTCAGTTCTATTATATATATATATATATATATATATATATATATATATATATATATATATATATATATATATATGTATATATATATATATGTGTGTGTGTGTGTTGGCTTTATTTGGTGCCTATCCACTCATTCCAATATAATTGAGCAAATCTCAAGGGTCCCAGTAAGGTCCACTCCTGTCCCTTCCCTAAGAAGGCAGATTTTCCACAAGCTATCCTACACTTTTAATTAGATAACTCTGCAACTCTACAGCTATGCATGTTCAAATAAATTACAATGAGGTTTCCTTTTTTTGCCAGATATTGTATTTACCTTGATTTATAGAAATAGACCAAGTTCCAAGTTCCATTTCTTGACAATAATGAATAGAAAATCTTTTTTTTTTCTTCCAATTGGGGTGGCAGTTTTGAATTCATTACATTTTTCCTACAGATCTGATGAATTAGATGGCAATTTCAAACAGGACAGTGTAGCCAGATACATAGATATATAGCTTGATACAGATGCTCTAGTCCACCTTTTGATAGAATGCAGGATGATCGGTCATTATCCTCATCAAGCTTACTACCGAACATCAGAATAAAGGCAATCAGTCCAAAATACCCAACAATAGAGCTCCATGGCACCATTGGTTTTAATCATACTTGATAAAGGGAGGTTAATAACAGACTACATTGTCATGGGCTCTGCTTCTCAGTGACTGACACATCTGTATGTGACAGCAGTTTAAAAGTAAAAGGACAGCATCATCCAAGTCCTGAAACAGCTGGATTGGGTGGATATGGGAAAGGTTACCTGTTGGGGGAACACAATCCAAGAAGCAATGTAGGTGATTTATTTATTTTCAGTTGAAGTGAGCACTCTGACTTTACCTTATCATGACCAGTCAGAGACATATTGTGGAGGACAAGATAAGGCTTGTCAGGTATGTGAGGTAGTTTGGAATTTTAAATTTGATTTGCATTGTTATGGAATTAGAAGGAATTGGGAGAATCCTAATACAGTTGTGTTTTGATTTATGTATAAAATAAACAAAATATTAGCAGCAGAATTTAGAATTTGGTGCATGGTATGATGGCTGATTTTTTTAGCTAG
>NC_056728.1:1192296138-1192371138 GCF_019279795.1 Protopterus annectens
ACACACACGGCCAGCAGTTAATCCCCTTGTACTATCATGTAGACAGATGTTTGCTTACAATCAAATGAATAAACAAATACATAAACAACTGAGAAGTTTCATTCAGCTAGCTGATGTGGAAGCCATACTGTCAAATCATTGCACCCCTCATGCCCTTATGACCTCTTAGACCAAGAATCAGAGAGAAAAAACATAAAATAAGGACAGATTTTAAATACTGTTCCTATATTCTTAGAAAGTTGTCAGTATACTTGGTTTTGTGTTAGCAGCTATTTTTTGAAGGGTGCAAAGTCAGAAACTTATATTTGTCATGCAACACCACTTGGCCAGAAAGCTACAATTTTTATGAGGATCAGACACCAAATATGAAGTCAAGAACAATAGAGAACTATGTCCTCTGTACTCACAACACAACCACACCCCCCAAAACACACCCAAACATACAAGCACACCTACCCAGAGGCTATCAGATATAGCCCCTTGCATATCTTCTTGAGATCATGTGACTTAATTAATGCTTACATAATAGCCCAAAAAGATATGTAAGTCTTTCAGTGTAACCCATTGCAACTCCCTCTCTCCTCTTAACTTCATAGCTCACAATTCAGAGAAAATGACGTAAAAATCAGGATCAGATTTTAAAAATTTATTTTAAATGCTTAGTAAGTTGATAAAATATCAAATTTTACTTTAGCAAGAATTTACTGCAGGGTAAAAAGTTTGAAACTCTACATGCCTGTCATTATTTTGGGATCTGCAGTACACAACAATTTGATAGAAAGCACATTTTACAAGGAACAGACCAAAATACCTTTAAACTTCTTTGCTCAAGAATTCCTGACAGGTAAAAAATAATGGAAGTAGAACAGTGGCCCAAAAGGGATACATTTTAAATATTATTTTCTTTTATCTATTTGATAACCAGGTCCGCCATTTTGACAAGATGTTTCTTTTCGGGGACAACCCAGGAGCAGTATCTGAGTGACTTCCTTAAGACACCTGGCACCAAAGTGAAATAGAAGAAGACGTCAAGCTCTGCATTGCTGTCTACAGGAAGCACGTCATTAGCAGATCACAGCCTTACATAACAGATAGCTCTACTTCACTTAAAAAGTAAAAATAACAGTTAGTTCACGAGCATGCATTTTCTGAACAATATGAACTATGAAACGCTAATGACAGATATTACTTATTTAATCCTCAGTAATTTACCAGAAATAAGTGTTAATAAGGGACAGGGCATAACTATGAGACAGAATCAGAGATGGTCTGCAAAAGCAGAAAGAGATAAGAAGGACTGTACTTTAATTCCCTTAAGAAGTTAACAGTTCAACATGCTTGCAGTCACATGCATTTTTTAAACAACAAGAACTATCATATTCTAATAACAGGTATTACTAATTAACTGTAATCCACAGTGTTTTATCAGGAAATGAAGAAATTAATGAAAGTCTGACAGTTAGTCTATAGGGTTAAGCTTATAAACTCTTATTGAGGTGCTTTCCTTAGTTTCAGGTCCAGGGTTTGGTTCTTTCTATATCCATTTGCCTTCCATGTGACTCTGAGAAAATAAATTAACCAGGCAGTGTTTCTGGGTTGCCCTGGAAAAGTTAATTTACCTAGTTAAACAGGTAAAAAGATAGCTTATATATGAGGCATAATATATCAAATAATACTTTTCTAATCAACAAGAACTATGAAACTCTAAAGTGTGGCATTAGTGACTGACTGCAATCTCCAATGATTAACCATAAAATGTTTTAGGAGGTATTCTGATGTAATCTGGTCTAGGGTACAGGTAAGGTGCTGTAATCTTCCAAAACACACATATGGGAAACATGGAAAATGCTTTTTTTAAACAGACTTCACTGTACTGGTTTTGACTTTTTAAGTTTCAGGAAATCTCTTTCATTGGCTCAAATAACTTTCATTTGTGCCAATGAAAAATCCTGGTGCTAAGACCAGAAAAACAGAGCTTTGCAGACTGAATTCAAGTAATTGAACATAAAGATGTATGCAGGAAGAGTTTCTTTTCTTTTCTTAACACTTTGTAGGACCTCCCAGCTAGCACTAGACTATGCTGGAGATATGGGTAAAATTACATGTTTTCTTGTTTGTTCTTTGTGAGTTTTGCAAAGGGCACTGTTCAGATACCAGTAACTGGTCAGGAGTTAGTCATATTCTAGTGGCAGGCAGTGGGGGGAAAGCTTCAGAGTCAAGGTAGTGAGAGGCAGTCATGATGCATTTGTCTCAAGTGAAAAAAGTATGGCATTGTCAATGTAGGGATATATCAAACTTGTTATATCAAGGCAGGGCAAATAGTGATGTGACAGGTTCAAATGCAGAACTTGGAATAATTATGTCCTGAGCACTATATATTTGTCAACCTTTATGATAGAATAAAAGCCTAAGTAAGCTATTCCTTTGTTTTCATATTATCTGATAATTTAAGAGGAAGAACACATAAGGGGTGACTACTACAGCTCCTTTATAATCAGCACTTTTAGTTAAGAATGACCACTGACACATTTGTTGGGTGTGATACCAGACATACCAATACCTGATCAGCAGTAATGGTGGATGGGTGTCAGACACAGTACATGTACATAATGAGTGGGGATGATGGGAAACTTTTCTGAGGCATTAAACAATAGCATATGTAATTAGTCAGCGTGAAAACTTTCACACATCTCTTCCACTTGTGGGTAGCCAACTTAGCATCGCATGCTTTAAAATTAAAGAGTCTTTGAAGCTGGGCAGCACACAGCCCAAATTGCAAAATCATGCAAGGATTGTTTTGCAGGAGATTCCTGGAGGTGGTAAATCAGTCCTTTTGGAGAGTAATAGAGGCATACTGCTCTTTATGGGAGGTAAACACTAATAAAAATAATGCAGCAGTTCAGTGTAGGGTGTTCCCATAACTTTGGAAGGGGCACCCCCAATAGTACTGTAAGCATCTGTTTAGTCTTAAGCTATGTTTTCTGTTACAGGTGACTAACCTGGTGTGAGGGTTACTTTGTAAGAATTTGAAATCAGTCATAAAGAAAGAGCCATTAGGGTATGTGAGAGTGGGAATTGTCTCTCACACTAAGTTAATAGATGTGGATATGGCTGCCCTTAGGCCAGAATGTATGTCACTTCACCTAGTTAACATCACAAGAGATGCTGCTTTGTTAATCATTGCCTTAAATAAGGGAAGACATCCTAGGGCCTGCCTATGTTCTTAATTGTGTTATGATTCTACTATATATAAAAAACCCTGAGCATAATTAAGATGTGCAAGAGTGTGAGCTAGGATCACATACCTGGAAACAGGGGGGGGGGGTCAAGATTACCACAAAAAAATGTGGATAAGTATGGTCCTTAGCCCATGCAGTCTTAGGTATCCTAAAAAATGGTAGAACTGAGAGCTCCAATAAGCTGACATTAAAATCAGGCTTAGTGGGAAAAGTTTTTTCCAATCAAGAGATTGAAATTATTTGAGAAAATATAGTATGAATTCATATCTTCCTGTCTATTAGTCTATATGCTTATCTGACAGAGTGCATACATGAACATTGATTGTTGGATTTGTATTTAGTAAGTACAGGTATTTTTGACAGTATACATCACTGGCTGAACTTAGAAGATGGAAAACAGTATATAAAATATCCCATTCTTGTAGTTAACTTGACAATGAATTGTCTAATGAAATGCAAATGTTCTTGGTGCATTATTAGGAGAATAATCTCTAGGAACTTTGAATGATAGTTGAGAAGATGACTACTATAATATTTGTTTGCCAAAATACAGATGAATTTGCTGAAGTTTAAATTATGGAAGAGTATTTAACAACACCATTGTTTACATGCCCTGGAAAAGTTTTAATGAATTTGGCAAACTCAGATTAAACCATTTATAGGCCAACATTTCTCTTCAGTTATAGAATTCTGAATGTCTGCCCTGTGCCTACAACTATTATGAACAAGCTAAATCATGTTATCCAGTTATTTACGTATGTATTTACACATGCATTTCTTAACTAAGTATGCTTGTCCTTTTTCATTTACAACCCAAGCCTGAAGGCACATTCTGCAATGAACTCTATACAAAATGAAGACTAAAATATTGCCAAAATAAAATATACTTTTCTACATACAAAAAATATTCAAATATGTAGACACAAAAATATTCATTTCATTGTGACAGTTTTGTACATCATTTTGGATGAAAGCAATAAGAGTAAATACCCATTAGGTTTATTATCAGCATGAGAAAGATAAGGATGTCACTGCAGCCTAATGAGTTTGTTGTAGTTGGAGCATGGCATGACACTATACTCATCTGTTGTATCAATATCATTTGCATTTGTGATGGTCAGTGAGGTAGCCTTCAATTTTTGGCTTAAATTGCACTAAATGCCATTAATTTCTGTTATGTACTAAAAAGTCTTTGCTGCTAGCTGTAGGGCCTTTTCGAAGGCACTGTCATCTGTTGTAAAATTAAAGGAAGGTTTTCTCAGAGCTAAGACATCTTCACTCCAAAAACTTCTAATGGATAATCTTCTTCTTTTTCTTGTGGCTGCTCCCGTTAGGGGTCACCACAGTGGATTATCTGTTTCCATTTCTTCCTGTCCTCTGCATCTTTCTCTGTCACACCAACAACCTGCATGTCATCTCTCACAACATCCATAAACCTTATCTTAGGTCTTCCTCTTTTCCTCTTAATTGGCAGCTTCATCCTTAACATCCTTCTCCCAGTATATTAACAGCATTCCTGCTCAGCACATGTCCAAACTGACTCAATCTTGCCTTTCTGGCTTTATCTCTGAACTGTCCAACCTGAGCTGACCCTCTAATATACTCATTTCTAATCCTGTCTATCCTCGTCACACCCAAAGCAAATCATAACATTTTTAACTCTGCCACCTCCAGCTCGGACTCCTGCCTTTTCATTAGTGCCACCATCTCCAACCCATATAACATAGCTGGTCTCAATACCATCTTGTAGACCTTCCCTTTCACTCTTACTGGTAACCATCTATTACAAATCATTCCTGACATTCTTCTCCACCCACTCCACCCTGCCTGCGCTCTCTTCTTCACCTCTCTTCCACACTCACCATTACTCTGAACTGTTGATCCCAAGTATTGAAACTCATCCACCTTCACCAACAAAACTCCCTGCATCCTCACCATTCCTCCATCCTGCCCCTCATTCACACACATATATGCTGTCTTAGTCTTGCTGATCTTCATTCCTCTCCTCTCAAGAGCATATATCCACTTCTCCAGGGTCTCCCCATCCTGTTCCCTACTCTCACTACAAATCACAATGTCATCTGCAAACATTATAGTCCATGGGACTTCTGTCTAATCTCATCTGTCAACCTGTCCATCACCATTGCAAATAAGAAAGAGCTAAGGGCTAAGAGCTGATCCTTGATGTAATCCCACCTCCACCTTGAGTGAATCAGTCAATCTTATTGCACACCTCACCAATGTCACACTGCCCTTGCACATATCTTGTATCACTCTTACCTACTTCTCTTCCAGTCCCAAATTCCCCATGCAATACCACAACTTCTCTCTAGGCACTCTGTCATATGCTTTCTCCAAGTCTACAAAGACAAAAGGCAACTCCTTCTGACCTTCTCTATACTTTTCATTCAATGCCATTAAAGCAAATATTGCATCTGTAGTGCTCTTTCATGGCAAGAAACCATACTGCAGCTCACTAATCATCACATCCCTTCTTAATCTAGCTTCCACTACTCTTTCCCATAACATCATGCTGTGTCTCATCAATTTTATCTCTCTGCAGTTACTACAGCTCTGCACATCACCACTCCTCAGGCATCCTGTCCCCTTCCAAGATTTTGGTAAAAAATCTGGTTAAAAACCCCACTGACATCTCTCCTAAATGCCTCCATGCTTCCACAGGTATGACATCTGGATCAACAACCTTTCCATTGTTCATCCTCTTCATAGTTGCACTTATGTCCTCCTTGCTAATCCATTACACTTCCAGATTCACTATCCCCATATCATCCAACCTTCTCTCTCTCTCTCTCTCTCTCTCCCTCATTCTCTTTATTCATCAGCCCCTCAAAGTACTCCTTCTGTCTGCTCAACACACGCTCCTCACTTATGAGTGTGTTTCCCTCTTTATCCTTAATCACCCTAACCTGCTGCACATCTTTCCCAGCCCTCTGTCTAGCCAGTTGTTACAGGTCCTTTTCTCCCTCCATAGTGTCCATCCTTTCATACAACTCACCATACACCTTATCCTTATCCTTCACCACCTCTCTCTTCACCATATGCCTCATCTCCTTGTACTCCTGTCTACCTTCTTCATATCTCTGACAATCCCACTTCTGCTTCTCCAGTCTCTTCCATTGATAATGGATAATGATGAACAGATATTTCTTTACTTTCTTCTAATAGTATGGAGTGCTGTAAAAGCATCAACATACAGGTGATTGTATTTAATAGTAATCTGGCTCTTGCTGTTATTATGCTCTGCTTAAACCTCTTTATAGTTACACAGTGATATTTCCTGCTGCAATAAAATAAATTAGACTGATATATCTTTTTAATAGAAGTGTGTACTATCTGGATATTACCCAGTCAATTCAGTGCCAGTAAAGGGACGGCCTATTCCAACTTAGCAATTAAGACCTTCACTGCAATTGTTCATCTAAAATTATTCACAGCATAATTACTCATAATTTACTATGTCTACATGATGACCTAATGGGTAACCATTTGAAATGCTGGGAACAGCTAGAACGAGTCACAAAATACAGAGACTGAATGACCGAAAGAACAGACTTAAATATATTAAGTCCAAGATGTCATTTCTAGGAATATTTCTTTTTCTCCAAAGTATGGCAGTTTCAGAGTTGGTATAAATATAAAAGTGTGGGGTGTGTGGGAGGCTGCCCCCACAAAAAAAAAATAAGTTTTAAGGAGAAGAACAATTTTCAAGATTTGCTCTTCTTCTGTGTTTTTGGTCTTTTTTTTTTCCTTTTTTTTCAGCATTTCGAGTGCAGACATTTCAGCAGGGAGCTGGGCCAAGCATATCCCAATATAGTTGGTACTAGAAACTTGTTTTATTTGTATACTTAATGGGTTATTATGAATGTTATCCTTTAGATAATAATGTGGTTGCAAAGCTGTTGGAAGTAATTATTAGCATTTTTTTCAGCTAAGACCAAAGCTTACTTATTTCAGGTTGAACTGCTTGGAATTCACAACCAGCATGTGTCCGAGCAGCCAAACCAAAACTAAGGTGAAGAGAAAAAGTAGCTCACGTCAGCTTGTCTGATGGTATCACACTACAAAGATGTAATACCTGTAGTAGCACAAAACCTTTCAAGATAATGTATTCCAGTTTAAATACACAGAAAATACAAGCACAAACTGTATACTAGACCAGTGATAAAATAAAACACAAGAGACTTCAAGTCTGATAAATAAAAAAACTTGTATTGAAGAAACAAACAAGGTTAAGTACTTTCATCTCACCATTTGGCACATAATCAGAACAGTGTTTGCAAGCATAATCAACTTGGAATAATTTTTTTTTTTCAATTTTTTTTTTCTTTTTCAAATACATTTGAATGAGTTCCATAGTATTTATACATAACATCTTAAGTAACTATGTACAAGATTTACATTAGCCTGACACTATAACAGATCTTAATGTATACAGTTATAAGTATACTTTATAAGTATGTCCAATCCATTATCAGAGTGTCTGATCAATTATTGTATAGTGTCAATCAAAAATAAGACTTTTTCCCCAAGGATTATTGATAAATGGCTTTGGATAAATTCTTAGTTCTTTAATTTTAATTTCCAATAATGCTGTGGTCTTCAATAGGCTGTAAAAGTCTTCCAAAGTTGGTATTGTGTTTGTATTCTATCTTCTTGTTATACACTTCCTTGAAATTGCAAGTATAGTCCATACTAGATACATGTTTGATCTATTCAAATGAGGACCTTCATTCACATTTAATAATACAAGACCTTTAGTTAAATACAATGATTAAATAAAGCTTGTAGAAAGTTATTAATACCATTCCAAAATGGCTTAATTTTAACACAATCAAATAAAATGTGGTTCCAATCTGCATTATGTATTTGCTCACATCTCCAACATATTCCTTTTATGAAAGAACTAATTTTACTGATTCTGTCTGGGGTTAAGAATGCTCTGTGCAAGCATTTCCAGTTAAAAACTTTCCAGTATTGTGTAAAGGATGTATATTTTATCGATAATAAGATATTTGTTTTAATATCTTCAGTTAACTGTATTGAGTGTTGTTTTGTTATATATTTCCAATATGAGGTTTTGGGTGTTGTTTTATATTTTATCAATACTTTGTAAAATTTTGAAATACTATTTCCCATGTCAAAGTCATTATATATGATTTTATACATGTATTTCGTAAATTTAGGTATTTCTTTAAATGAAGAATTGTTAATTATTCTACTTAAATCTTGTGAATATGACAGAATACTCTGTAAAATTAGTCAGTCCTGTTGTGGAATTTTGTATGTTGTTTTTATTACTTGCATATCTAAAACTTTTAGTTCTTTGATACATTGGAGCCAACAAACAAATCCTTCCTGTTTCCGGGAATTAAAAATGTCTCTATATATTTTATGTGGAAAGTTCTTGTGACTATAAATGGTGTTAAAATATCAAACCAGATTTTTAAATCTATATTTGCATTAATAATTTTCCTAAATGAGTCAATGTAATAATTAATTATATGAGTTTTAGTAGGTTTAGTTATGTTATATTGCATACTAATAAATATGTGCCATGGCAAATTGTTTTTATCTGTTATTTGATTTTTTTTTTGTAAATCAAATTCATTTATCAATATTACAGTTAGTAATTCTTTCCAATTTGCAGAGTAATTTGGACTTATCCAATATGAGATTGTTTTAGATACTGATGCTCTTATATATGTTTCTATATTAGGAAAGTTTAATCCCCCTGTTTCCATGGTCTGATATGATGTATTAAAGCTATTCTGCATATTTTGGGAAACCATAACATTTTATTAGGCATGAATTTATTTTTTTAATTATATTCCTTTCTGGTAACAGTTGTATTGCCAAGGCTATATATAGGATATTGGTCAGTATAGCCATTTTTATTAACTGTAGTCTATCTTCAAATGTTAATATTATTTTGTTCAATTTTTCCACAGAGATTTTAATTGTATTGATGATATTATTGTAGTATTTTGAGACTAATTCATTATTATCCTTGCATAACTCAATTTCTAGATATTTTAAGGTATCTTCTTGTTTCCCTATGATGTGACCCCCCCTTAGTCTGCAGTTCTTTTTTTATTAAAAATAAAAATAAAAATGTTGATTTTGATTTATTGAAATTGAGTCTTGAAGTCACGTGAAAATTGTCAATTAATATATCTAATTATTTTAATGTATTAGATAATTTTAGTAATATGTCATCAGCAAATAGCATTACTTTAGAATTTTATTGTTCATAAACATCTATTCCTTTAATTTTTATATTGTTACAAATTGAATCTGCCAATATTTCTATAGCCAGAACAAATAGAATTGGGGACATGGGGCATCCTTGTTTAGTAAAACAGAAAAAAAGTCCAATCTTTCCATGGTGAAGAAAACAGTATTTAATAATTCCACAAACAGGCAAAATAAGCACTTTTGTCTTGAGCACAAGACTTCATGAAGTCTGTGGAATACTGTTTTCTTCACCATGGAAAGATTGGACTTTTTTCTGTTTTGCTTATTGGTTGGAAACATTCTTGTTTAGTGCCTTTTGTTATATGTATAGATTCAGAGTTAAAGGGACCTAACTTGACATATGCTAAATTATTTATATATATATATATATATATATATATATATATATATATATATATATATATATATATATATATATATTCTTTAGAAGATGAGCAAAAGATGCAGGAAATTCAAATAGCATTAGGATTTTGAATAAATAGTTCCAATTTAGGGAATCAAAGGCTTTCTCTATATCTAAGCCAATTATGAGTGTTTCTTTATTTTCTTTATTAACATAATCTATAAGAGAAATTATCCTTATAATATTGTCATGTGTGTGTCTAAGATATATAAATCCAATTTGATCATTATTTATTGTTTTGGGTAGTTGTATTTTCATTCTGTTAGTTAATATTGTCATGAATATCTTATAGTCATTATTTAATAATGATATAGGTCTATATGAGGTACAGAGGTTTGGGGATTTGTTTTCCTTTAAGATTGGTGTGATTAAGGAATATCTCCAAGAGGGTGGTATTTAAGCTTTTGACTGCATTTCTAATAGAGTTTTATGGAAGAGGGATAGTATCTTTGAAGGAAAACATTTATATATTTCCATAATTATGCCATCTATACCCGGAGCTTTATTATTATTACCCTCTTTTATTGTATCTGTAATTTCTTTGTAGGATATGGGTACTTGCAGATCTAGTTTTAATGTTTCTGTTTTTTTTATTAGAACATTTTTTCATATAGATTTAATTGATCAATATGTATATTTTCTTTTTGAAAATGTTCCATATAGTGATTTCTATAGGCATCAAGAATATCACCTATATCCGAGACATTTTTCCCTTTATTTTCATGGAAGATACTTTTAATGTTATTAGCTTTTGATTGTATTTTGATTCTTGTGGATAAATTATGTAGATATTTTGGAAAAGTGGCCAAGGTATGAAATTTTAGTTTTTCTAAAGCTAAACTAGTTTTATGTGTTAGAATTTCATTGCATTTATTGCTTAATACTTCTACTTTCTTTTTTATCTCCAAATAGTTTTGATTTTTTCAGCTTTTACTGACAAAAGTTTGGATTGTAGAGCTAATAATTCAGAATCCCATTCTCTGATTTATTTTATACCATGTTAGGGTTTTTCCATATATGTAAGCTTTTAATGAGTCCCATATCATTATTTTATTTATCTCCGTGGTATAATTAATATCTAAGAAGAACTGTAATTCTGATAATAACCAGGGTTTGAACTCTTTAATTTCAGTTATATATGCTGGAATTCTGAAGTTAAAGATTAATGGTTTGTACCCATTCTGATGTTTTAGTATCAATGAATTGTGGTCTGAAAAGAGGCAGGGGGTGATTGATAAATAAATGATTTTAGAGTGCTAGTAGTCATGGGTAGCAAAGATTTTATCTATTCTAGTTTGGGTACCAAATCTGTGATCTTGATGGGAAAACAACAAAGATGTATCTTCTTTAAATCTGAAAGTATCTACAAGATGAAATGATTCTACTCACTTGTTTAAAGCTTTTGATACAGCAGATGTGCACAGCGGTCTTTTATTTGTAGTTTCAGAAATATCAGATATACAGTTAAAATCTCCTCCTAATATTAAGTTGCCTTTATAATTATTGGAAATGAAATCCAAGTGTTTTTTAACAGTTCCTGTTCCAATGCCTGGGAACCAGTATAGATTGGCTAGGGTCCATATTCTGTTATTATATTTAACTATTACTAATGCCATAAGGCCTTCTTTGTTTTCATATTTATAAATTATTTCTGGATTAATCACATTTGTTTTCCATAAAATTACTACCTCTTTTGTCTTTCTCTTATAAGTGAATTGCACCAATATCATATATTCCTCAGAATTCCATTTGTAATTCTCATTTGTTTTGAAATGAGTTTCTTGAAGGAAGACAATTTGTGCTTTGTTCAGTTTAAATATGTCAGTAGATTTGATTTCTAGATAATATTGTTTAAGCCATTGGCATTTAAAGATAATAAAGTTAAACCCATTTTAGGTTATTTAGACTATGTATTTTTTGTTTTATTGTGACTATTAAACATTTTCTTCTGATAACTATAAAGAATATGTTTAAGCTTTTAAAGGAAATTATCAGTTTTATACTTTGAGTGTTTACCAATAAAGTAATGTTTGGTTAGGCATACTAAAATGTTTTTCTGAAATAAATTTAAATTAATAAATGTTAACAAAACTAAGATCCGCACTCAACATGGAATGAAAATAATTCCTAATCTGATGGATAAACCTAAATCCATCAGATTATCACTCATACCTTGACAATCCAGAACATCTGAGCTCCATAAATTGAATTATCATATGGAGAATATGTGTAATAGGAATAAGCAATATTTATATTATTTTGAACAGATATAGTACTATTGTAGATTAGACAGAATTCTAATATAATATAAATGTCTACTTACTGTATAAGCAATTATTTACATGAAAGATAGATGACAAACAATCCAGTCGTAGTAAAGTAGGATGTATCAGTAAAAGATTATAGCACACAGTTATTTAACATATCCACCCTTATTGATGGTCTTTCAAAACTTATAACTTAATATAAATAGATGGCAATAATATTTATACCTAATTAATCACTTTGTTGCTAACTTACTTAAAGCATCACGTTTGTTTTATGTGAACATTGATGAAAGCTACTGCATTTTAATTATCAGTGCATCCCACTTCCCCCATTTCCTACACATAAGGATTTTCATATCTGTCATTTAATATAAAATGAGTGAAATTATAGGTTAAAAACAACAAATTCACTTATTGTGATTAATGACCACAAGTTCCCTCTCCATATTCACAAATTGCCATTTTATGGCATATACTAACAGTTTTTAGAGTTAAATGGCAACATTCTATTTTGTACAATCAGCAAAGGTTAAAATGAGTGATTATTGTCAATTTAATACTATTTGTTCAGAATGTGATTGTTACATTCCTAGTTCAGGTGTCTGTTGTTTCCCTTGAACAACGTTGTCAGTTTGATGTCATGTATAAAACATTAGTTACCTTGGTAACAGCTTAAGTATTATGTATGGTCAAGATGGGTTACAAAACCACAATTCAAGTTAAAGCAATTATACGACTTGTTATACACATTTACTTATATGAGAAAATCATCATGCTTCCCCTTGATGTTCAGTATAGTGTATGTCATGTCAGTTAAAAGAAGAGTGTTATTATACACAAAGCCATGTTATTAAACTGAGTGTCTATTGTCAATTTAATGTTGTTTGTTCAGAATATGATTGTTACATTCTGTGACATTTCAAGTTCAGGCTTCTATTGTTTCTCTTGAACAACTTTGTCAGTTTGATGTCATGTATAAAAAATTACTTACCTTGGTAAACACTTAGGTATTATGTATGGTTAAGATGGGTTACAAAAACTACAATTCAAGTTAAAGCAGTTACATGACTTGTTATGCATATTTACTTATATAAGAAAATAATCATGCTTCCCCTTGATGCTCAATGTAGTGTATGGCATTTATAAGTTAAGACAGTAGTATTATTATACACAAGCCCATGTTATTAAATCCTGTACTTAATATGTAAATTCAGAAGACTGCTTTATCTTATATGACAATTATATATTTTATGTCTATATTTCCTAAAATCATACATTACATAACTATTGTGTGTGTGTGTGTTTTTTTTTTTTTTTTGGCTGTTGCTTAGTTATTTGAGAGATCACAAGCTGTAATGCTTACTCTTATTATTAGCTCTTTTCAAACATGTTTATACAGTCCATAAACTTCAAATTATGAGACCCTTCTAGTTTCTTATATGTTATAAGTATATTTCCATCCTTACATACACACATATCAGTACTTCAAACATGGGCAACAATGCCAATCCAATTTTGCTATAATGCCATTTGCTAATTCATGTGGTGTGTTTCCAGGCTGCTCTCAAAATATCCAAACCAATATTTGTCCTGTTCCATTTTACCAGCCTGTTCCATGCAGTGGCCACTCTGCCAGTGAACCACTCAACACACCTTCCATTCCCACAGATATTTCCATGAAGGAAATTTGATGACTCTCTAGCACTTCCCAGCAACCTGTAACACCCCTAGAATTAGCTATCCCCATATTCCCAACACCTCAGAGCAAGCTCACCTCCCAGACCACTGCAAAGGGTACTGCACAAGACCAAGTGCTCTTAGTCTTTCACAATAACTCAGACTTCCACTCTTATGTATGTCCTTAATGTCTTTGGTCTTTGGACCAAAATACATTTTAAATATAAAATTGTGCTTATTATTATTTTATTTATCTATTTTTTATCAAGAACCAACTTAATGAGCTAAATTAAGTCTTGTGAGACCATCAATATGTGTACATGTATTTTAAAATAGCCTATATATATATATATATATATATATATATATATATATATATATATATGGTTCTAGGTCATAAGATCGACAGCCACTTTCACCGACAACAGAAACATCAACACCACATTATCGACAAACCATAAACACGACACCTCACATGCCCGACAAACAAGTAACCGACGGTCCACTAACACGAAACCCCATACACTGCACACACCACAATAACAACAATCAACTAACAAAACACATCCCCTTATCCAAAAACCACACACAGAACACAAGCACACCAAAATCCTCACAAACCCACACTAAACCTCACACACACAACTATGTACAACCCTAACCCAAACCCTTACCCTAAGGGCCGTCACTATCGCACTCAGCTAACCCCAACCCTAACTCACTTAACCCACCCCTAACCCAAAAATACCACTACACACTTACCTAACCGGCCTAACCTAACTCAAAACTGCCACTCTAACCCTAACTCACTTAACCCCCCCTACTAAAAAATACCACTACGACACACTTACCTAACGCGCCCCTAACCCTAACTCACTTAACCCACCCGTATCCCCACAGACTGTCACTATCCACACTTACCTTACATACTCACACAGCCTTCTTTCCAAGTCACTATCCGCCGGTCTTCCGAGTGTCGATCATCTGGCACCCGCTAATCCGTTGTCGGTGATGTCGGCTGTCGATCTTCTAACCTAGACCCATATATATATATATATATATATATATATATATATATATATATATATATATATATATATATGTTTTTTTTTAAACCAAACACATCATTGCCAAGAGCTGTTAAGCATTATTGTCACTCTGTCTCCATTACTATAGCAACCTGGGAGCATTTGTTTCTGTTAGTGTGTCTGTGTACTGCATACCAGAGGCTCACAATGCACCTGAAGCAAAGCTTCACTTCACTGCAAATTCAAGCCTAAATTTCCTCCCTTTCAGTGAGGCAACAGCCAGGAAAAGAACGGAGTGCAAACAGATGAAAAAAAAAAACTCCCAACAAGCCACCACAACAAGAGATAACACATTTTTATTTTTTATTTTTTTATTTTACATTTGTTGACTGGGATAGTCCAACTGGATACATGTCCATTTTCAATTGAGGCCCAGGGAGAAAAGCTCCAAAGATGTTATACAGGCAATAATTGACATAGTAAACACTAAAGAACAATTACAAGCAATTTAAACACAGTCTATTAGCCACTCAGAGTGTAGGTTATTTAATCTGACATGCATGTTAAGGAAAAGGAGATGTTTTAGACCATAATGTTTTTGATGATGTATTTGATGTTTTTGATGATGATATATGTAAATGCTGTCCATGTGACAGTTCTTATATGTTGTATAATGTTTTTATCATTTTTATTTTTGCTTTTAACATTCAGCGCTTGTTAGCCTTGTTGAATTTGAAGTACTGTGTCTTTAATATACATTGAGCAGTCATTTAGATGTATAGTAATTAGTGTTTGACATGTGTTTGGGTTTAACCTATCAACAACAGTGCTCCAGTATTTAAATTGGAATAGGCATGCTTTTCTTTTGTAACTGTCTGAAGAAGCCTAAGGGTGAAAGCTAACAGTTTTATACCAATAAACTGCTTGGATTTTATACTACAGTTGGTGATCGTGTTTTGAACTGTTTTGAACTGATTTCCTGAATTTTAGTGCTTGAGGAGTCTATATTCTATCAGCCGTCAGACCCAGCGCATGGTGGTGTTTGTTTTTTGCATTTATCTTTTATCCATTGCGATAGCTGGGTCTAGTTTGTGGTCTTTGTTTTGTTATATATTTAATATTAGTCTACTTGCACCGGACTAGGAGGATGGCGGATGTGGCTGTGACTAACATTGAACTACCGTATTCATTAAGGAAAGGAGAAGTGTCCAATCGTGGTCCAACAAACTTCCAAGATTATGTGAGAGGTGGAACTAACTGGCTGCTTTTGTATGAACCGCGTATTTCCGAGGATAACCGGGACATTGATGGAGGGTCTGTGCTCTCTGTCACGGATGATTTGGACAAGTTTGAGAAGGATTTTATCAAACTTAAAAGGCTGCAGCTACAATGCCAGCATTTTGAGGCGTGCTTAGCAAAACGGATTATTCCACGTGGCCTGCGCATCCTTAAGATGCCTACTTCAGGTAACTTGTTTCCTGAGCTGCTATGTAAATGGCAGCGTTTAAATATAGAACTGAGTAACAATTATATGAAACTCCTTATAGAGTTTCATAAGCCAGAGGAAGAGGCAACTGTTAATGATCTTTATTATAAGATCAAATCCAAGGACTGTGATGGGACTATTATTAAGTTATTGGAGAATGTTATAGACAATGTTAGCATGTTTGAAAGACGCCTTTTAGAATTGAAGAAAGGCAAAATCCTTAGGGACCTAAAGGATTTCCATAGTAATCATGTTTTTACTTGGCCTAGAACTGTTGCCAATGAACGAACTGTCGCTAATGAACGACCTGTTAACAGGGGGGAATGCTGTTTCTTTTAATAGGAATAGGACTGATAATATGAATGATGTGAATGTGTTAAGTAATACTGTCAGACCAAATGCTGTTCTTGAAATACCTGTTGTCACTGAGGCGCCGGCTTCAGACACCTCTAGTGCTAATGTTTTAGTTAATGCCTCAGTTTCTCCAACAGCTGTGGATGTTACAACAGCACCGTCAGATGCTGCTGTTGATAGTAGTACTGAGAAGGTAATGGTGCAAACAGTCGGGGTTACTGTACAGTCTCAGAATAATGATGTAGTGGTCAGGAGGAGAGCTTCCAATATGGTGAATTCTCTTAGTTTAGAGAATAATACTGAATCCACTTTTCACCCTTTCCCCATAGCACAAGATCGACTAGGAGGGAGGTCCCTGAGCCGTGGGCGGCACAAGAGGAAAGGGTCACTGGGTCCCACACTAAAAAAGATGTGGGAAAAGAACACAGCATGCTAGTAATTAACCTAGCTAGGAGAGTGTTAACACAGTATGAGTATGAGGTACTGAATAGGGGCCTCAATTTCATACCTACCAAATGTGGGGATTTAGTGGAATCAATAGTAGATTTGAAAACTTTTGTAAGGAATGTACAACTCAAAGTAGATTTCCAATCATCCCATGAAGAGGTGAGAGAAGTGAGATTTAAAGAGAACAGTGTGTATCAACCACAGTTACACCCTTTGTTAGACACCTACTCACGCCTGGTTGAGAATGGTATCTATCAGTATTTTACTACTAAGAGACGCTGTAGGTACTCGTCTAATTTGAGTATGGGCCTTAGAGAATTTAAAACATGACCCTGAAATTGTTTTTAGACCGGCAGATAAGGGTGGTCCTATTGTATTGATGGATACAGAGGCATCGTGTATTGTATGCAAACACTACTGACCACAGATTCATTTTATACGAAGGTTGATATGATGTTGGTGACAGAGAAGGTGTTTGCAGTTTATGGGATGTTGGATGACATGGTTTTGAACTATGACATCACAGATGAGCTTTATAATTATTTGAAGGTGAAAAATCCATGTATACCCATAATACAAGGGTTACCCAAGGTACATAAGTCTATAGATCCACCTCCAATGAGACCTATTGTCTCGGGGCAGGGATGGTTGACCGAACCGATGTCCATTTACATAGAATACTACTCTAGACCATTGGTAGACAAGTGTGTCCATATTCTTAAAGATAGCAAACAGTTTCTGATAGATTTGTATGATTTTATGAAGGATGTGGAACCTAATAACAAGTTTCTAATGGTAACGCTCGATGTGATGAGTTTGTTTACCATTATACCCAATGAGGTAGGGGTCCAGTTCTATCTTAACCACTTACATAAGAACTCTAGTTACACGAACAGGTTTATAGATTTACTATCTTTGTTTTTGGAAACTGTACTCACCAATAATGTGTTTATGTTTGGTGAGGATATGTACTCAGAATGATGGCGTAGCTATGGGCACTTCATGTGCCAATAGCTTATGGCAGAGTGGGAGGATCAGTATTTGTTTGGTTCTAGTGGTTTTAGAGACCATGTGAAGTTTTATAGGAGATTTGTAGATGACCTCTTCCTCATTTGGTGTGATTCTCTAGAGGAATTGTTGTTATTTGTTCATAATGTTAACCACTCCACTGGATTTTTGAAGTTCACACTTGGCTACTCAGAGGATGTTATCTCTTTCTTAGATGTGGATATTCGTAGACTGCCAGGTGGACTGACTAATACTTCTATACATAGGAAACCATGCTATCGGAATGCACTCCTGCATAGGAGTAGTATGCATCCTACCTATGTGTTTGAAAATGTCATGAAAGGACAAATCATGAGGGCTTCAAGGTTGAATCCCTCTGATATGGGTTACTCCCGAGAGTTAAAGATAATGGGAGAGATGTTCCTGACGGGAGGTTATGACTGAGTTGCATTTAATAGGATGAAGATAGAGGTGGATTTAGTACTGTGGCCAGACCCTATTTTTCAGAATTAGGGGTAGTCGATGATGCTGTACCTATAGGCAATGGGCTCCCACAAGGTATCGTTAGAGCCCCTTTGTTATACTAAGGATGCCAGGTCTATTAGGAGGTTTATGGAAGATAGATGGGAGATCTTGACTCTGGATCCTGTGGTCAAGGGAATTGTGGGTTTGAAACCTTCTATTAGCTATAAGAATAAACCCAACCTCAAGAGTATGCTATGTCATAGGCCTGTACCACTAGTTGTAGGACGTATAAATGGATCAACATGGAATACACACCCATGTGGTAATTGTAACCAGTGTGGGTTTATAGATACTAGGGATTCATTCACCCATCCTGTTACCAATTATGAGTTCAAGTTTTCTACAGGTACCAATTGCTTAGATTCTAATGTAGTCTATTTGGCTAGGTGTGCACCTCGTTCTATATAGGCAAAACTAATAGGACCTTGAGGGAGCGGGTGAGGAACATATGTATCAGATCAGGATAGCCAACACCATGAATGCCTTAGCCAGACATGTTATAGTTACTGAGCATACTTTCTCATTTTGTGTTATAGAGGTAGTATGTCCTAGTAAGAGGGGGGGGGACATTATTAATTATACCTTAGAGAGAGAGATGCAATGGATCATCAGATGTAGGGCAGATAAGTTCCCAGGACTTAATGATAAGGTCAATATAACCCCTGTGTTAAGGAAAAGGAGATGTTTTAGACCATAATGTTTTTGATGATGTATTTGATTTTTTGATGATGATATATGTAAATGCTGTCCATGTGACAGTTCTTATATGTTGTATAATGTTTTTATCATTTTTATTTTTGCTTTTAACATTCAGCGCTTGTTAGCCTTGTTGAATTTGAAGTACTGTGTCTTTAATATACATTGAGCAGTCATTTAGATGTATAGTAATTAGTGTTTGACATGTGTTTGGGTTTAACCTATCAACAACAGTGCTCCAGTATTTAAATTGGAATAGGCATGCTTTTCTTTTGTAACTGTCTGAAGAAGCCTAAGGGTGAAAGCGCTAACAGTTTTATACCAATAAACTGCTTGGATTTTATACTACAGTTGGTGATCGTGTTTTGAACTGTTTTGAACTGATTTCCTGCATTTTAGTGCTTGAGGAGTCTATATTCTATCAGCCGTCAGACCCAGCACATGGTGGTGTTTGTTTTTTGCATTTATCTTTTATCCATTGCGATAGCTGGGTCTAGTTTCCGTAGTACCGGTGTGGTCTTTGTTTTTGTTATGCATTTCATCTGGTTAACTAAATTACAATTCAGTAGATATACATTAACAATATACTACTAGTACCTCAGTGTTACCAAATATTTAGTCAGGCTTAGGGCAAGGGCATAGCCACTGAGTCTTGAAGTACTGCTTGAGGGCTTTCTTGAATTGAGATAGGGTAGTGTATATTGTAATGTCAGCAGGTAGCGAGTTCCAGGTTTTGCTTACAGAGTTGGCAAACATGGAGTCCCAGCAGAGTTGTTAGATTTGGTAGTATGTACTACAAGTCTAGTGAATGAACAATGTGGTCTGAGGTTGGTGTGGGGACAGATGATGTTTTTCAGAGCAGGTATATTTTCAGGTTGGTTAAGTACTTTGTGAGCCACAATAAGTTGGTTATACTGAATCTGCCAACTTAGCTCTATCCAATCTAGATTTTTTTAAGTTTATGCAGTGATGTGTTCTGTAGGGCAGACCAGTGGCAAATCTTGCTATGATATTGTAGCAGGCAGATAGTCTGTTGAGTTCACTTTTATTTAGGTTGGCAAGTATAGGAGAAGAATAGAAGATGGTGGAGAGCAAATGGGAGTGGGCGATGGCAGTCCTAGCATGTGGGGTTAGGAATGGTTTTATTCTATATAGTGAGCCCAGTTTTTTACTGATGGTTTTTATAATTTTATTAATGTGAGCATCAAATTTGAGGTTGTTGTCAACAATTACCCCAAGGAGTTTTGTGTGCTCATCTGGGGAGATTGTGGTGCCATTGTTAGACTTAATGGAGAAAGATATCACCGCAGATTTTTGGGTGGGGGAGAAAAGTAGTAGCTTTGTTTTTTGGGATTTAGAATAAGACATTGGTCAGCAAGCCAATTTTCAACTAAGTTAAAGGTACACTGAGTACTTAACTGCAGCTCAGCCTGGGTGGTACCAGTGCAGATCAATATGGGGTCGTCTGCATACTGAATGCAGTTAGCATTTGGGATGATAGCATGGAGATCATTAGTAAATATGGAAAACAGCAGTGGTCCTAGAATAGACCCCCTGGGGGACATCTAGGGTGTTGTGTAAGAGGTTGGATAGAGTATTCTGCCATAGTACAGCTTGTTGTCTATTGTGGAGATAGGATTGGAACCATTGAATGGAGTGATGACCTAAAGACATTTTTGTCAGGGTGTGGATAAGTAGATGGTGGTTAACCATATCAAAAGCCTTAGAGAGATCTAAAAAAAGGGCTGAGGATAGCTTGTTATTGTTTCTATTATGGTTTATATCATTGGTGAAGGAGAGGAGGGCTGTGGTGGTACTGTGATGAGGTCAAAAGCCATGCTAAGATTTAGCCATTAGATTGTTCTGGGTTAGGAAGTACAGAAGTTGTTTGTGGATGCACTTTTCCATTATTTTTGTCAGTGGTGACAAAATAGCTATGGGCCTATAGTTAGATAGTTTGGTAGAGCTCCCACCTTTATGGAGAGGTATGACATGAGATATTTTCCAGATGGAGGGGACCTTGGCTTCAGATATGGATTGATTAATTAGAACAGAGATGGGGAATGCTATAGAATCTGCTGCTTTTTGTAAATATTCAGTGTGGAGAAGGTCAGTGGCTAGGGTAGTAGGTTTTAGTTTTTTTATCAGATTACGAATAAAAGATATGGACACAGGTTGGAAGCTGAAGGAGGATTGGGTACTGAGATTGGTATCCTGAGTGTTACTGAAGTTTAAGGTTAGCTGGTTAGCTAGGGCTTGGATAGTTTCTGTAATGAAACTATTAAAAGTGTTAACAACATCCTCTGGTAGTTTATCAGTAGAGGCTGAGGGAGGTGGAGTAGTGGTTTGTCCTGGGTGTAGTAGTCTGTTTTTGCCTGCCCAGAATTTTTGAAGAGTATTTTGGTTGCCTTGTTGGAGATTAAAGTAATAGTTTCTTTTTGTCCAGTAAGATTGATCTTTTAGTCTCGTTTCTTAATTGCCGAAATTTAATTTGATCTAAAGGAGTTTCTGTGGCACACCAGGTGGCCCATGCTTTATTCCCGATTATAATTTTTGATTTGGTTTCTTTAGATAGCCATGGGCAACTTTAGTGTTACTCCTAGTGGAGCGAGCAGGTGCATACGAATCAAGGATGGAGAGGAATTTATTGTTAAAGTAGGTAATTGTTTCGTCTAGTGGCAGTTGTTTTAGGACAGACCAGTTACATGATTTAAATTCATCCTGAAATTTTTGAGGTTAAAGTTTCTATTATTTCTTATGGTTCTGTAGGTTTGTCTGGTGGGGGTTATAAGATTTGTGTTGACAGACAAAGGCGAGAAAGTGATCACTGAGCTCATCAGGGATTGTTCCTGATATGTACATTTGGGGGTGGCTGATGACTAATATCCAGTCAAGTGTACTTTCCTTTTGATTACGTTTACCTAATCTGGTGGGGTGGATATGACCTGTGTGAACTCATACAGGTTTACATGGGTGGTAGGAGATTGTGAGGAACAGGTGTTCCAGTCAATATTAACATCTCTGAGTACTATGGTTTCCTGTGGATAATTATCGGATAACCAGTGGAGGGTATCCTCTAGTGTGTTAGAATTTTTCCCTGGGGGAATGTACAGACATACAATATTTATGCATTTGTTTTTGTTGATTTGGAACTTGGTGGAAAGTATTTCACCTTTATTGAGTTGGGGTGGTTGAATGGAGTCTAAGGTAACATTTAGCGAGGATTTTAATAGTACCGCTACACCCCCCCCCTTCCTATTTTTATGGTCATGTCAAAGTATGTTGTACCCAGGTGGTAAGATTTCATTGTCTAAGGTTGCTGGTTTTAGCCAGGTTTCAGTTAGGCATAGGATGTCAGGGGATTGAACCTGTAGGAGGGCATGTAGGGTATGTACCTTATTATTTAAGCACCTAATGTTTAGATGGCAAACCAGGAGGGAGTTGGGGGACCTTATTGTGAATGTTTTTTTTGGTAGGGTTATTTCTGTTAGAGGTTATGCTATCTGAGCTAGAAGGGCCTGGGTTTGAGTGAATATCTCCATCCATGGTGAGGTTATTGTGAAGGTTTATGATTAGCTTGAGGAATTTGTATATGAGTCTTTGGTACTGTTTAGACTTTGAGCTGATGTATTTAGGCTGGATAGGTTGATGCATTGTTATAGACATAGAATTGGGTGTAGGAGTTCCTATTAGGTGGGCTGTCATATTTGGCATAACTGGGGAGGTTTGACAATTTGGGTAGTGAAAACCAAGGTAAGGCTGATTTTCATACATGGAGAGGAGATATGGAATTAACATAAGGGGTAACAGAGAGAGTAGAAACATTGTTTTGTATGGTGACATAGTTGGTGACTAGGTAATATATTGAGTGCAGTGTCCTCAAAATTATAATGATGGATAAGGACAGAGTGCTGGGAATACGGGTGATGGGCCAGGTTAGAATAAGCAGTACCTTACTGATTGGGACTGATGTGAAATGGGGAGGAAATGATAGACAGTGGAGGTGGGTGAATGAGGTGGATGCCAAAGAGGGCTGAGATCCTGATAGGGTCAGATAGGAGGGGTGTGGTTTTGTGGCTATAAAGCTAGCAGTAGTGGGGGTGGGTGGGAATTGGGGGCAGGGAGGGGTGCAGAGTGAGCCTGAGCACAGCGTGGGTGAGCGGAGCAGGGCTTTAACAGACTCAGTGATCTTGGAACCTGCAGTAATATGCCTGTATAATAATTTTATAGGTAACGCTTTTTATATAAGGTAAGGCTTTTTTATAAAGGTAGACTCTTTCTTTTTTATTTGTAAGATTAAACAGTTTCAGGTGAGGCTTTTCAAGTTAGAGGCATGGAGTACACTTATATTTTAGCTTCCAATTTTTGTTAGAATGAAATTAATATTTGTTTATTTCCTTCCAATTTCAGGTAGTGGGGAGTACTTTAGTTTGTCCAAACAGATTTAGTTTAAGGGGTTGGTTTGGCAGTGTGGGATATAAGGGCTAGGCAAAATGGGAGTCAAAGGACTATCTAATTGTGCTATAGATCCAGGTAGGCAACTGTGGTATTCACAGACATAATTAGGAGATGTTAATCTTGGCAGGATGTTTAGTTCGAAGGGCAGCTCAAGACAGATATGCTGTTTGTAAGATTGAGTTTTGTAGCGTCCTTCTGGTTTTCAGGACTGCTGGTGGAGGGGATGGTTCCTGGTGGGTAAGAAATAATTGAATAGGTATGAGAGACTAGCTTAGTAATACCTATAAAATAGCCCCAGTGTTAAGATTAAGTCAATAAATCAAACAGCATTCATTCCTAACCAGATGACCTTGTTAGACAATACTTCACAATGGATAGCTTGCATGCTTATTTGTTAAAACAGTTTAATTTAACATGCTGTAATCAAACAGCCTCATAAAACAATAAAGCAGTTGGTCACTAGCTCTATATAGCTCCACAGTTTGCTCAGACCAGCATGCTAGGTATTCAGATCTTTCACCATTGCTGTAATGCTTTATTGGCAATTTCTAAGAGGCAGCAGCCATGTAAAACAGCAAGATGTGTGCTAATAGCCTCAGAATCTAGCTTAATCACCTTTTCTATCAGCAACAGCAATGTGAAGCAGAAAAATATGTGCTTATGGTCTTAGTTCAATTGATAACAACTCTTAAGCATGCCGTAGCACATTCTACAGTTATGCTAGGCAGATTAATTGGAAAAAAAACAGTAACGACCTGCTTTTAAGCAGTCCGTGATATTGTAATACATTCTGACCAGCATTTATGCATACCAAAACACAATCTGCATTCTACAGCTACTCTAGGCAGATTAAATGAAAATAAAACATTAACTAGCTGTTTTTAAGCAGATTAATTGAAAAAAATATTAACTAGCTGCTTTTAAGCAGTCCATGATATCTTAAAACATTCCACCTGGCATTTACGTATACCTAAACACAATCTGCATTCTACAGCTACACTAGGCAGATTAATTGAAAAAAAATAACTAGCTGCTTTTAAGCAGTCCGTGATATCTTAATACATTCCGAACGGCATTTATGTATACCTAAGCACAGTCTGCAGTTAAACTAGCCAGAATATGTTTCAAAATCAGCAGATAGGTACATTTGAGCTGCTCTCAGTTGGCCATCTATGCTCCGCCCCTGGAATAAGTTATCTTGAAGGGTTTTGTACTGAATAGCTACTACAGTTTTTGCAGTGTGATACCCTCACACAGGCAGACCAGGCAGAAACAAATGCAGTAACAGTTTTCAGATAAGAACAGTGATATGTAATTAAAATACTTGTTGCAGTAAACACAATGATAGCTTTAACAGTAGATACATACCATGAGGGAGAGGGCCGCCAACTGGGTCTAGGAGCACTAGTAATTTGAAAAAATGGCATGTTCATAGGTTCCTTTCTAACCTCACATATCTATCAGTACAGGGGGAGGGATCCGAGGTATGATAGGCTTACCAGACTCAAGGATCTTGGAACCTGCAGTAATATGCTTGGATAATAATTTTATAGGTAAGGCTTTTTATATAAGGTAAGGCTTTTTATATAAGGTAGACTCTTTCTTTCATCCAGCCTTCCCACCTCTCACTCAGCAGATGTATAAACAAACTATTCATAGTGCCTTTTTTAGGCAAGGCTCAAATTCTAAACCTACCACCCTAGAAAACAAAAATGGGAAGAAACTAAGGGTAATGCTGCTCAATGCCAGTAGTCTAAATCTCAAAATGCATGCACTCGAGGCTCTTCTCAGTATGGAGAACATTGATGTCTGTGCTGTAACTGAAACCTGGTTCAAGGCTCCTGAGAGCACCCCGGCACTATCAGGTTTTACCTCATATCATGCGTTCCGGCCCCAAAACCCAGACCACACCACAAAAGGAGGGGGTGTATCCATATTCATCAAGGATACCCACACCTCCAGGTTGGTGGCAATGCACGAAGCATCGGAAACCATCCAGGTGCAATTAACCATAGGCAAAACTGCTCTACAATTTGTAGCATGCTACAGGCCACCCTCTCAAACTCAGGAACCCTACACAGCCTTCCTGAAGACACTGGAGGGTATAAATGTATCTCCAAACACCATTATATTGGGTGACTTCAACTACCCGAATATAGTCTGGGAACATTACTCAAGCCCCAACTTTTTAGCCCAAAGGTTCCTGGAGTTCATAAATTCAAATGCCATGGAACAACTAGTCACCGTTCCCACAAGAGGAGAAAATATACTAGATCTCATCATCACAAACATGGGGACAAAATGCTCCACACTGGAAGTATATCCCTCATTGGTGAGATCAGATCATAAACTAATTTCACTGGAAATCCACATCCCACCCCCACCCCAAACAAAAAATACCACAGTGAAGAACTTCTCCAAAGCAAACTTCACACTACTCAAGACTGGTGTGGTATTCTTCAAGGCCCCGAGCCAGTGGAAACCACAACCCAAGCTGCGGAAGCCCTTACAAATGCCTTCTACGAACACCTCCAGGACTGCATGGATCAGGCAATCCCTAATAAAACCAAGACTCTTTCCACCAAGGGCAAACGTCCAGTCTGGTGGACCCCAGCCATAAACAAACTTTACAATAAGAGGAGAAAGCTGTTACATGATAGATCAAAATCCATAAAAGAGAAGACACCCTTGATCATTATTAGTAAAAAATACGAGCACTCATAAAATCATCCAAGGCCAACTTTGAGAGAAAAATTGCCATAGATTCAAAAGACAATCATAAGGCCTTCTTCAGCTATGTTAGAAACCTGGGTGGAATCTCCCAGATATGCTCAGCATTAGTCCAAAATGATACAAAATCACTGAACCCACAGACATTGCCAACATACTGTCAGACAGGTTCAGTGCAAACTTCACCCCTCTCCCCAAAAGGAGAGATAACTATCCCAGCGGAATGTAGCCTCCCAGACATCTCAAATGCGCAGGTAAAAGCTGCTCTCTCTAAAGCTAAAAACACAGCATCAATGGGACCGGATGGTGTCCCCAGCTGTGTGCTACACGAACTCAATGAGGAACTAAACCCGCACATAAGGCAGCTGTTTAATCTTAGCCTTACCACAGGATACGTGCCCAAGGAGTGGCGTACGGCAACTGTGGTCCCACTCCACAAAGGCAGTGCCTCTACGGACCCTGGTAATTACCGCCCCATAAGCTTAACAAGCCTGGTCTGCAAAGCTATGGAGAGGATCATAATTGAACTCATAAACAAAGACATAGGGGACTTGCAGACATTGGACCTGACCCAGTTTGGTTTTGTCAAGAGCAGATCATGCCTTTTGAACTTGGTCGACTTCTTCGAAACAGTCACCAAGGCCATTGATGAGGGAAAGGCAGTCCATACAGCCTACCTTGACCTTGCAAAAGCTTTCGACACAATACCCCACTCAGGTATTATAGAGAAACTTACCAGCTTAAATGTAAACCCATATGTCACAAGATGGGTTGCAAACTGGCTAAAGGACAGAACCCACAGGGTTAGAGTTGCTGGCACCATGTCAGACTCCAAGCCGGTCACAAGTGGTGTCCCACAGGGCTCAGTCCTTGGCCCCCTGTTGTTCGGCATCTACTTCTCAGAAGTACAGGCAAACATAGGAGGACTATGGCTGACAAAGTTTGCAGATGACTGTAAACTGGGCGCCATAGTGGAAAGTACATCGGACACAGATATCCTTCAGAGGGTCTCATGGAAACTGATAGCTGGTGCCAGAGCCATGGCGTGAAGTTAAATGCCAAAAATGTATAGTCATACCCTTTGGGAAAAACAAGGTAACCCCAAGCTACCATATAGGTGGCAATCCACTAAGCACAGAAGAGGTTATCAGGGACCTGGGGACCCAGGTTGACAGTGGCCTTTCTTTTGACACTCACATTGCTAAAGTGGTTAGAAAGACCTTCTACATTGCCCACCTGATCATGAAGGGATTCACATCCAGATCAAGTGAGGTCATTGTTCCCCTGTACTCTTCACTTATCAGACCAATGATCGAGTACAATGCCCCATTCGGGATGTATCTCACCCGACACCTGCAGCAATTGGAGAGATCCCAAAAGTTCCTCACCAAAAGGATAAAGGGATTCCAAAATCTGTCATATGCTGCCAGACTGAAGAAACTCCAGCTCTATTCAGTCGCATACCATCTGCTCAGAGGTGACCTGTGCCTGACATACAAGGCCATGTCCAACCTGGAATTAATGGACATGCTCCACCTCAAAAATCCAAATCTACCAGATCCACTAGAGCAAGTGACTTAAACCTTAGCACGGATATAAATAAGACATGCTGGAGGGATAGATTTGTCACTCAGAGACTCCCTATGCTGTGGAATAAAATCCCGGTCCATGTGAGGCAGAGCACCTCGCTGGCTCTGTTCAAGAGAAATCTTGACCGGTGGATGGGAGATCATAGGTTTACCCCGGGAATCATCTCTGTGTCACTGCTGGACAGAGGCACAACAAACTAATGGGCACAATATTTTTTAACATAAGGGGTGGCGTAAGCCACAAAACTTTGGGCTAGGCTTATAAATGCCTTAGGGCAGATAGCCTAGTATAAACCTATGAACATATGAACCTATTCTCTGCCAAAATATTCCATATCACAGTTTTATCCACCCCCTTTAACATGATCCAGGCTAAAACAACAAATGTCTCTTCCTAATACACAAGCATCAGTAAACCTTGATAACAAGCCGCAACACACAGCTTCTCAGAGACTAAAACGGCAACATACAACAGCTACCACACACAGCTGCATCCACACACACTATGTCAGGCTTAATCAAACAGCACTCAAAGCTATGACACCTGCCATAGTTGATATTAACTATGTTTAGACAGAATAATAATGACATTTGTACTAGCTGTCAGACACAGCTGCATCCATGCACACCATATCAGGATTGATTAAACAGCACTCGAAGCTATGATACCTGCCACAATTGATATTAACTATGTTTAGACAGTATAATAATGACATTTTTACTAGATGCCAGACACAGCTGCATCCACACACACCATATCAGGATTGATCAAACAGCACTATTTTTGATATTAACTATATTTAGACAGAATAATGATGACATTTGTACTAACAGATTGATACTATTATTTAACCAGGATATACATGACATTTCTAAATCATACTTTAACTGAATAAGGCATGTCTCCATGACAGTATTTTTTTTCAAAACACTGTACTGTTACTTCTATTATATATTATGTTAATTTGTTACATTTGAGTCTGAAGTCTGATGAATGGTGCCTTGTTGAATTAGTTTGTTAATTACTTAAATTATTATAAGTAAAATCAATGAAAAATGAACAAGATAAGTATTCAATGAGTTCAAGTAGAGGAATAGAAATTTCTGTGTTTGTTTTATATGTTGCTTTTTTGGCTTATATACAGTGTAAATAGTAATCCATCTTGAACTACCTTTGTTTGTGAAGAATTATTGGACTATTTGAACATTCTGAATAAATCATTACTGTTTCTCAGTTGTTTAAGAAGCCCTTCTTTTTCTTAAATAAAAACAGATGACAAGTGATGTACCATCTCAGTTGATACTTTGAGAGATGTAGTTATAAGAGTTATTTTTTGGGACAGCTATCTTGGAATCAATTTTTTTGTTTCTTCTTTCTAGCATCAGTCCAAGGATTTGTATCTTTTATTCTTTTAAGAGTAGGGGCCATCCATTCCATTTCTTCTGGGACAGGCACTATGTTGTTGTTGTTGATGAATATAGTAACTTATTCTAAGTCATTAAAGGTTCTCATCTCATTGGCAAAAACTATTTTTGTCTTGGCTGAAAAGGCCAGTTATGCTTTAATGTTGTTTTGTTTCAACAGTTTTATTATTGGCCAGCCTTTTTTCCTTTGTTCTAGTATCCCGGAAGAATAATCATTGTCAAACCTTATCAGGCTTTGATTGTATTTTAAGGGTGATTTTTCTCTAAATAGATTTTAATATTAGTTCCTTGTCCAGAAATGAAAGAAATTTTACAACTATGGATCTAGGTGGAGTATTTGTTAAGTTAGAAGCAGGTTTTCCCAGTGCTCTATGTGCCCTTTCAATTCCAAATGAAAGTCTAAAAATTCAGAAATCTAGGTTCCTTCAGTGTTTTCAGGCAGACCAAAGATCCTTATGTTGTTTCTCCTTTCCTTGTTTTCTAAGTCATCCATTTTGTTAAGCAGCCATGTATTTTGTTTAAGCAGAAATTCTTCTTAGAATTCTTCTTCTTTGAGTCTCCCTACAATGTCATTTAGAGAAGTCTCTATATTTGTTATTTGTGTATAGTGTTGCTGTAATAGTTCCTTAAGACTAACAGTCTGTTTTTGAAAATTTAATTTGAGGATTTCTAAGTCATTTTTAAAGCCATCCATCTTCAAAGATAGTTCCTGTAAGGTAGATGTCATCAGTTACAGTTCTTTTTTCAAACCAGCATCTGGATGAGAATTCCTTGAGTTGTTCATACTCAGTGACTCAGTATATCGCCAAGTTACTTGACAGGAAAATTTTTGTATGTCTCCACCAAAATTGATATTTATGTAGTTTAGTAGTTTATCTATAGACTTATGATGTTTTAAACTTGAAAATAATAAAATGTTCCTATATTATTATACTAGTTTATGGAGCTCTCAAAATTCACTGCTCTCAGTTGGCCATCTATGCTCCACCCCCGGAATAAATTATCTTGAAGGGTTTTGTGCTACAATAGCTACTACAGTTTTTGCAGTGTGATACCATCACACAAGTTGAAGTGAGCTACTTTTCATCTTTATCTGACGTCAGCTGAGGTACTATGTGAGCCTTTTCCATTTTCTAGGTTGAATCGCTTGTTGAACTCACTGTTTAGTTTTAGCATATCTGATCATAGTGAGGTCAACCCAATGAATGTCCTAAGCATCACTGAAATGTATCTCTATATTCCAGTGAATTAGAGTGTTACATCATTTATGAGTAATGAGAAATGAATCAGCTCTAATAGTAATTTATTTAGCAGTTCAGTCAGAAGTTTACCTAGCTCAGAAAAGGTACCAATCTATCAACACTTTGAAGATTCTGTCATCATAGAAATAACAACCACTTGCAGAGACCCTTTCCATGTCCACTTTTCCTTAATCTCGTTAAAAATAATGTGGTCTACTATTTCAAAGTCCCTATTTAAGTGCATGAATAAAGCTGCAGAAAGAAAACCTGTTTTCCTTACGGGCATGGATGAAATCTTTAATGCTGTAAATTGCCATACTGGAGAAATATGTTAAACTGGTACAGGAAATGACATCATTAATACATCCTAAATTGCCACAGCATACATTCACATAAAACAAAGGCAAGTCCTACTTTGTAAAAAAAAAAAATACACACACACACAGCTCCGATATATATATTTAAAAAAATATATGGAAAAAAACCTTCCCCATAATAACTAATTAAAATGGTTATAACCTAATAAGTGTACTGTATATCAGTTATGCTTGAAGTATTGAGATGATATACTATTAAGTACTAGTTATATAGTTATATATATATAACTAACTATAAAGGCCAAGGCCGCATTAAGTAAGAGCCATAGCCATAAAGTGTAAAGTTCATTTTTACCTAGGCACTGTCTTATAATTATCGAAGGTACTTCTCAACTTTAGAACAGGGCACAGTTCTTTTTCAGGTCAAAGGATTCCTCTAGGATTGCATTTACATGATAAATTGCCATAAAAAAAAATTTAATGCTGGATTTAAGGCATTATGGAAGAATTTTATCAAGCATAGATACACTTTTAATTAAATTAAAAAAAAACAAAAAAAAACTAGTAGGTGATATAGGGAGCATACTGAAAAGACAGCATACCCTAACCTCAAAGGAAATGGTATTATTAGTTGATAGGTAGCACAGGTAGTTTAACTCTCAATCAACACAGAAGAGAATGAGACTACTACTTGATGACATTATAGAGAAGAGGTCTTTGAAAGTAATGTTAGTGATAACAATGATCTGGTCTTTCACACACAACTTTACATTGAAAAGATGTCATCAGTATTAGAAGTACTGGAGAAATATCAATGCAGTGAATGTGACAGTAGGCCATGTTTAGTTCAGTGTTCAAACAGCTGCTTGGAGAGAATTATTTCCAGTGTCTGAGCTAGTGGTCCTGGGCTGAAGATAGACCTATATATTTATGTATTTACTTAAGTTATTTGTTTTACATTTGTTTATCGAGGAAGTCTGTCTGGGCTGTTGGTCCATTTTCATCTGAGGCCCAGGGAGAAAAGCTCCACTGAATGGAATACAGTTATTAATAGACAAAACATTAAGTACATTGCAGACAGCATACCAGTAAGACAGTACAATATTTACATAATTAAAAACAACAGTATTGATCTAACAATTTAAAGGCAAGAATAACAGTGATAAATAGGAACATTACAATATTTACACCATTAGAAGCATCTTAAAAATCAGTTAGGTAATATAAATAGTACCAGTTGTAGAGAAGAGTGACTGATAGGCATATCAAAAAAGTAAAAAGAGCATACAAGATAGAGTAGATAGGGAAGCTGGGTAAAGGCTGGTAGATTAAGAAAACTGAGGTAAAAAGTAATTGCAAGGTAATTAGATTTAGGTGGGGATATGTTTAGCCTGGTTAAGAGTTAGACCAATACCACAAAAATAAAAATACCCAATGGGTACAAAACTAGTAAGAAACAAAAGGAACCATGTCCAAGGCTCTAGGCAGAAATTTTTAATCCAAATTCATCCAAATTCGCCATCTAAGCGCTTTCACCATAACATATGGCTTCTTCAGAGTGAGTGAAAAGCATCCATACCTTACATTAAATACTCAAGCAATCATTCAATCATCCAATAAAAAACATTATTGAGCAATTATACAATAATTACAAAAGTTTAAACAACTGAATGTGTCCACGCACCATAGAAAAAATATGTTATACATTACGTAACTAAA
The DNA here is from genome assembly GCF_019279795.1 of Protopterus annectens. Taxonomy (NCBI): domain Eukaryota; kingdom Metazoa; phylum Chordata; order Ceratodontiformes; family Protopteridae; genus Protopterus; species Protopterus annectens. The sequence goes on from NC_056728.1 coordinate 1,192,329,024, forward strand.
TAATATAGTTAGAAAAGCATCCTGTCCATAATGTATAGTGATGTCTCTCAAAGATCCACTTAAAAAACATTTAAATAAAATACTAATGAAAAAGTTTTTAAAATATCTGTGTTGAAGTTATAAACAACATGATGAAACAAGTGTGTAGAAAATACCTAATGTGCACTATTGATACTAAATTCTGTTGGCCCTATCCTTCAAATCAGGCTTTAAGGAGATGTATTCATTCAGGCCTGGTGGAGTAGTAGCATCCAATATTATCTGCCATTTGTATTCCAATAATTCCACCCTCAACCTGACATCTCCACCCTTTCCAGACATCCCACTCTATCAATCACAAAGAAAATAAATTTCTTGAAGTCCATACAATGTGTACTATGCATATACAATGCATTGTGTGTGTGTCATGATTTTTAATGGCCCTCAGATATTCTGCAATCCTGTCCTTAAACTTACGGACAGTTTTGCCCACATAGAATGCATTGTAACTAACACAAGTGGCAATATATACCAAATTCTGTGTGTTGCAACTGCACCTGCCAGGGCACCCAATGGTCTTAAAATAATTAGTCACCACTGCATAAGGTCCTTCATTAATGAACCTACAAAATTTGCAAGTTCCACATTTATGCATCCTGGAACACTTATATATAATTCTATTTCCTTCCAAGATTTCTTTGACGTTCTTCCCCCTTGAGTATATTATTTTGAGGAAACTTCCTAAATCATTCCTCAGAGTTTCATTAAATATTGTGTTCCATATTTTGTTCACCACTTCAACAACACCAGACATTTGACTATTATATCTCAAAATGAATGCCTTGCCTTCAAAGGTGTTGTCCTTCTCCACCATGTCTGTGTTGTTACCCCTTAAAACGGGTTGATATCTACTCCTCCTTTTTCCCAAAACTTTGTTTCTAATTTTTAACAGCAACTTTAATGGGTATCCCCTGTCTAAAAAGAAGGCAATTAAGGTATACACTTCCATATTACAAGTGTCATTGTCACTCACTAATCTAGAAAGTCTTACCATCTGGCCATTTACTATTCCTCTTTTTTGATGTTGAGGATGGCAACTATTATACTGTAACAGGGAATTACTATGAGACTTCTTCATAAATATGTTACTATGTAAAATATTTTCTGATTTGGTCAGTTTAGTATCCAAAAATTCTGTCTCATTATTGTTCCACTTACTAGTGAATTTGAAAAAAGTAGTGGTACTATTTAAGTATTCAACAAAAGACTTGGCATCATCCTCACTTCCCTTCCACAAAATTAGTATGTCATCTAGAAATCTGTTATAAAGAGCAATTCTGTCTTTATATGGTGACCCAAATACATATACTTCTTCCCAATATAGAAGAACTAGGTTGGCAAATCCAAGGGCACATTTCGCCCCCATAGCCACACCTGAAATTTGCAGAAACAATTCACCTTCAAATGTTACAAAATTGCTCTTCAACACCATTTCCATACTTGATGTCATCATATTTATTTTAGCAGCATTTAATCTACCACTTTTTACCAAACTTTGGGTGAAATATTCAACCCCCCACATCTTGTGGAATTACAGTAAATAAGTTGATGACATCTATAGTTAGGAAGGACCATTCTGTACCATGACCTGATATCTTATCAAGTATTTGAGGCAATGCCAAGAATCTTTCAAAATATGTGGAATCCCAGCCACAACCTTCTGAATCCCTTCATCCACAAAGGCAGCCAAGGGTTCAGTCTTGGAACCCCGGGACAAAACTATAGCTCCCCTAGTGCCCTTGTGTATTTTCGGGATACCAAAAATAACAGGTGTGACTGGGTGTTCCACATTTAAAAAATTTAATTCTGTCTCAATAAGTGCTCCTTGGAATAAAGCATCAAGTAAGAATAAATCAATTTTACGGTATGCTATATGCAACTCGTTGATAGAAATCCTTTGATAAGTGGTGTGGTCATCCAATATTTCCTGCATTTTGGCTATATAATCATATTTGGAGATAATCACCACACCACCACCCTTATCGGGTTTCATAATTCTCAACTCTTTGTTTTCTGCTAACTCAAACAAGGCATCCTTCTCTTGTGTAGACAAATTAGAAACATAATTTGCCCCCCATTTAGTATTGATTATGTTCTTGATTCCCTTCAAACATAATTTTTCAAATATAGCCACATCCTTGTTGCATGGGGGTAAAAAAACACTTTTCCTTTTTAAACACCCATCATTGTTTTGATGACAAACAACACTAGGATTGTCCTTGGAAAAAAGGGCCAAATTAAGCTGTCTCGCAAACATTTTGACATTAGTGAATACATCCACCATATTTGTTCTGAAATTAGGTACAAATGAAAAACCTTTTGACAACACGTCATGGTGGGCTTCTTTAATATCAAAGGCACTATAATTATAAACTTTGAAATTGGATTTAGTGAGGATTTTACACTGTGACAAGTTCTCATTGTTTAAACATGCTTCTATATCACATATAGTAGTAATGGAAATATCTGGTAAAACTTCACATAAAACACAGTCAAAAGTTATATCAGGGTCACTTAATATCTCCTCCTGTTGTTGTTGCAATTGTGCCATTGTTTGTTCCAACGGTTGTTCGCCTGTCTCTGTCCCTGATAATTTGTATCCAGAACATAGTGCTGGGTGGTTGAATTCCCTTCCCTTTTGTTCTGTAGCCAAGCTGATCTCCTTAACGGTGGGTATTCGTCTAAAAATACCCCAGATGTTGTCTCTCCATTATTCAGCCCACCATCACCACTATCATAGTCATCATTAACAATTATGGCATTTTCAATATGATTTCCATGACTGTGTTTAACAACCCCATAAGCCCGGTTATTTTTGTAGTCCTCCATATCCCTAGCTAACTTCTTGGTTTTTATTTGCATACTTTTTTCTACATATTTATCAATATTACTTAAAACATCTCTATAGCCTTGTACATTTTGACAAAACAACAAGTCCCCCACAATGCTTTCATTCAATTTAACAATTTCCTTCTCAAGCATATTTATCTTACTTACATTGTTTTTTACAATTATGTCCAACATTTGTAGACCCGTCTTGTTAAAAAGATCTAACAGTTCCTTGTAGGCTTGTGTCCCTTGTTCTATATCATTGGGAAGTTTCCAAATCCTAAGTCCCTTGGGGACCTGTTGTAAAGTGATAGATTTGACCAAAAATGCATTGTCCAACTGTAGCTCCCTGTATTTTCTACATTTAGTCCCAAATAGTTCTATTTGTTGTTTAACAATCAGTTCCAAAGCTTTACCTTCCTTTGAAGCAGTAAAATCAAAATTGGGGCCTTGAAACCATCGTTTAAAATCCTCACCAAAGTAGTTGTTACTATTGCTATGCCTTGTTTCGCCTCTCACGTCTATACCCCGGTTGTTGTCAGATTATCGGTCTTCACCTCGCTCAACCGGCTCTCGCCTATTATTAGGTCTTGGGTCTTTTCACTCACTCAGAAGAAGCCATATGTTATGGTTAAAGCGCTTAGTTGGTGAATTTGGATGCATTTGGATTAAAAAATTCTGCCTAGAGCCTTGGACGTGGTTCCTTTTGTTTCTTACTGGTTAAGAGTTAGAGCAAAGTCAGAGAAGAAGGAAGTAGGGTAAAGGTTGCTAGATTAAGAATACAAAGATAAAAAAATGTGATTGCATGCTAGTTAGATTAGAATGGGAAGTTTTTTTAGCATGTGTTAGTGGAAGAACAAAGCTAGATGTTGATTAGGTAATCCCTGAGTAGAAGTTTGAATTTGGATGAGTTAGTAGTAATGAGTACATTCTGAGGCATGGAATTCCAGGAATGTGATATTTTGTAGGAGTAGGGATTCACCGTGACCATTACTGGGTTTAGTTACTTTGAGTAGGAGTTTATTGGAGGATCTTAGTGATCTACAGTTGGAGAGGGTTTGAACTAAGTCCTTGAGAGCTGGTCAGTTTTCAGGGTGGTGAATGGTGGAATGAGTTAGAGATAGTTGGTTAAAGGTTAGTAGATTCGGTAGTTACATCCATTTTAGTTGGTGTAGTGCTGTGCAGTGGTGAGATCTCTAGGGGAGGTTTATGGCAAATCTGGCGATTTTATTATAACATGAATCGAGTTTGTTTAAGTTTGCTTTTCTGAGATTGGTGAATATAGTAGAGGAGTTTAAAAGGGTAGATAGTAGGTATGTTCTGGAAATGGAATGCCTGGAAGTATTAGTTAGGGAGGGCTTGACCCTGCAGAGTGAGCTTAACTTAATGTGGACTTTTTTATGACTAGTGCTAGGGGTTTGTCAAATTTAAGTCAAGTCAGTTGTCAATTCTGACCCCTTGAAGCTTTTTGTGATGGACAAGTTTGATTTTGGATTTATTGAAAGAGTAGATGGTGGATGGGGGAAGATTCCGGTGTTTTACAGCTGGTGAAGAGCAGGAGCTTTGTTTTGTTAGGCTTAAGTATAAGTTGGGAGTCTGAAAGGTATTTTTCAATGTCTTGAAAGGATTGTTGATTTTTGCAAGAGTTCAGGTAGGGATAGAGCTGAGCATATGAAGGAGGAGTCATCTGCATATTGGACTATGGTTGCATGTTGAGTGGGCAGTGCAGAATTTGTTTGTGAAAATGATAAAAAGCAGTGGGCCAAGAATTCAGTCTTGTGGTACAACCACAGAGATGGGTATTAGGCTTGAGAGTTCATTTTGTCACCTAACTTCCTGTTGATGGTCAGATAAGTAGCTAGTGAACCAAGAGAGGACAATATGGGAAAGGTTTAAGGAAGTTTGTTGAGAAGTTTTTGGTGGGATACTGTTTCAAAAGCCTTTACATACCAAGAAAGATGGAGGAGACAAGCTGCCCATTGTTTCTGTGCTAGTTAACTGCATTGATGAAACTAAGCAAAGCTGCTGTGTTGCTAAATTTTGGTTGAAAACCATGGTGGGATGTGGATAGGAAGTTGTTGCTTAGGAGATAGTCAAGTAGTTGTGCATGTATGCATTTTTCAAGAATTTTGGCTAGGGGAGAGAGAATAGCAATTGGCCTATAGTTTGAAAACTCAGTGGAGGTGCCTTCTTTGTGCAAGGGGATGACAAAGGAGACTTATCTGTACTCATTTTTATGTAGGTAGGACCAATCATTCTTTGAAAGAGCACATTTTTGAGCACCTTTGTCATATATGCTATGTTAATACCGCTAGTGTATTAGCTAAACATGTTGCTGCTTTTTCTGCTCATTCTTTTAGATTTTTAGTTCTGCAATTAGTTCATAAGGCCTGAGAGGGAGGGATCTTAGGAATATGACTGAACTTGTAGAAACTAGGTGAATTATTAAACTTCAAGATGATAGGGACTATGGTCTTAATAACATGGTCCCTTTAAAACCAGTTTTAAAAGCTATGATATTGTTGTATTGATGCTTAAATTGTTTTGTTACATATTTTAATTGTTTTATTGATTTTTCATCATGATTGGCTGTTTCCGTAATACTTGAGAGTATATAACTTTGTAATTTTAGCTTGTTTTATGAACTGATGAAGAGCTTCCAGCCTGAAAGGGCTTATGCAGGACAGCTTTGTTAGTCAGTTCATCTGCTTTCTTGTGATATGACATAGGAGACTTTCGAGAGTTTGGAGATGTAATGCTCAGTGGTAGTCCAGTTGAAAAGGAGAGATATCGGGGAGGAGATGACATCTGCAGCTAGTCTGAGAAATTCACTAGGTAGTTGGTCAGCAGTGAGCGAAGAGGGTTAAGTTTGGATAGGAGGATTATAATTGTGCTGGTCTGTATTGGCTTAATGGAGAAGGATTTCAGGTTAGTTTCTAATCATGTGGGATTACATGAATTTATGTAGAAAGATTTCTTGTTAGATTCTGATTGTATGGAATCAGGTAGAGGGGTACTGGTATCATTTTAAGTATGGATAATATAGTGTTGATAAAGTGTGAGTTAAACTGTGAACCTGTACTATCAGTGGAGTTAGTTGAGCTGGGAGCTAGGTGTGAGGAATGACCTGATTTTAAAAATAGATTGATAGCTCTCCAGAATTTCTGGGGAGTGCTTTGGTACAGTTGTTGTATAGAATTGCATTTTGTCATGTTTAATTTGTTTTTTTTTTGGCTTGGTTACATAATAGTTGGTAGGTGTGGAGGGAAGTTTGGTTTTTGCTGTCACTATAATGGTTCCATCCTCTGTCCTACTGTTTGAGGAGCTTTTTAGTGTCGTTAGTAAGCCATGGCACAGGTTTAGGTTTTACATGTATCTTTCTAAGAGGAGCTAGATTATTTAGGATAGTGAGGAATTTTTCATTGAAATATTGAGCAGCTAAGTCTACATGTAGGTGCTTTAAGGGGGATCAGTTACATTGATGCAGAAGTGTTTCAAAGCCCTCTGGTGTGAAGTTTCTCTTGTGGATGTGTTTGTAAAGGATGTTTTTTTGTGGGATGAGTGCAGTGTCTTCATAGTTAGGCGGATAGGTGGTCACTTAAGGTGTCTGGAAGACAGCCAATTTGTTGATAGAGGGAGGATTTATTAGTTAGGGTCCAGTGAAGTACTGATTATTTTTTACTGTGCTTGTCGAACCTGGTAGTTATTTGTATAAATTGACTGAAACCGTAGATGTTTGTAAAGTTTGAGGGATTGACTCAGAAGCATATGGACCAATCTATATTATAACTGAAGTCCCCCATTATAATGGTCTCCTGACTAAAAGCTGAGGCACAGCAGCAAAGGAGGTTTTCAATAATAGACAGATTGTTGCCTGTGGGGATATAAACATCCATAATAATGATGTGGTTATTAGGGTTTATTTGAAGACAGAAGATCAGTATTTTAGAGACTATGGGGTCGGGGGAGGGATTGTTATCAAGTTGTTCGAGTATAAGATTGTCAGTTTACATTTTTGTCATGCCACTACCATGTTTACTTGTCCTATCAAGTCTGTGGATGGTATAACCATGACTTAGGCTTTCAGTATATTGTATGTGGGGTTTTAGACAAGTTTCTGTTACGATTGCTATATCTGGAGAGTACTGGTCAAGTGTTATATGAAATATGTGGATTTTGTTAAGTAAAATTCTCAGGTTCATGGTTAAGATTTGTAGATCAGAGTTACTATGTGGGAGACTAGTAGTGTTAGGGAAAAATGGTATGTTAGTGGGGAAGGTTTTGTGTTCTAGGGGTTGAGGGCCTGGGTTGGGATGAATGCCTCAGCTTAGTTTAATTTGAAATGTATTGAGTGGGGATAGGTGTGCGAGTTTGATAAGTAGTCTAGTGTACTTCTGGAGAACATTTGGATTAGCTTGTGAGTGTGCGTATTTAAATGGGTTTAGTTCAGTATTGGAGTTACAGAGTTGTGGTGAAATGATAAAATTACTTAAAGGCGTATAGTATGGGGTGATGACTGGGCTGATGGAAGAATGGATAACAGTTATTTGTGGACTTTGATAACATGTAGAAAGATAGGTTGTAAAAAGAAATCAAGTAATGCTGTTAGCTGGAGTTGCATAATGTTATGAATTATTGTGAGTGTTTTTTAGATAGTGTTAAGGTGATTTTAAGAGGGTGTGTATTTTGAAGGGAGGGGTTGAGATAATGAGTAGAGTACGCAGACTGTTAAAGTATGAATTTAATAAATTATTGATTGAGTTGAAATGTTGTGAGTAGTTGTAAGTGAAAGTAGGTATGCATCTGACTAAGTAGAAATGGTGTAGTAGTGGGGGTTGGTGGGATTTGGGGAAGAGTTGGAGAGTGGAGTGAGCCAAAGTAGAGTAAGTGTAAACGGAGTGGGTACAAACCACAAGGCAGGCCAGGTAATGTAAGAAAACATATCAGCCACCCTGGAAACCAGTAGGTCAGTGCCAGGGATAAATCATGAGGAAATTTAAAGCTTTTGCCACTACTCCTAGATTGAGCTTAGCTTAAGCTTTGTCAGAAGCAGGTAGAGCACTTTGTGATTGTTAAAGTTTTTTTTTTTTTTTTTGTTTTAAAAACTGAAGGGTAAGGGGATTTAAGAATTTTAGATTCAGAAGAATAATCCCAATAATATGTCAAAGATCAGTGATGTAAGTCAGACTCTTGCAATAACTGGCATGTCTACTTAAAAAAATAATAAAAACAGTGGAGGAAGCTCATTGTGGGCTAACTGTTTTTAAGGTGGACTTACTTAAAAACCTTGAAAGTGTTGTTATTGAGGCAGACCTGAACTAGAAAATCAGTTTGCATGCAACTTGTTTTTAAAGGGTGGTGATTTCTGTTAATTACTGAAGGAAACTTAGTCAGATGTGCTCATTACCTCACAAATGTGTTTGTGTATAAGGATGACAACTATGGCTGAACCTGATGTAGTAGGTTAACTTGCCTGTACAGATTAGCATGCCTGGGCAGCAGATGTCTGCTTGACAACTTATCAGAATAGCTCAGTGTGTCTACTAATAGGAGACACTTTTTCTATGGGCATTTGTTTTTAGAAGGCTTTGTGCCTAAGGAAGCTCTCACCACAATAGGCAAGCGATTTTGTGCATTGCAACCATCCTTCTCATATAATCTCAGCTATGTAAATATCTCCTTTGCTGCAGTATTCATCTTCACATTAAAAATTGTCAAAGCCTCTTTTTCACAATAATCAGTTCATATTATGTACTCCTGTTCCATGACACAGGGTATTTTTTTAAATGTACATTACATAAACACATATCTACTTTTAGCTGCTTTTGTCTTCTGCTTTTTCATGGTACCTTTCTGTTTGTAATCAATGAATTGTACCAACAAAAATAAATAGATAAATAAATAACTAAAGAAAATATCCCATTTATATTTAAATCTGTAAGCTAACAAGGAATAAAAATCTTACTGTCTGATGTAAAGTAGCATGAAATAGTCACTGACCTTTGTGGGTAATCCTGAGGATGAAGTGTTTGCTTCAGTGGCATCTAGATCAAGATTTCTTTTATTTCCATGGAGACTCTTCATTGCTGCTACCACAGTTCAAATGTATAATTCCTGTGTTTATTTCCCCTGAGCTAACCTTTGATATGCATTACTAACATGCTCAATGAGGTTTTGTCAAGAATAGATAAAACACTTTGTCACTTTCAAACACAAGGATTTATTTACTCTCTCTCTCTTCTCTCTAATGTTTATCTTTGCATCTATGGCATCAAACGGTTCATATCTACTGCTTTCTTAACATTTCTTGTCATTTCTCCACTTTCCTCCGTCCATCATCAATTATAAACTGCCTTTTTTGTTAAGCACTTACATTTGCATGAATCGGATAACGATGGAAGTGTCTATAGCCGTATGGCTGAAATGACCAAAACAATTTAACTGAGTGCTAGGTAATTAACCTTATGTATTATATCACAGACTTGTGTAAATGTTTTTTTTTTTCTGGAAGCTAGATGCTGTGTCATAATACCTTCCTACTTCCAAGCTCTCTATTAAAAAAAATAATGTTATTGCATTCCTTATTGAGATCTGCTGTGAGATATGAAACAGTGTGTCAAAGATACTGAAATAAATAAAATGAGAAACAATCCTTTGATTATAATAAAAACATCTATTTGTAATTCATTCCCCTGGAAGGTGTTGTATGCTATTTTGTTTTACTTGAAAAAAAATTCTTATAATTATCATTTGTAGTTCTATTAAAGAAAAAGTCAGAGAAAGCTGTATTTTCTTAATTCTTTTGTCTGTAAGATCCATTATATACTGAAATGAGAAGAGAGCGTTGGTAATGGTACACAGTACATTTAATTTCCTCCATTTTTCCTGATCTGTAACAAAGAAACTCTAAGGCATTAATGTCTGCATCATTATTCTTCTCTGCGCTCATCTAGATAGTACTGTAGCCTTCATGCGTATGCTTTCGAGTAAAAATCTTTACTAGTTCAATAAGCATAAAATTTATTATCTATAACAAATACTGTTGAAATCTACACAGGAATACCAACATATACGAAAAGTAAATATTGGATTTGGATTTGTTGCAAATTATAATAACACTGAGCAACAACATATTTTATATATATAAAGTTGATTGGGCATAGTAAAACCAAATCAGTGGGATAACATTAAAGCAGTAATTCAGAAGTATCATTATTCATGCAGTATACCCTTTTATGTCTAGTCATAAACTTCAGTACTGAGCATATACTGACAAATCGAGAATTTTGCCAATCAGCACAAAAAATGCATTGAAAATGCAAATGAGATTCTTCAACAGTGTTTCCCCTTATACAGTGGAAACTGACACATAGTAGTGACTAGTGCATGGCTACTTGTGACAATGAAATACAAAATTATCTATTACAAAACCCCCTACTTTCTCAGCACAATGTTTTATATATATATATATATATATATATATATATATATATATATATATATATATATATATATATATATATACATATATACAATCATCCCCCTGTGATATTGATACTATATGTAAAACTACCTGTGATTTCTGATCAGCTGTGCTCTAGACCAATCAAATCAGTTAAATATGTATATATAGGGTTACAATTGTGTTAAGAATGAAATGGTAAACCAAAGATAATGTAGAAACCAAACACAAATGTACTACAAATGTGCCAAGATTACACTGCTTAACCAGATTTTGTGTATAGAACAGTGGCACAGTACATGTATTTTGCAGGCAGTGTGACTGTAAGGGACAATGAAGCTTGGCTGAACCAGAACCTTGAACATGTAGTACCTGGCTGAGCTTAGCAACATATGGCAGAGATAGCCCCCCAGGTGTTGACCTGCATGGTACTTGGGATTCCATGTTTTGCTTTCCCTGCCACTATATCTAACAGCTATTTTTGCTCAAAAATTCTTCAGAAAGCCAAAAATAATTGGGGGATATAGGGCCAAAGACAGACTAGAACTAGGCCTGTGCTTACTATTGAAGTGAATTTCTAGTGCATTGCTGTTGGTTGGTATGTGTTCAGTTGTTACAAATAAGGCAGTTTGGCATGATGTTGCTCATAGCAGTATTCCACAGTAACATGCACTGCAGAGGTGCAGGCATCTTGACCTACAACCAAATTCACATCTTATATCTTCTCATTCTCTTAGACTTTGTAAAATCAGATGTTACTAGTGGAACATAGGAGAGCCCACAGCTGTCCTTTTGTGTAGCAAGTCATGGTGTGCTCATAGATTACTGTTTTTCCCTCCAAGGATCCCTTAGCACCTCTGCACTGCTCATATGCACACAGTTGCCATTTTACCAATTAAGATCTCATTGTTTACATAGGGTGGTGTAAGGTTCATAGGTTCATACTAGGCTATCTGCCCTAGGGCATTTATAAGCCTAGCCAGAGTGTGTTTGGCTTTCGCCACCCATTTTAAATGAATTTTGCTATGCCCTTTTTCGAGGTTAGTATACTGTGCCTCTGTCTAACAGTGACACAGAAGTGATACCAAGGGTAAACCTACGATCTTCCATCCATTCATCAAGATTCCTCTTGAAGAGAGTCAATGAGGGACTCTGCCTAACCTGGACTTGGATTTTATTCCAGAGTGAAGGGAGCCTCTGGGTTATGAATCTGTCCCTCCAGCATGTCCTATTTATTTCAGTGCTGAGGTTCAAGTCTCTCGAGTGCGTAGCTTGATGGGATTTGGATTTTCTGTGGTGCAGCATGTCCATTAATTCCGGGTTGGACATGGCTTTATACATCAGGCACAGATCGCCTCTGAGCAGGTGGTATGCCACTGAGTAGAGCTGGAGTTTCTTTATATGGCATCTGTTTGAGCCCTTTGATCCACTTGGTGAGGTACTTTTGGGGTCTTTTCAGTTGCTGCAGGTGTCTGGTAAGGTACATCCCAAAAGGGGCATTGTACTCAATTATGGGCCTGATGAGGGATGAGTAAAGAGGCACGATGACCTCCCCTGATCTAGATGTGAATCCCTTCATGATTAGGTGGGCTATATAAAATGTTTTTCTAACCACTTTGGCCACGTGGTTTTCAAATGAGAGATTGCTATCAACTTGGGTCCCTAGGTCCTTAATTACTTCTTCCGTACTTAATGGATTACCACCTGTGTGGTAATTTGTGGGCATTTTGTTTTTGCCAAAGGGGATGACTATACACTTTTTGGCATTTAGCTTGAGGCCGTGGCTCTGGCGCCAGTTGTCTGTTTCTATGAGGCCCTTTTGTAGGATGCTTGTGTCAGCTGGAGAGTCGATTATGGCGCCTAGTTTGCAGTCATCTGTGAACTTGGTTAGCCACAGTCCTTCCATGTTGGCCTGTACCTCCGAGAAATATATACCAAATAAGAGAGGTCCCAGGACTGAGCCTTGTGGGACACCACTTGTAACTGGTTTGGAGTCTGACATGGCTCCAGCAATTCTAACCATGTGGGTTCTGTCCTTGAGCCAGTTTGCAACCAATCTAGTGACATAGGGGTTTATATTTAAGCTGGTGAGCTTATCTATAATGCCCGGGTGGGATATTGTATCAAAGGCTTTTGCAAGGTCCAGGTAGGCTGTGTGGACCACCTTCCCCTTGTCAATGGCCTTGGTGACTGTTTCAAAGAAATTGACCAGGTTTAAGAGGCAGGATCTGCCCTTAACAAAGCTGAACTGGGTAGGATCCAGTGTCTGTAAGTCCCCAATATCTTTATTTATGAGGTCCATGATGATCCTTTCCATAGCTTTGCAGACCAAGCTAGTCAGGCTTATGGGGCGATAATTTCCAGGATCCGTTGAGGCACCACCTTTGTGGAGAGGGACCACTGTTGCTGTACGCCACTCTTTGAGTACATATCCTGTAGTAAGGCTGAGATTGAACAGTAGTTTTATGTTTGGGTTTAGCTCTTCTTGGAGTTCATGTAGGACGCAGCCCGGGACACCGTCTGGTCCCATTGATGCTGTGTTTTTTGCTTTGGAGCGGGCGGCTCTTACCTGAGCATCTGAGATGTCAGGGGGGCAGCACTCTGCTGGGAAAGATATTTGCCCTTTTGGTGGGGAGGGGGGGAGAAGTTTGCGCTGAACCTGTCAGCTAGGATGTTGGCAATCTCTGTGGGTTCTGTGTATTTTTTGTCATTTTGAACTAATTCTGAGCATATCTGGGAATTCCCACCCAGGTTCCTAACATAACTAAAGAAAGCCTTGTGATTATCCTTAATGTCTTGTGCAATTTTTCTCTCAAAGCTGGCCTTAGACGATTTTATGAGTCCCCGTAGTTTTTTGCTAATACTGATCAGAGATGCCTTCCCTTTTTGGGATTTTGCTCTATCATGTATTAGCTTCCTCCTTCTATTGTATAGTTTGTTTATGGCTGGGGTCCACCAGACAGGACGCCTGCCTTTGGAGGATTGGGATTGCATGATCCATGCATTCCTGAAGGTGTTCGTAGAATGCATTTATAAAGGATTCTGCAGTCTGGGCCGTATTTTCCACAAGCCCGGGGGCTTTGAAGGATTCCACCTCGGTTTTGAGGAGTGTGAAATTTGCTTTAGAGAAGTTTTTCACTGTGGTTTTCTGGGCAGGGGCTGGGGTCGGGATGTGAATATCCAGTGAGATTAGTTTATGGTCTGATCTTACCAGTGAGGGATACACTTCTGGTCTGGAGCATAGAGCCCCCATGTTGGTGATGATCAGGTCCAGTATGTTTTCCACTCTTGTGAGAGTGGTAACAAGTTGTTCCATAGCATTTGAGTTTATAAATTCTAGGAACCTTTGGGCTAGGGTGTTGGAGCTAGAGTAATGCTCCCAGTCTATGTTTGGGTAGTTGAAGTCACCCAATATAATGGTGTTTGGAGAGATCTTTATATTTTGCAGTGTTCTCAGGAAGGCCGGGTGGGGTTCCTGGGTTTGGGAGGGTGGTCTGTAGCAGGCTATAAACTAGAAGGCAGTTTTACCCACTGTTAGTTGCACATGGATAGTCTCTGATGCTTCGTGCTGTGCCACCAACCTGGAGGTGTGGGTATCTTTGACGAATATTGTTACTCCCCCTCCTTTTGTGGTTCGGTCCAAGTTTTGGGGCCGAAAAGCATGGTATGAGGTATAACCTGGTAGTGCTGGGGTGCTCTCGGGAGCCTTCAACCAGGTTTCTGTTACTGCACAGATATCGATGTTCTCCATGCTAAGGAGAGTTTCGAGTGCATGCATCTTGAGGTTTAGACCTCTGGTGTTGAGTAGCATTACTCTTAGTTTCTTATCCCTTGTGATACCTATGGAGGTGGGTTTATCTTTTGAGCCTTGCCTAAAAATGGCACTATGGGGGTGGCAAGAGCTTTTGCCAATATCCGAAAGCCCAGGGGTGACCGGTGCAAGCCGTCCCTAGCAAAGCATCGTGGCTTGTCGAGCATGTCTTCCCAGGCTGACAGGCATTGGATCCCCTTTGAATGACACCAATACTTAAGCCAATTTTTGAAATTGATCATCTTGTCTTCATATTGTGGCATCATTCTTGGTGAGGGTAAGATGTTACTCAAGGTCAGGGTCATACTGGCCTGGGCTACATGCTCAGAGAGCTCTTCTATGTCTCTTTTCATGTAGTCCAGGGAGGTACGTCTCAGGTCATTCACACCAGCATGGACAATGACTGAGTCATATTTGTACTTGCCTTGGAGTGACCTGAGTGCTTGTGTTATGTGACGGATCCTAGCGCCCGACAGGCAGCTCACCGTGACCTTCTCCTTGTTCAGCTTGGTGAGCAGGACGTCAGTGTGCCTGATGATAGAGTCACCTATTACACATGTATCAGGTGTGTTGTTTAGCCTTAAGGGCTGTGACTGTTCAGCACACTGGCTTTGTGAGCTATGTGTTGCACGTGTTTTGTTTTGGGGTAGCAGTTGCTTGGGTGTCTGCTTTGGAGGTCTCTGCTGCTTAAGCAGATTTTTATTTAGAGCCTCCGAGTATGTTTTTGTGTGTTTATGTGTTTGATTTGCTGTCGTGGTAGGTCTATGTGAAACTGGAATTGTAATGAGTGTGGTTTCCTTCTCCTCCTGACTGGTTACGCCAGTACTGAGTTGAGAGAGCTTAGCCTCCAGTTTGGCTATATGGTTGCATCTCTCACATGTGTTGGAATTTGTTGGGAGGAGGAGAGGGTTGTCTGTGTACATGAGTAAGCCACTACCATTCCATAAATCTAACCTTCCTTATTTATTACAAATGACCTTAGAGTGTGTTTTCCCTCCTTAAATCATTCATTTAGTTACATACAGTTATTTTGTGGTAATCAGTCTATCCCTCCATAAGATAATGCAGTCAGTTACATCATTCCATAAATTACCTTTTATTTTTACATATGGTTTAGTCTGTATATTTCTTAATGAAATGTGTTGTAGCAATGGAGAATAAAGGAAGGTCAGCATACTTATTTTTCTTCTGTCAGCTTCTTAGCACTCAATATGCTCATGCAGTCTAATAACTGCCTTATACTCACAGATAATGAACTCTTACTCAACAGAAGTAATTCTGTCTATGAGAGGTGCAAATATCTAACTAATCTAAAAGCCTCCTTCGCAAAAAAGAAAAAAAAAACATGAGCAGCACACTCTTCTTCTACAAACAAAATCACATTAAATGTCTGATGCTGTAAAAAAGTCTTTATCAAAACCTTCTAGGATGACACACAACACTTCATCATCTTCATGAATACCTACAGCCAACAATCAACAAGAGTCAAATCCCTTCTAATCTATTAATTCAAACCACTGTAATAGTACAAATTTCTTAGCAATAGGTGACTAAAGTCAGGCATGCAGAATCTTGCCTCTCAAGGCTGGACAAAGAAAGGGTAACACTGAGTTACTTTCCAGATGCCAGGATCTTTGACATCATAAAGACTCTAAAGACCTTTTCATCTCATTAGTGAGTGAGTGAGTGAGTGAGTGAGTGAGTGAGTGAGTGAGTGAGTGAGTGAGTGAGTGAGTGAGTGAGGGATTCTATAATGTGACGGACATATAGACATATCAGAACTCTCCATGCATGTGATAAAAAGAAGCAATATACTGGTCCTGAATGTAATGCTTCCTTCACCAAAAATTATGCGTAGGTACAAAGAAAAGCTAAATGCCTTCAACAATTGGTTAAATACTTGAAGTAATTCCAGGGGAAGCCAGTCTATGTCAGCATGGGATGAGATGATTGATATTCCAACTTACTTTGCAAAGAATGGCATTCAGCTCTCATTCTAAGCTGTCTGTAGACTGGCTAAAACCTGTACTGGCTCTAAAGTGCCTTTCTTGGGCACAGTCCATCTAATGGACATTCCAATGTAGCAAACATATCTAACAATTACCTGTAGCATACTAGTTTGGCTTTTCTCCATGGCAGAAGTCTGAACAACAAATTGCCCGATCTTGAGGCTCTTCTATATTTGAAACATACTGATATTTGAGTAATTACTGAAACATGGTTTAAAGGTTTAGAAAGTATTGCCTTCATACCTGGGTTTTCTGTATACCAAATCTTCAGGCCACATGGGAACTTTGTCTGTGTTTTCATATTTGTTATGGACCATATCACCTTCAGACTTATCTCTCAACTATTTAGAAATTTGCAGAATGTCTAGATTTTTGTGATATATTTTTGCTCTATTTTTCATAAAATTTGTTGTTTTCTAACAAATTGGTGAAGATTAAAGTCACTGCATAATCTCAGACATTTCGATTCCAGGCTTCATTTTATTTTGAAAATAACCATAAGTTAACCATTTAAAATGTAGTGACCCAACGGAGCGAGTCCTGAAACACAAAGACTAAATGACTAAAAAGAAAAGAAAAAACAATAGACTTACTAAGTCAGAGAACACTATTTCTTGGGATATTCCATTTTCTCTGAGGTATGGCAACCTTGGAGTTAACAGATATGTGTTCGGAGGCATGGGGTGCTTTCCCACCATATTAGGGGTTGCAGGGAGGCTTGCATAAATGAAGTTTAAAGGAGAAGAGTGATGCTAAAGACTTGCTCTTCCCCTGTATTTTCGGTCTTTTTTTTTGACTGTTGGCACTCTGTATTTGGAGTGTTGACATTTCACTAGGGAGATGGATGTGAATGAAAATCCGATTCCTCTAGCAACTTTCTAAGAATATGGAAGTGATATTTAAAATGTATCCCTAATTTCAGCCTTTGTCCCCCATTACTTTTGGCTTTGCTCAGAATTCTTTTTTTAAACACCTTTATTAAATTATCACTTAAGACATAGGCAAACATACATTAACAGAAATAAAACAAACATTTTTTAATACGTTCCCATTTAAATACAGTATACTTCACACAGATTTTCTTTGCTACTATCATCAGTCTAGCATTACAAAAAATGCTGAACCCCTGCTTTCCCATAAACCTCACTCCTCCTCCTTTTGAATACTGTTATGCATTTATTGTTACAACAATTTCACTTTACTTCTATTTAATTTGCTCCTTCCCTTTTCAAAAAACTCCTCTTCCATTTATTTTATCATAATATTCAACAACTCAAATACGGTTGGCACAGACTTTTTTTTAAAACACCTTTATTGAATTATCACTTGTGACATAGGCAGATTTACATTTATACAAAAGTAATCAAAACTGTATTAACAAATTAACATTAGCAAACATTACACTTAACGTATATCATGTAACCTAAGCAACATTGCATAAATTATTCAATTCCTGTCCCCCTTTTTTTTTTATAAACAAGAAACATCTTTATTAAACCATCACTTACTACATTCTTGAGATACAAGGCTGATAACCAGAGATGCACAAAGTGAACTCATAGAACTTCAGGTCACCCTAAAAAGGACAAAACTATCAGCTCATAACCTGTTACAGAATACTATTCATTTCTCTGATGAATGTGTAGGATTCCAAAATGTAATAATGAACTCCTTACTAAAAAAATATGTCATTCTAAGAGGGTGCAAAATTTATCAGCATGGAAGAAGATAGTCAACAGATCATGCTGCTTTGCCAGGGATCGTGTGTACCTCTCCACTCAAAGCTTTTGAATATTAGTTAAAACGTTGCCTTCCCTCATAGTGCCTTTTTTAGGCAATGCCAAACTGAAAGTACGTCCGACATAGCAAATCAAAACCAGGAAAATGTAAAGGTATTACTGCTCAGTGTTAGGAATCTAAACAAAAAACTTCACTCCCTAGTAGCTATCTTCATCATAGAGAATACTGACATCTGTGAGGTCACTGAGGCATAGTTTAAAGCTGCAGAGAGAACACTGACAATGCAAGGTTATAATGACTTCCACACATTTAGATCAGCTACTACACAGATAGGGACAAAATGTAAAAGTGCATTGATTTAGACCAACAATAAATACACCTCAAGGCTGGTCAAACAGGACAATGCACTTGAGCTACTCCATGTTCAAATCACCATAGGCAAAATCCAATACCACTTCCTTGCAAGCTATAAGTCCCCCTCTATGACCCAGGAAACACATACAATGTATTTAAACTTACTGGAAACACTCACTATCCAATCCAATACTATATTCATGGGTGACTTTAAGTACCCCAGTATTAACTGGGAATCTTATGTGACACCAAATGTGCAAGCACAGAGATTCCTGGATTTTGTAAACACAAACTCTCTAGACCAAATTGTTAATACACTAACTAGGGGTACAACAATACTGGATTTGGTTCTCACTAATATGGGACAGTGTTGCACACCCCCTAGTGTAATGTCTTCCTTAGTATGGTCAGACCAGAAAATGTTCAACTTTGAAGTAAAAAAAACCCCAGCTAACCCTGGAATATTCAGAAACTACTCTAAGACTAACTTCTTGCTATTAAATGATAACCTGGCAAAATGTCAAGACCCCATAAACCCTGAGAACACTGCTGCCTATGCAAAACTGTTCATAGAAACCCTATACAAGTATGTTAATAGCTGCACAGAGGCAGCTGTATCCACCAGGAAGAAGTACAGAACTAACTCAAAAAACAAACCACTCTGGTGGAATCACAAAATCAATAGGCTGTATATCAGAAGAAAGAAAATTGTGGCAAAAATTAGGAGGTGCAGCAACCACCAGGATAAAAAACAGACACGTCAAAGTAAACAAACAGCTCAAAGGACATAGAAAGTCTACCAAAGCCAAAGATGAGGTAAATTTGACTTCTCAGGCCAAAGACAAACACAAGACATTCCTTAGTTATGTCCGCAACCTCAAAGGCAATACACAATTGTGTGCAGAGCTCATTGTAAATGGAGAAACTTATACTGAGCCATAAGATACAGCAAACCAACTGGTGGATAAATTCAGCTCCAACTTTACCAATCTCTCCCACTCAACCATCCCTCAGGAAATACCATCAAATATAACTCCCCCTGCTATCTCTAGGGAACAGTTAGGTCCTTAATATTCTCTCTCTCTCTAAGGCAAGGAACAGTGGATCAATGGACCCAGACATATCCCAGGATGCCTTCTAAATAGCATGAAACATGACCTATCAGGTCCTCTGAAATTGCTGTTAAACTGTAGCCTCAAAAAAGGCTTTATGCCTCATAAATGGAGAACAGCAACAGTCATTCCTCTGCACAAAGGTGGGACACCTATTGTCCCTGGAAACTACAGAATCATAAGTCTCACTATTTTTTTATGCAAAGCCATGGAAAGGATTATCATGCGAATGATCAATAATGATATAGTAAACCTCCAGACATTAGACCCATCCAGTTTAGTTTCATCAAGGGCAGGTCATGCCTACACAACCTGGTGGACTTCTTTGAGAAAGTCA
Source organism: Protopterus annectens (assembly GCF_019279795.1). Lineage (NCBI taxonomy): Eukaryota > Metazoa > Chordata > Ceratodontiformes > Protopteridae > Protopterus > Protopterus annectens. The sequence continues at coordinate 1,192,348,717 of NC_056728.1, forward strand.
ACAAAGCAATGGATGATGGCAAAATGGACACACTGACTACCTTGATCTGGCCAAGGCATTAGACACAATACCCCACCCGGGCATTGTTGACAAACTCAAGTGGTTAGGTACAAACCCATATGTCACCCTGTGGATCACCAACTGGCTCACAGGCAGGACCCAGGAAGTTAAAACTGGGGAGTCCACCTCTAAAAAGGGGCCAGTCACAAGTAGCATCTCTTAGGGATTGGTCCATAGACTGCTACCTATTTGGCATTTACTTCTCTGAAGTCAAGACCAATTTCAATAGTCTCTGTCTGACTAATTTGTAGATGACTGCAAATTAGGAGCTGTCATTAAATCCCACACTGACGCAAATGTTCTCCAGGAAGGGATGACACAGACAAACAACTGATGACAGAGCCATGGACTAAAACTAAATTCCAAGAAATGCATAATAGTATCCTTCAGGTAGTCATCCACCACTGGTAACTATTATATTGGCAACACACACCTTAGAGCTGACTCAGTGGTTAGTGACTTAGGGACACACATACACAGTAATCTAGCCTTTGACCATCATGTCTCTATAGTAGTGAGGAAATCATTCTATGTTGCACAACTTATATAAACAAAAGTATGGCATTTAGTTCTAAGGAAGTCATTGTTTCACTGTATTCAGCATTCATCAGACCTATCATTGAGTACAATGCCCACTTTTGAATGTACCTAAATAAGCATATCCAACAACTGGAATGTCCACAGAGGTTCCTCACTAAAAGAATACTATGTGTAAATAAAATGTCCTTTGCAGACCACTCTGAAGCCCTATCCCTGTATTCTGTCTCCTATAGGCTCTTAAGGGGATATTTATGCCTAGCATACAGGGCATTGTCAGACTCCACTCTGTTGGAACTCCTGCATATCCACAAAAGAAGCAGCACCAGAATTACTCATTCTAAAGATTTAAACCCTGCCGGTGATATAAATAGGATCTGCTGGAGAGACAGGTATGCATCCCAGAGACTACCCAATACCTGGTACAGGCTCCTTATCCATGTGAAGCAGAGTTCCTCCCTAACCCAATTCAAGTGCAACATGGACAGTTGGATATAGAACAGGAAATCTATCCCTGGTTTGGCACCTATGTCTCTAATGGATGCATGCAGCCTGTAAATGGTCCATCTCCCAGGCCACTGCTTGTAAATGTTTCATCTCCCAAGCCCCTGCTTAAACTTATCAAGGGTACCAGAACTTGTCAGAATATTTGGGATGCATGGCTAGGCTTAATAAAGCTCTTGTGGTCATTAGCCTAGTAAACACCTATGAAGCAATGAACCTATAAAAAGTCTATTATATTTGGAGTCTTTAGCTATACCTCCAATGTAGGGTATGCATAGTGGTAGAAAGATTTAATAAACACAATTTCTGTGGATCAGATAGTTAACAAACCCACTAGAGGACACAATATTCTTCATCTAGGTTTTAAACATATAGCCAGATCATATATTTCACACACTATTCCCCTGGTATCTTGTTCCCTAGTCAAGTCTAACTATAAACTAGTGAATTTCACTTTCAAAATCTCTCATGCCCCAGCATTATATATCTCAGAATTCAAGAATTTGAAATGTGTTTACCTAATCTCATTCAATGACATTTCAAAATCCACTAATGGAAGTACCAGCCACAGCTCTGACGCAGAATTCTTACCATATTTAGATAAATCTGTAGGGGTGATCTTCCCATCCAGAAAATATATAATATGAAGCTCAAAAACAAATCACCTTAGTCTTTTTCCAACATAAACAAACGTTTCAAAACCAGATGAGAAAAACTCATATCAAGGACCATATCGGAAATATTACTAAACACTTGAAAAATAGTTTAAGGTCTTTTAAATCATGCTCATATGTTAGCATCTGGAGCAAGGGAAAATTATAAATCTTTACTTAGTCACATTAGAAAACTAAAAAAACAACACCTAACATTGCTCTAAACTTACTCAAAATGGCACCACCATCTCTTCAGATGTAATAGTCATTGCCAGTGTACATTTCAGTGCTTATTTTACCACAGAAAGCTCTGTCTAAAGTTTACATATTTCTGAATCCCTTAAACCCCTTGTTATAAAAAGGAGAATGTACTGCAGTACTTTCTAAGAGCAATAGTACTTCTTCTGTGGATCTAACAATATACCTTATTGAAAACAGCAAAGCAGAGTACAACCACCATGGCAAACAGCATAAAAATTCAAGGAGACTAAATAAGAGTGTATTTAATAAAAATCAGGATAAACACTTTCACATAAAAATGCTTCATCAGATCATCAGTATACACAAACAAGTACATTTAAAAAGCACACTCAAAAAGAAATTACCCTATCAAACAGCTAGGTCAATTAGTGATGTAATGACCTTAATTTCAATACTGGCTTTAAAGGAGCATTTTGATTTAAGCCTGGTGTTCTTTGTGCCTGTAATGTGGCAATCCACCTCATCTCCACACATTCTGTTCTATTGACTATGTCCCCACCTCTGGCAGACTCTGGTATTACCTCTATCATAGTGAACTTAAAAGAATGTCCACTGTGATCTTTAACATGTTTAAAAAGGGCACTTAAACAACTCATTCTCCTTATGTCCCCTACGTGCTGCAGGACACGATCCTTCAATTTCTGATTAGTTTTACCCACAAGTCATTACAAGTCACAAGGTACACTAAATTAGCTGTCCTGCAGTCAGCATGTACCCTACAAACATAGTCTTTACCAGTTATAAGATGTGTAAATGTATTAGTTCGAGACATATATTTACAGGCTTTGCAGGACCTACATGGGAACGTCCCAAACCTCAGGGGTAGACTATAAGATTTCCTAAATGGTCTATAACATAGTTCCCTTTTCAGAGTCAGATTATTTTTGTAAACAAATCTAGGGGTATCACCTACCACCTTGGAGATGGTGTCATCAGAATCCAGTAAAGCCCATTTCTGTTTGACAATATCATAAACTAAGTTAATATTACTGCTGTATTTCAAACAAAAGCTAAATTTAGGTCTATTATTCACCTTAGGATGTGATGATGTCACATCCCTATTCAAAAAGGGGGTACCAACTGTATCCCTTAAACTATCCACCTCCTCTACTCTCTGCGCTATTTCTCTTTTACGATATCCCGTCTGATAGTCCATTCACAATCTATCCCTGGCCCGTACATAATCATCCTCCTGTGTATGCAACCTAGATGTATGCAGGAATTGCCCTTTCATGACATTTCCAAAAACCCTCTTGGGGTGCATACTTGTCCTATTAAGCAAATTATTCTTCCTGCATTCCTTCCTACATATTAAAGAATCAACCCTTCCCATGACATTAGTGGAAATGGTTGCATCTAGAAAATCTATGCTAGATTTAGAAGTATGCATATAAAATCTAAAGCATGTATTACTACTCTCTAAATAGTTAACAAAATCCTGTAACAAAACATCTGTACCTCTCCACAAAATAAAAATATCATCTGCAAAGCGCTCATATAAAATCAAATGTGATCTATAAAAATGTTCAGAAAAAAATCACATTGGACTCTCAATCCGCTAGTACTAAATTTGCATAACTATTGGCACAGGGTGTGCCCATGGCAACACCCTGTGCCTGCAAATAAAAAGTACCATCAAATATAAACATGTTGTATTTCAATATTAGATCAAGTAAAGCACAAATAAGCTGAATCCGCTGATGTGTTAAAGTAGTACCTCTATTTAAAAAACTTTTAATTGAGTCAACACCAAACACATTTGGTATAATTGTAAACAGCGTATTAATATCTAATGTTGCTAGTGTATAAGTCCCATCATTCAAATCCAGTCCACGAGTACATTCACCAAAACAAACTAGAAAATCTTCTGTGTCTCTCAAGAACGCCAACTCTTTTGTCAAATAAGGTTTTAGTTCATGTTCAACAAACATTGAAAGGGGCTCAGTGGTGAAACCTTTGCCAGTCACAATTGGCCTCATGGGTGGTTTAGATCTGGCTTTTTGTATCTTTGGTAGGCTATTGAATGATGGAATCAATGGATGTTCAATCATCATGAAGCCATACATTTCCTTAGTTATTGTATCTGGCACCAAAAACTCATGCAATTGAACATGTATATTGCTGACAAAACCATTAATCTCATATCTGGTAATAGGTAAATAGGTATCCCGTTGACTCAAAAGTTTGTTCATACTAGATAGATATTCAATAGTATCCATTACTACAATTGCCCCATCCTTATCGGCGGGACGTGCACAAATATCCAGATTAAATTTAAGCTGTTCTAAAGCCATATAGTCCCCTTCAGTGAAATTATAAAACTTTCTGCCACTTGGACATGTCAAAGCACCATAAATATTGTTCTCACAGACCTTGGCAAAGGTCTGAAGTACAGGTGGAAGCTGGGGATTAAAAGAGCTGGGCTTCCTCAAATCGCCATCAAGGGGCTGAAAATTCCCATGAAATATAGTTTTAAGTGCAATATCCCTGGCAAATTTACATAAGTCTATTAGCACATCACTAACCTGTGCTGATCTTGCTGGTACAAACAAGAGTCCTCATTCAAGTACATGTTGTTGAGCCTCTGTTAAAATAAATAAAGAAATATTCACTATCAGAATTTTTGTTGTTTCTGCCAAGCTCCCATCCTATTCTGCTCAAAGGACGGCCTCTGCCGTTTGCATCCTCTGCTCACTGATTGGTTCATTGGCAGCTTGAAGGAAACCAGTAAATTCAGAAGTGCTGATGACAAAAAAGAAGAGGTTGCAGAAGTAAGGCACCTATTCATGGTTTGTTTGGGTCTAGCCCCTCCTTGTCCATCAGTAGCTTGAACTTGCATACTACTGCTACCAGTCATTACTGCCCCTTCATGGTTAGGAACTCCTGCCTCTCCAGAAGACCTCAATTCTGGTCAATCTCCAATCTCTTCCATTGCAGCAACTTCAACTGTATCAGTCACTTCTCTGACTGCATCAGTACTAGCTCGTAGATTATCTTTAATCGCAGTTACTTGTCTAGTAACAGAGCATGGCCATACAAAAATATGGCCATCTCTAAAGTCCTTTATATCAATCTCAGATTTCTTCTTCTTCAGGGGAGACAAACTGTCATCATAGGAAGCAAGGTTTATAAAGAGATTCTCAATTTTCTTCACATATGGCTCACCATTATATCTAACAAAGGTCTCTTGCAACCTAGTGGCAGTTTCAACAAGTTCTTGCTCCAGAGGTGCAAAGAAATCATTCATTAAATATAAATAGTTAAAACTCAGTTCCAAATTGAATCTTTGCCACTTACTCAATAACTCGGGGAAAGTATCCCCATACATGGGCATCCACAAAACTCTAAGTCCCTGAGGTACAACTTTATAATGGAGGCACACCTCAAAGTGTAGACGCTGCCACTGTGCTCTTTTCAGTTTATAAAGAATATTCTCCAGCTCCTTAAACAAAGTACTAAAGGCTTTCATATCAGTAGTGTCCGCTCGCACAGTGGGAGTAGAACAAAACTTTGTTGTAAGTAAAGGGTTATTCACAACATGAACCAACCATTCAAAGTGATATTGCTGTTGTAGTTTCCCAGATGCTTGACCATCTGGAGCCATAGTGCTGCTCTCAGACATGGGTCGTAGTTAACGTACCAAAAGAAATATGTAGACCAAACCAATACCAATGACTAAAGGTCTAACTGTGCTAAATAAATATATAAAGAAAACAGCAAAGCACAGTACAACCACCATGGCAAGTAGCATAAAAATTCAAGGAGACTAAATAAGACTGTATTTAATAAAAATCAGGATAAACGCTTTCACATAAAAATGCTTCATCAGATCTTCAGTATACACAAACCAACAAGTACATGTAAAAAGTACATTCAAAAAGAAATTACCCTAGCAAACAGCTAGGTCAGTTAGTGATGTAATGGCCTCGATTTCAATGCTGGCTTTAAAGGAACATTGTATTTTAAGCCTGGTGTTCTAAGTGCCTGTAATGTGGCAATCCACCTCATCTCCACACATTCTGTTTTATTGACTATGTCCCCACCTCTGGCAGACTCTGGTATTACCTTTATCGCAGTGAATTTAAAAGAATGTCCACTGTGATCTTTAACAATTGAAGGATTGTGTCCTGCAGCACGTAGGGGACATAAGGAGAATGAGTTGTTTAAGCGTTCTTTTTAAACATATTAAATATATAAATTTGTCTTAGCTCCGATTCTGCTTAAGGTATATGAATCCATCTCAAATAATGGTATCGCCGACCTTTATATTAATCACTCTAAAACTATACTAACCCCTAAAAATAACCTAGATAGTTCCAACTTAAACAACTATAGGCCAATCTCTCTTATGAACGTGGACATAAAAATTATTTCGGCTATCCTTGCGACCAGACTTAAAACTATTATACACTCCTTAATCTCTGCAGAAGAAGCGGGTTTTATGTCCAGTAGACATACCTGGGACAATACTTACTTTGGAAACCATGATAAATCTCACCAAAAAAGATAGAAACCCAAGATATGCTGTGATTTTAGATGCTTGCGAGGCCTTTGACTGGGTCATCTGGAACTTTCTGTTCATGGTATTGTCCTTCTTTGACATCCCCCCTGAATTCATCAACATTATTAAAACCCTATACAAGAGCTCTTACACACACCTTTACATAAACAAGCAATATTCTCAACCGATAAAGATCTCTAATGGTACTAGGCAGGGGTGCCCTCTATCCCCCCTTCTGTTTAACCTATATTTAGAACCCTTTTTCCAATATATCTTGCAGAGAATCTATCACACAATTCCCAAAATTTTCAGTACTAATATTAGTTTGACTGCCTTTGCTGATGATCTGAATCTCTACTTCGAACATCCCTTGTCTGACACCCAAAAACTAGTTGTTTCTTTGAATACCTTTGCCTGCATTGCAGATTACCAAATTAACCAAAACAAATCCTTTATTTTCCCAATCAACCTTTTAGCACATAGACATCATCTCTTTTCAGACTCCTCTTTTCACATGATATACTCCCTCAAATATCTAGGAGTCTCATATGATCACTCTTCTTCTTCCATTCTACACTCTAATTTATTAAAAACTTGAGAATATCCACCACGCTGATGACAACGAATTCCTTTTCATGGACTCACCAATAAATGTGCAAAGACCTCTCCTGTGGCACAGTTTATTGTATGAATGAACAACCCTAAGTATAACCCAAATGCTGATAGCACATACAAAAGAAACAAAACAAAACAAAGAATATTCCACAATGGTTAGGCGCTTTCACCCACTCGTATAGTGGGCTTCTTCAGAACGCCATCTCATTGTTTGATCTCGCGTTATATTTCAAATTTGGCACCACAATCAATGGACTCTGAAATGACTAAATCCATTGCCATGTAAGCGCTTTGAAGGTTGACTGACAGTTACTAACATAAACGTATTCACAAAGTATACATAACAGCAAGTCCACTTTAATAGTCAGTGTGTCGCTAACTAACTATAAAATATTTATAACCTAAATACAACGAATAGTTGATACTGAATACATTTGTTACCAAAGCATATATTAACCAGAAACTATTAATACAATGTTGCTTTTCCCTATAGAAATCTGCTCTTTGTAATATATTACTAAAACTTGTTAAATGTCTCTAAATTTTTTATATGATGATACATCTGCTGAATTTGTACTATACAAAACACATACAAAGCACATATTAAAACACATAAAAACTGTATAAATACATAAAATGACATAAAATATCTTCCAAATACATAAATCTGACCGATTAATAAATAAATGAAAATCAAACTGATACATCTCAAAATATTGCACAACCACTATCAATGATTAAAATATCTTCCCGTTGTTGCATAGATGTTGAAAAATATGTACATACATCTTATGCTTTTGTATTTTGAAAAGACTGTGTGTTGTGACGATATGACTATGAAATTCTGTAATAAAATGTTATGTATATATGTAAAAAAAATATTGGGTACAAAACATTTGTGCAAGAAAGCAGAAGAAAATTTTAAGTGATTTAGAACAATTTAAGAAAGGTCAGGTGTATGAATGGTATAAACGGAACGAAAGAGGTAATAAAAATATAGACGATATATGTTATCAGAATCATGCTGAGGAATCAGCTGAAGAAAGGTATCAATATAAAAAGGATTTCCATTTTCAGAGGGTCGACAGCAAGCAGGGACAACCATACAAAAACAGATACCAACAACAATATCAGTCCCCAGAAAGAATTCGGCAAAGGTAGTGTGGGGGGAAGCAACAAAGGTATTAGAAAATTTGGTAAAAAAAAGTAGCGCTAGTCAAGACATAGTAGTATTTGAGAACATAAATACATTTAACTTTGATGTGGTAGATTGACTATGTGAAAACAAAAAATATACTAGGAAGGTGAATTTAGCTATTTTGTTCAAAGACAAAATTAAGAAAGAAGAACTGTCAGAAGCTAATGACAACAGCAGAGATAGTAGTATTAAAAAATAAGTACATATATACCACCGAACCATCCATTAATAGATATTTACGAAAAAATAGTGACAAGGGAGATTTACCAAGCATCTCATTTTTCTTATCGAGGTAGGACTAGTAATTTAACTGAAGAAGAAACGATGATACTTAAGGCTTTACAGAAGGACACTAACATAAGAGTAATGAAGCCAGACAAGGGGGGTGGTATTGTCATCTATGATAGTTTAAAATATACTAAGAAAATGTATGATATTCTCTATTATTCAGGTAATTGTGAATCTATTTCTATCAATGAGATAAACATAGAGTATCAACGGATAGATTCATACATAGAAGAATATTATATTGATGGCAGAATCACTAGTGATACTTAAAAATTTTTAAAAGTCAAGTATCCAAGATTAGCCACGATGGTTAGCATACCAAAAATACACAAGGATACTAAAGACCCCCCCCTTTCTGACCCATTATATCGGGTAGTAGATCCAAAACATTTACAAGGGGAAGTTTATAGACTTGAAGTTAAAGCATATATGCAGGAAGATACCCCATTTGGTAAAGGATTCATGGGAGTTTTTAGGTACATATCCCACTGGTGTTTGTAAGGAAGGTTTAATCTTCATTACAATTGATGTCATTGATCTTTTTTCGTGTATACCTAAACAAGAAGGATTAGAGGACTTTTGCAATAGTATCACTACATATACTGAATTCAGTTGGGATGAGACATGTCTCATTAGGGAATTGATGTCTATAGTGTTAGACAACAACCTCATATTTTTTGAGGGTGAATACTTCAAACAGACCAGGGGGTTAGCTATGGGAGCAGCTTGTGCTCCCATATTTGCCAACCTGGTCATGTTAAATTGGGAACAATCTATACTTTTTCCAAGTGAGTTTTTTAGGAGTATCAAACATTACTCAAGATATTTAGATGATATCTACATTTTGTGGGATGACATTATGGAGAAGCTAAATGCTTTTATCCAATTTCTTAACACTACCAGTGATTACCTCAAGTTCACATATGCTTACAATAATGAAGGTATAGCCTATTTAGACATATATATAAGAAGGATGGAACATTTAGTTCTAGAATATACAGAAAGAAGACTTTTTCCAACGATTACTTGGAATATAGTAGTTGCCATCCTTTTAATATGGAAAATAATATTTATAAAGGGCAATGTATTAGGGCCCGTATGACATCAGATGTAGAGATGATAGCTGATGAAATTAAATTCATAACAGAATTATTTCTTGAAAGAGGCTATCCACCAAAAATGTTATCTGATATAGGACAACACGTGATGCATGAATGGGGTGTTAAATATAAACCCTTGTTAGGATCGGGATTTGAGATTAAACAGGTGCAAAATGTGGGGAACAATCACAACAATGAGACCACTTGCCATCAGAGATCCTTAATACTACGATGCAGTCCAACAGTAGACAAGGTAGAATATATTATAAATAAATTCTGGTTTGTAATTTCCCACGATCCCAGTTTGTTGGAAATAATGGGTAATAAACCAAGAATTGTTTATAAAATGGGAAGAAACATAAAAAACGTACTAGTCCACAAGACACTAAGTGTGAGTAAGGGGTTAAAGAATAATAATTCTACTCACACTTTTAAATGTGGAACATGCAATCAATGTAGATATATATGTGAAGATGAAAAGATGATCATTCAGAATAAATAAAAAAAAACAGTTAAATTTAAATATGGGAATTGTAGGACAAAAATGCTTATATACTTGGCCAAGTGTTGTGAATGTGCAAGTTATTATGTAGGCAAAACTGAGAGATGTCTTAGCAAATATATGATCATATATATATATATATATATATATATATATATATATATATATATATATATATATATATTGTATAAGGAAAAAAGATCTTACCAATGCATTATACAGGCATATTGAAAACATGGGGGATACACACAATTTTAAATTTGCAATTTTGGAAATAATTACTGTAGACCCAAGATGTGGTGATGTTAAAACTTTGTTAAACTACAAAGAAGTTTGGTGGCATTTTTATTTAGATGCAGCCACCCCCCCCCCCACCCCCCCAGGTCTCAATGACTACATTTCATGTAAACCAATCTTGGAATTTACATGATTTACTGGAACAACAGAGAAGTTAAAAGTGGAATATATACCACTTATTAAATTTACATGAGCATTATTAGTCATTATAAGTTAGTAATGTATTAGTTTACTGATACCATATGTTTTTCTTTTTTATATACTTTTTTATACAATTTCATACAGTTTTATACATTCGGTATATATTTTATTTTTTCACTTTTTTCACATTTTGTTACATATATATATAATGTTTTTATATACAATATTTTTTTTACATATATACATAACATTTTATTACAGAATTTCATAGTTATATCGTCACAACACACAGTCTTTTCACAATACAAAAACATAAGATGTATATACATATTTTTCAACATCTATTCAGTAACGGGAAGATATTTTAATCATTGATAGTGGTTGTGCAATATTTTGAGATGTAGCAATTTGATTTTCATTTATTTATTAATCGGTCAGATTTATGTATTTGGAAGATATTTCTATGTAATTTTATGTATTTATACAAATTTTTATGTGTTTTAATATGTGCGTTTTATGTGTTTTGTATAGTACAAATTCAGCAGAAGATGTATCATCATATAAAGAATTTAGAGACATTTAACAAAGAGTAATATATTACAAAGAGCAGAATTCTATAAGGAAAAGCAACATTGTATTAATAGTTTCTGGTTAATATATGCTTTGGTAACAAATGTATTCAGTATCAACTATTCATTGTATTTAGGTTATAAATATTTTATAGATGGTTAGTGACACACTGACTATTGAAGTGGAATATTCTTTGTTTTGTTTTGTGTCTTTTGTATGTGCTATCAGCATTTGGATTATACTTTGAGTTGTTCGTTCATACAATAAACTGTGCCACAGGAGAGGTGTTTGTACACTCTTTGGTGAGTCCGTGAAAAGGAATTTGTTATTAAAAACTTGGTTATCTATCTCTCAAGACATGTCAAGATGGGAAAAGTTGAAACTCCCTATGCTAGCTAAAACTTCTATCATTAAAATGAATATTCTTCCTAAGCTTCTGTATCAACTCAATGCATCTCTCTACTCTACTCCAGATCTCTTCTTTAACAAAGTCCACAAAGCCTTCGAGAAATTCATATGGCATCCTAAGGCTGTAAGAGTATCTTATCAAAGACTTACTTTACCAAAATCTAAGGGTGGTTTGGCATTGCCTGATCTATGTTTGTACTACAGAATCATTAAGGCCAATAGGAAAATTACAATTGCCAATCATCATTCAAATTCTCCTACTTCGACTCCTCCTTGGGTCAAAATGTGGTATAACCATGTCCTAAATAATAACTTTAACCCAAAAGTTCTTCCTTTTTTAAGCACATCAAACCTTAAGGATCTAAAACTCCATAATTCCTTGAAATATATGATAAAAACCTTTCAGGAGCTATTCCAAACTCTAAATTTAGAAAATGTACTTCTCCTCTTCCAGCCTATTCATCTTAACCCAAACTTAAATCTGAACTCCAGAATGATTAGTTTGATTAACTACCCTTTAATCAAGGAACTCAGCCTATGGGATATTCATAAACACAACCACCTTTCCCTAACGGTTGGTTCATGTTGTGAATAACCCTTTACTTACAATGGAGTTTTGCTCTACTCCCACTGTGCGAGAGGACGCTGCTGAGATGGAAATCTTTAATACTTTGTTTAAGGAGCTAGAGAATATTCTTTATAAACTGAAAAGAGCACAGTGGCAGCTTCTACACTTTGAGACGTGCCTTCATTATAAAGTTATACCTCGGGGACTAAGAGTTTTGTGGATGCCCACGTAAGGGGATACTTTTCCTGAGTTATTGAGTAACTGGCAAAGTCTCAATTTGGAACTGAGTTTTAATTATTTGCATTTAATGAATGATTTCTTTGCACCTATGGAGAAAGAACTTGTTGAAACTGCCAATAGGTTGCAAGAGACCTTGTCTGTTAGATTTAATGGTGAGCCACATGTGGACAAAATTGAGAATCTCTTTATAATTCTTGCTTCCTATGATGAGAGTTTGTCTCTCCTGAAGAAGAAACTCGAGAGAGATATAAAGGACTTTAGAGATGGACATATATTTGTATGGCCATGCTCTGTTACTAGATAAGTAACTGTGGGTAAAGATAATATACGATCTAGTACTTGATCCAGTCAGAGATGTGACTGATACAGTTGAAGTTGCTGCAGTGGAAGAGTTTGGAGATCGACAAGAATTGGGGTCTTCTGGAGAGGCAGGAGCTCCTAATTATGAAGGGGCAGTAATGACTGGTAGCAGTAGTATACAAGTTCAAGCTACTGATGGACAAGGAGGGGCTAGACCCAAACAAACCATGAATGGATCCCTTACTTCTGCAACTTTTTCTTTTCTGTCATCAGCACTTTCGAATTTACCAGTTCCCTTCAAGCTGCCAATGAACCAATCAGCGACGCGATCTGTGAGCAGAGGACACAAACTGCGGAGGCCGTCCTTTGAGCAGAAGGGGATGGGAGCTTGGCAGAAACAACAAAAACACTGATGGTGAATATTTCTTTGTTTATTTTAACAGAGGCTCAAAAACATGTACTTAAATGAGGACTCTCATTTGTACCAGCAAGATCAGCACAGGTTAGTGATACGCTAATAGACTTACACAAATTTGCCAGAGATGTTGCACTTAAAACTATATTTCATGGGAATTCTCAGCCCCTTGATGGGGGTTTGAGGAAGCCCAGTTCTTTTAATCTCCAGCTTCCACCTGTACTTCAGACCTTTGTCACGGTGTGTGAGAAAGATATTTATGGTGCTTTGACATGTCCAAGTGGCAGAAAGCTTTATAATTTCACTGAAGGAGACTATATGGCTTTAGAACAGCTTAAATTGAATCTGGATATTTGCATACGTCCCGCTGATAAGGGTGGGCCGATTGTAGTAATGAATACTATTGAATATCTATCTAGTATGAAGGAACTTTTGAGTCAACAAGATACCTATTTACCTATTACTAGATATGAGATTAATGGTTTTATCAGCAATATACATGTTCAATTGCATGAATTTTTGATGTCAGATACAATAACTAAGGAAATGTATGACTTCATGATGGTTGAACATCCACTGATTCCATCATTCAGTGGCTTACCAAAGATACAAATACAAAAATACAGATCTAAACCACCTATGAGGCCAATTGTGGCTGGCAAAGGTTCGGCCACTGAGCCCCTTTCAATGTTTGTTGAACATGAATTAAAACCTCACTTGACAAAAGCTCCGGTGGTCTTGAGAGACACAGAAGATTTTCTAGTATGTTTTGGTGAATGCACTCGTGGACTGGATTTGAATGATGGGACTTATATACTAGTAACATTAGATATTAATACACTGTTTACAATTATACCAAATTTGTTTGGTGTTGACTCTATTAAAAGTTTTATAAATAGAGTTACTGCTTTAACACATCAGCGGATTGAGCTTTACTTGATCTAATATTGAAATGCAACATGTTTATATTTGATGGTACTTTTCATTTGCAGGCACAGGGTGTTGCCATGGGCACACCCTGTGCCAATAGTTATGCAAATTTAGTACTAGCGGATTGAGAGTTCAATGTGATTTTTTCCGAACATTTTTATAGATGACATTTGATTTTATATAAGCACTTTGTAGATGATATTTTTTATTTTGTAGATGGGTACAGATGTTTTGTTACAGGATTTTGTTAACTATTTAAAGAGCAGTAGTACATGCTTTAGATTTTCTATGCATAATTCTAAATCTAGCATAGATTTTCTTGATAAAACTATTTCCATTAATATCATGGGAAGGGCTGATTCTTTAATGTATAGGAAGGAATGCAGGAAGAATAATTTGCTTGACAGGATAAGTATGCACCCCAAGAGGGTTTTTGGAAATGTGATGAAAGGGCAATTCCTGCGTACATCTAGGTTGCATACACAAGAGGATGATTATGTATGGGCCAGGGATAGATTGGTGAATGAACTATCAGACAGGGGATATCGTAAAAGAGAAATAACACAGAGAGTAGAGGAGATGGATATTCTAAGGAATACAGTGGGTACCCCCTTTTTGAATAGGGACATGACATTATCGCATCCTAAGTTGAATAATAGACCTACATTTAGTTTTTGTTTGAAATACAGCAGTAATATTAACTTAGTTTGTGATATTGTCAAACAGAATTGGACTATACAGCGTTCTGATGACATTATATCCAAGGTGGTAGGTGATGCCCCTAGATTTGTTTACAAAAATAATCTGACTCTGAAAAGGAACTATGTTATAGACCATTTAGGAAATCGTATAGTCTACCCCTGAGGTTTGGGATGTTCTCATGTAGGTCCTGCAAAGTCTGTAAATATATGTCCTGAAGTAATACATTTACACATCCTATAACTGGTAAAGACTATGTTTTTAGGGTACATGCTGACTGCAGGACAGCTAATTTAGTGCACCCTGTGACTTATAATGACTGTGAGTCATACCATGTGGGTAAAACTAATCAGAAATTGAAGGATCGTGTCCTGCAGCATGTAGGGGATATAAGGAGAATCAGTTGTTTAAGCGTCCTTTTTAACATGTTAAAGATCACAGTGGACATTCTTTTAAGTTCACTGTGATATAGGTTATACCAGAGTCTGCCAGAGGTGGGGACATAGTCAATAGAACAGAATGTGGGGAGCTGAGGTTGATTTGCCACATTACAGGTACATAGATCACCAGGCTTAAATTACAATGTTCCTTTAAAGCCAGCATTGATATCAAGGCCATTACATCACTAATTGACCTAGCTGTTTGATAGGGTAATTTCTTTTTGAATGTGCTTTTTAAATGTACTTGTTGGTTTGTGTATACTGAGGATCTGATGAAGCATGTTTATGCGAAAGAGCTTATCCTGATTTTTATTAAATACACTCTTATTTACTCTCCTTGAATTTTTATGCTGCTTGCCATGGTTGTTGTACTGTGCTTTGCTGTTTTCTTTATATATTTATTTGGCACAGTTAGACCTTTAATTGTTGGTATTGGTTTGGTCTACACAAATACACCTTATTGCTTAGCAATTAATAGTAATCATGCCATGGTAAGGCACCTCCTCAAACTGTTCAACTTAAGTTTACCTACAAGTTTTGCTCTTCAAGTTGTGAGGCAGATGCCAAAAAGCTCACAATCCTTTCAAAGTGATGGACCTGATTATGCACAGACACGGATCATTTTGCAGTCTACAGTGTGCATACATAGACAGCTATTAGCCTCATTGCACAGTTTAGGGCTGGTATACATTGAACACATAGCTCTCAACTACTCAGATTTTCATAGAATGTCCAGATTTCTGGCTGTATTTTTGGTCCATTCCTCATAAAATCTGGTATTCTGAGAATTAACTAAGGATAGAAGTCACTAAATAATGACAGACATTTGAGTTTCATGCTTTATATCTTTCAGTAAATACATGTTAATGCAAAATTTGTTATTTTAGCAACTTTCGAAGTTTATGACAGCAATTTTTAAAATCTGTCCATATTTTTGGTCCTTTGCCCCCCACCCCCACTCCCGGCATTACTTTTGGCTCTGTCCAGATTTCTTGTACTAAGAGACTGAGCTAAATGTGAGTTCTAAATTGCCTCATTAGTGTAATCACTATGATACCCCCCCCCCAAAAAAAATGTGATATAAACAGCCACCACATTGTGGTGCTCATAGGGCAACCTAATTTTCTCTAGAATAACAGATGCATCACAAATAAAATAATTACATTGGCCTACAGAATGAACAACTATTCTGCACCTGTGGTAAAGGTACACAAGCCATTGGCATTAAAGGGGGTTTGAGTTGACAACAGTCTGACTCTTTTAAGGTTGGGGGTTGTTCCTCAAAAGCAGGGGATAGGAAGCAGAGGGAGGGAGGGATCCCTGCATTAAATAATTTCATTATCAATGGAGCATTAGAACAGTTATGTATCTGCTGTGGTAAATGTGCACAGGGTAGAGGCAGGTGGACAGAGAGAGAAAGAGACTGCATAACTGAATTATTCTTTTATTGTTGGGGATGGTTGCTCCACAGCAAGTTGCAGACAGGGGTTGGGAGGACAGAGAGAACTGACATAATAAATGACAGATGATGGGAATAAAGATGTTTGCTGATGCTGAGGAAAACCAGCATGGTGGTGCAGAAGGATAAAGCCCTAAACAAGGCCCAGGTGACCTTTGTTCAATTAGTTTCTCAAGCACCTGAGGCACTGGCAGAAAAAGTTGGGCATGTCCACCCAGGACGAAGGGCATTCATTGAATATACTATCTGAGAGAAGGCAACTTGTCCCACACTGGGTAGTTCATATTGAGAGGGATATGTTATAAGGCACAAACTGCATCCATGGGCCAAGTGTGGTACATAGTGCTTGAGGGTGTGTGTATGTGGGGGGAGGTTACACTTGAGGGTGTGTGTATGTGGGGGGCGGTTACACTGAATAACCGGTACAAAGCTTGTGTGTGTGACTGTGTGGGCACATGAATGCTGTGCTTTGGTGGTCTGTGTAGCTGATGACAAGGTGCATGTGACAACACAGTCCATCTCCTACTACCAGAATGCACTTCTTACAGGGATGTGGCCTGTGATACTGGAATATAGTAGATATGGCTCCTTATACTGGTGCAACTGCCACACGGTGAATGACCAGTACAGATGGCACTGCAGTTGTTTATGACTGTTTCCTGGACATAGGTGTACATCCACTTTTGTCATGTACCTAAATGGTGGTAAAGAAGCATAAGCTCCTTGAAGAGTTTTTCCATTCAGAGATGGATGTGCCTCTGCAGGCCATTCATGAATATGGATGACAGAAGCTGAGCACACAAAAGACTGACAGTGCTTTCTGGGAATGTATATGTCATGAGCTGGTTGTGAATGCAAATGGCCACAGCAGTGGAGCCTACTAGGATCATCACAGGGCCAATGATATGATTCTGCATGTCTACACAAAGGACTGTGCCATTTCAAGGAAGAGGTGGAATTGGGTTGGAATCATCATTACAGACCACCAGTGTCATAATGCAGGAGTCCCTCATGTCTCTTTCTTTCTATGGGGAGAGTGAAAGGGCCCTAATATGTGGTAGAGGCCTGGATGTGGGCACTGAACTGGTAGCTCTTTGGACGGAGACCATCATGCGATTCTTCCCACACCTCAGTACATTTGTTAACACATCATCATTAGGACAAGTGCAAAGATTCTTGGACTAATTAGCATACCACCTTGAGGTAAGTGCACTGCCAACAATATATTCCCTTCTGGAAGTATGGTCTCTTATGAGTTCTTCTGGTTTGACCATGAAACAATCCACAGCTTTGGCAAAGGAACTTGAGGAGGCCCATGACACTGTAGGGTGTACCAGCTTGGTATATCTTTTGTCATTAACATGTTGCTGTAGCAGATAGTTCCATAAACTGAGGGATGTTCAGCAACATCATATATCCTCTAGAGGCACATCTTGGATGTAGGCATGAAGGCATACCAGACAAGGTACATCTCTTTAACTTCTGTGCATAAGTTATCTGTACTCCTGTTACACAACTGAGAAAAGAGATTGTCACAAACTAACAGTGTTACATATGAGTGTTTATCTGTTTGCTTTTACAGGTGCTATATTCATGGGGTCTGCTACTATGGAGTAAGGCATGCCTGATGACCATGCTATATCAAACACTGACGGTGGCCTAACATTAACACTATCTGAGGTTAGGGTGCCATAGTCAATAAGAGAGACAGTGTCTTGGTAGGGAGCAATACCACTCATATCCAAGGACAGATGTGATGCATATGGAACACACATCCTCTTCTCTTGAGTCCATGAAATGATAGGTCAGTATCTGTCCACTTTACATATGGAGTACTTTCACTCCCTATGCTTGTACCACCAATGGCTGTCAATGTCAGGTCATTGCCTTAACTCTGTATCACATTTGGCATTACACAATACATGTACAGGGCAGCCATCTAGACACAAACAAATGCCACCACTGCCATAGCAGTAGTATTATGTGTGCTGTGTGTTCTGCATGAAGATACACAACTTCTCCCAACTGATTGTTGTGTTGGGCAGTTACATGGATGACTCCACTGTTTGAACAGGGAAATCTGCATAAATGCACCTGGGCCAATGCTATTCCCATGGTTGTTTGTTATTTGCCTCCACTGTGGGTGCACACCACATGACAGGTAGGTCAAGATCATATATGCTACCAACCAGTCTACCTAATCAGGCATAGGCTATATGGGAGCTAGGCACATGACACAACAAGATGGTGATGGTCTTGTAGTTGACTTTGTTTTTGCAGTTGGGTGTTGGTGCCACTGATTGGTGCCAATTCCATGCCTTAGAAGGGACTTACCCATGACTGGGAAAATTCATGATCACAATCATATATACAGGGTGTAAACACATCTGCTGAAGTTGAGTCCACTGAAACCCATAATCAGCCAGGGCGGACTTGATCTCAACATCTACCCTGCAGAATGCACCCTGCCTTCCCTATGTAGCATGCACAGTTCCACCCATTCAACCAGACAAGTTGTACACTCCTTTTCACATCTTTATTCTCCCTTCCACCAATGTGTCTATTGCTGCTCCCAGTTAATATGCTTTTTTGACAAATTATGACATCTCTGCCCTTCTCTCTCCCCTGTATTACATGGGTAAGTCATTTCTGGTGCACAGCATAGTTATTCAATTCACTGCACAACATAATGTATGTTTACTACGACATACATCAGTTTTAATATCTCTTCTTTTTAAGCTGGCCTATAGTTGTGGACCAAATACTGCCTCTTCTCAAGTGCCAAAGTGTATTGTGCCTACCTCTGATTTGCATGGTTTTCACTTGTAGCCATTTCTTCCATTGTCTCCAGAATCAGCACCTCCTCTGCCACATGCTCTTGTCTATCTGGTCTTCCAGTGGCAGTGGTAATCCCCAGCCCTAGCTATCGGCAGACCACCATGTTATGTAGAACTGCACAGGTGGCACATATCTTGCTGCGAGTCTTTTACTTAAACACAATTAGCCACTCAAATAAAGCTTAAAATTCACTTTTTTATTACAATAAAATAACTAGTACAGCTGCTTACGTCTTTAAATGTTTAAATAATTAATACTTTACATCACAAACTAAATGACTGCATTAACTAAAACTAACTAATCAAAACACTACATCAAGTGAATGTGAAAGTAGTATAGAAGTACTTAAAATGCTCACTTAAATAGTTCATAAACAAACAATTATTGATACAATGAATATTACAATAAATGTTATATTAGATATTATAAGCATTAACAAAAGAAACAAATAAGTAATACAAAACAGGAGATGAGGTGCATGGCAAAGAGATAGGTGACAAAGGCTAAGGATAAGGCGTATGATGAGTTGTATAAAAGATTGGACACTAAGGAGGGTGAAAAGGACCTGTACCAATTGGCAAGACAGAGGGACCGAGCTAGTAAAGATGTGCAGCAGGTAAGGGTGATAAAGGATAATGAGGGAAATGTACTCATAAGCGAGGAGAGTGTGTTGAGCAGATGGAAAGAGTACTTTGAGAGGCTAATGAATGAAGAGAATGAGAGGGAGAGAAGATCGGATGATGTGCAGATAGTGAATCATGAAGTGCAGTGGATTCAGTGGATTAGCAAGGAGGAAGTAAGGATAGTTATGAAGAGGATGAAGAACGGAAAGGCTGTTGGTCCAGATGACATACATGTGGAAGCATGGAGGTGTTTAGGTGAAATGGCAGTGGAGTTTTTAACTAGATTGTTTAATGAAATCTTGGAAAGTGAGAGGATGCCTGAGGAATGGAGAAAAAGTGTTTTGGTACCGATTTTTAAGAATAAGGGTGATGTGCAGAGCTGCAGTAACTACAGTGGGATTCAAGTAATCAGTCACAGCTTGAAGTTATGGGAAAGTGTAGTGGAAGCTAGGTTAAGAAGGGAGGCGATGATTAGTGATCAGCAGTATGGTTTCATGCCAGGAAAGAGCACTACAGATGCAATATTTGCTCTGAGAGTGTTGTTGGAGAAATACAGAGAAGGTCAGAAAGAGTTGCATTGTGTCTTTGTGGATTTAGAGAAAGCATATGACAGGGTGCCTAGAGAGGAGTTGTGGTATTGTATGAGGAAGTCAAGAGTGGCAGAGAAGTATGTAAGAGTGGTACAGGATATGTACGAGGGTAGTGTGACATTGGTGAGGACTGCGGTGGGAGTGACAGATACATTTAAGGTGGAGGTGGGACTACATCAAGGATCAGCTCTGAGCCCTTTCTTATTTGCAGTGGTGATGGACAGGTTGACAGATGAGAACAGACAGGAGGCCCCATGGACTATGATGTTTGCAGATGACATTGTGATATGTAGTGAGAGTAGGAACCAGGTTGAGGAGACCCTGGAGAGGTGGAGATATGCTTTAGAGATGAGAGGAATGAAGGTCAGCAGGGCTAAAACAGAATATATGTGTGTAAATGAGAGGGAGGGTAGAGGAATGGTGAGGATGCAGGAAGTAGAATTGGTAAAGGTGGATGAGTTTAAGTACTTGGGATCAATAATTCAGAGAAATGGTGAGTGTGGAAGACAGGTGAAGAAGAGAGTCCAGGCAGGATGGAATGGGTGGAGAAGAGTGTCAGGAGTGATTTGTGACAGACGGGTACCAGTAAGTGTTAAAGGGAAGGTCTACAAGAGGGTAGTGAGACCAGCTATGTTATATGGGTTGGAGACGGTGGCATTGACGAAAAGGCAGGAGTCAGAGTTGGATGTGGCAGAGTTAAAGATGTTAAGATTTGCACTGGGTGTGACTAGGATGGACAGGGTTAGGAATCAGTATATTAGAGGGTCAGCTCAGGTTGGACAGTTTGGAGACAAAGCAAGAGGCGAGATTGCGTTGGTTTGGACATGTGCTGAGGAGGGATGCTGGGTATATCGGGAAAAGGATGCGAAGGATGGAGCTGCCAGGTAAGAGGAAAAAAGAAAGGCCTAAGATAAGGTTTATGGATGTGGTGAGAGAGGACAGGCAGGTGATTGGTGTGAAAGAGCATGATGCAGCGGACAGGAAGAAATGGAAACAGATGATCCGCTGTGGCGACCCCTAATGGGAACAGCCAGAAGAGGATGATGATTATGATGATTAAATGTTGACATCAGTGTTATCAACACAGTAGCACACTTAGTCTTTTTTACACTGAAATAACATGTGGGATTATCCTTTCCAAGGTTCAACTTATTTCTTTTAGATAAATTATTTTTAAATACTTTGTGTATTTGTAATCTTCAGTTATCAAACCAAATTTCTTAAAATGACCTCTTGTCATTTTTTATTCACTGCCTCTTTTAACTGCATGCAGCATACTATTTATTTCTAGTAGTAATGTTAATTAGTGCGATCAAGGCAAATTCTTCACTCTCATAATCTGCATTCATAGAAATATCCTACAGTATCCTTGATTTTCACATTACAGCTGTGCCATGAACTGCAATACCAGCAAGTGAAATATCTTCACTATGGTTACCTCCTTTAAATCTCTTGTTGACCTATAAAATCTGATAATATTTAAGACACTCTTTGAAAGAACCACTTGACCTTAGAATATTTGTATACTGATCATTCCCTCCCACTTTTAAGTTTATTTCTTACATCAAAATGGTTACATTCCAATGTGTACATACTGTCTGTTCTTTATAATCAGAATTTTGGATTACTTTACATTTTCTAGATCCACTATTTCATCTCCAAAAGTATAGCTGTCATTTTATTTA
>NC_056728.1:1192676138-1192848638 GCF_019279795.1 Protopterus annectens
GTTCTGTGTAGACAGATTTGTGACTGAGCTGAAGGCATAAATGGGATAGTGTGGAGAATAACATATGGGAAATGCAGGTAGCCAAGGAGAAAATGTCTTAATTGTAAGAGCTATATGGGAAAATTGTGGATAAAAACCTTTAGATAAATATAATAGAAGAGTTTCAATAGTACGGAGTTAGTTTTTTTTGTGAATGTAATGGAAGTTTCAAATTCCTGTCACACAAAGGCTTCCATGTCAAGTGCTGGGAGCACTTTTTATACTGGAACAGAAGGAAAAACATTGCTTAGCTCCATGGATGATATGGACAAGCACCAATAAAGGAAGAGGGAGATGTATGTATAGGAAGCTCATGAAAAAAAGTGTCAGAGAGCAAAATGGCATTTAAGAAAGAAGGAGAAAGTGAACAGGGCTTTCAGCATTGCACAGAGTAGTGTGAAGGGATTAGTTCAGTGGAGAGAGCTGTTGCTAGCTTTTTTGGCAACCTGTGCTTCTCCCTGATCTGGAGAACTGGTGACCCCCTGCTCCCCTCAGAACCAAAAAAAATCTTCTGCTACAACTTAAAGAGCAAAAAAAAAAATCTTACAGTCTGAGTTGAAGATGAAAATAAAATTTATAAACAAGACATGTAAGGACAGTATGCAACTCTAAGATTACCGCTTCTCTGGAAAAGGCTTCTCACCCATGTGAAACAAAGCTCATTCTTAGCCTTATTCAAACATAACTTGGACCAGTGGATAGGGAATCATCTCTATCTCTAATGGAAAGGGGATTCCTATGAATGCTTGACCTTTACAAAGTTATTATCGTAACCATAAAATTCATTGAGGTATTGACACATCATCAATATCTTCTTAAATTTGAGGTACGTTTGGCTAGGCTTAAACAATTCTTGGGCCATTTACCTAGTAACCAAGTATGAACCTAAGAAAACCAAAAAAGGTTCTTCTCTGTAATCTGTAGCAAGTAACTTTCCACAAATGGCAACAATCGGCCAAGTGACTTGCAACAGTTTCTACCATACATGGAGCACTGAAGTCCTGACTGACAATGGCATATTGGCATTCATTTCTGAATGAGAGCACTGTTTCTACTAAACACAAAGCTTCAAAATTCTCGAGCCCTGTCTCCAAATAACGTATCAGCATTCATTTCTGCATGCTGGTATTACACTGCCAGCTGACTGGCATCTGGTACTCAATGTTTTTTTTGCTAGTCATGACCAGTGACACCTTGCAGCCTCATCTCTTCACACTGGCTACTTCTCTATGCACAGGCAGAACTTTTCTTAGGATCAAAAAATTAGAATCAAACATATGTGCTTCTTTATCTACCCATAAATTTAAGTGAACGCATAATGTCCAAAAGTATCAGTGAAATAGATGTGATGAAGAAAATTCAAGAATTATACATATGTTCTGGGAATGTATCAGCGCCCATAGGAGAGGGAAATGGTGCACTGGTGGGCAGTTTAGCCTTACAGATTTCTTTGTGCAGAAGTCAATGCTCATATGTAAAAAGAAAACTAGGACTAGGCAGGCATTGGATAATGTGCACTCAGAATATCTGAAGTTGATGTGCCGAGTATAGAGCTAATACAAATTAAATGTGTCTGCAAAAAAAAAAAAAAGTTACAGTGGAGAATGTACTGCTTTTAATACAACCCAGCTGTAATGTCTAGTAACATAAATATTAATCAACAGATATTTTAAAAGAAGCTAACAATAAGATAGTTTATTGTGGTAAGTTTAGAAATTATATGCATTGAACCTCTGAGTGCCTTGTCCTCATCAATTATTTCTAAAATGGTACAAACAACAGTATATTGTAATTTTTTTAAGTAAGTCAAATTTCAATACAATGACTTAATCAAAAACAGGGACTATGCATTTTATGAACATATATTTCAAACCAAGGATCATTGCAATTTTCCTTTGTGTCCTTAGCTGTGTATCTTGTTATGAGTAATAAAGATCATCCAAAAACAGCACAGCTAAAGTTTTGTTTCAATAAAGTGGATTTCTACAATGCACCAGTGTATCCCCGGCCACAACTGCATTTTTAAGTAATCTGGGAATGTCATAAAATTTCTTCTAAGATATGCCTTACAGTCTGATATCAGATATTTCTAATTTAGCATTCTTGTTGAATTGTAACATAACATCATTTTACCTTTACTGAGCTTCCCTCCTAGCTTGATCCCCCTAGTCCTCTGCTGTTCTTTTGATCAGTGACTGATTGTCTACTTTTTTTTCAGCTGCTCGAGACTCGGGACTAGCCCAGGTCCATTCACTCCTCTACCTACCTCCATTCCCATCTATCCCTAATATAATTTCCTTTATACTTACCCCACTGACACACCCATAGCCTTACACCACACCCCTTCCTGTCTTCCAGAAGAACTCTCTAAGTTCCCTCTCCTTCCCTCATTCTTACTAGTTATATTAGCATCTGTACTGATCCTATCTCTCCCCACTTTCACCGACTCCCCATACTGGTTCCATCCTCAACCATTCTCACATTCCTTAGTAGTCTAAAACCCTTCCTTATGTACTGCTGCTTAACTCAAAAAGCAACTGATTCCTCAAAACTTCCTATATGACTATCTCACCTTCTTCGGTTCTCTATCTGCCTCCATTACTTCTCCTCTTATTATTCACCACCTTTCATCCTTATTTAACTCCAGTAAACAATAGCCCTACAAATTCTTAAGGCTATATCTTCTCTTATACACAGAAATCTCTGGACATCACTTCATCTATCCTCCCTCTAAATACTCCTCTTCCCAGAATCAGAATTCATCTTTCCTGCATTATCCATTCTAAAACTAAAACAAAATATCACTGCAGATATCTATATAGACATAGGTTTCACTCCCTACCTGTCACCTTATTTCTATCTGGTGACATTCATCCTAACTCAGGACCTACCTCAGCCTCACCCTCAAATAATTCTATCTCTCCCAACCAACATGTCCCTACCCTGCCAAAAAAACACATCTCATTCTACTCTATGAATATCAGAAGCATACTTAATAAAACTAGTGAATTCCATGCTTGGCTTGCTAACCATTTGCCTGATGTAATCACCCTAACAGAAACATGGCTGGAATCAGATATCCCAGATAGAGACATTCTTCCCACAGGGTATGATATACTTCACCTTGCTCGCCAGAAGAAAAAAGGGGGTGGAGTTGCCATTATCTACTCTAACCATCTAAACCTCACTTGTCCTAAGGAACCAGTCCCATCTTGACTTCCGGCAGAAATCCTGGCAGCTAACATTAAACTTAATAACTTCTCTACCATCACTGTTGTAGCCATCTATATTCCTCCAGGAGATAATATCCCCCCACTTGAACACTTTCTATCTTATCTCACTGAACACTATCTGAATGAAACAATTCTCCTTGGTGATGTAAATATAAATTGACTAGGTCTAAATGACCCTAACTCTTCCTCTTCCATTAACCTACATGGCTTTACACAACTAATATCTAACCTACCCACTATAATGACTCACAAATCCCTATTACTTTAATTGACCGGATACTTGTATCTGACCCTTTTACATATCATGACCTAGAAACCCTACCCAATTCCCTTGGTGATCACTCTTCAATAAAAGTTACTAGATTCACTCCCCACTTTACCAAATCACATAGACACATAACTTGTCATAAACTATCCAACTTCTCCCCTGACACCTTTAAGACCCATCTCTCTAGAATTAACTGGAGTCACCTTAATGAGCTTACTTTGTATGAAGCCGTCCAATCATTTAAAGCTATTTTTCTTAACATACTAAACTCTCTTGCACCTCTCCATACTGTCAGAATAAAATCTAGTATTTCCATGGCTTTCTAAGACAACCTGCACCATAATGAGAAATAGGGACAGGTTGTGGAAAACCTGGATGAGAAATAAACTTCCTTCTGACTTGCAAAAGTACAAAGAACTCAGAAACCTGACAAAATGCATTGCTAAAGATTAAAAAGAATTCTAGCTTAACCCTCCTATAGCACTAAAATCTAATCCCAAACATTTCTGGAACTCAGTCAACCAAATACTGCATCCTGGAAACTCTTCCTCCACTAATTCCTACCCAAATAGGACATCTGACAAAACTGCCACTATCTTTAACACCTTCTTTATTGCTTCTGTATCAAAGATGATTAACACAAACCCTCCCCCAGCTAATTATTCTAATCCCTCTGTCCCACCACCTAGTTGCAACTCCTCTAAACTTTTTTCTCTTCAACCTGTATCTACTACTTATATCAAATCACTATTCTCCAAATTATAACCTAGCTGTACTTATGCTGATAATATCATTCCTACTTCCTCCAGCTAGCAGCCAATAAACTTGCTTTTCCTATATACATCTTGATCAACTGCTGTATCTATGAGTCTAAAGTCCCATCTATCTGGGAATAATTTTACACTTCACCTATCCACAAAGGAGGTAACTCCCAAGAATTCTCTAACTTTAGGCCTATAGCCATTCTGTCACCCCTCTCTAAACTACTTGAAAAATGCATACACAAGCAAACTCTGCAATACCTAGTACAGGAAAACCTACTTACTCCTACTCAGCATGCTTTCCACCCAAAACACACTACAACCACTGCCCTTATCTCCTTTACAAACACTATTTCCCAGGCCCATGATAACAACAAACTTGTCTCCTTTTTATTTCTAGACCTTTCTAGAACTTTTGATACCGTCTCACGCTCTCCACTTTTGGTTAAACTGACTAATCTAAACTTCTCCCCCACTACCATCACTTGGTTTTTCTAGCTATCTCTCTGATTGACTACAATCAGTGAAATGGCTTTCTGCACTCTCCCCCTGACTCCCTGTAAAAATGGGAGTTCCTCAAGGATCCATATTGGGTCCATTGCTATTTAATATTTTCACCAATCTACTCTACACTTCTTGTTCTCAGTCATCTCTTATACAATAAGCAGATGATTCTAATGTGATCCCTATCTCTGACTCTCCCTCTAGGCTCATCTCTACTACTCAGGCTGCCTTTACATCAGTGGAAACCTGGCTCACCAATGACCAACTAATCCTAAATCATAAAAAAAAAAAAAACTCTTACTCTTTCTCCCAAAAACTCTTAACCATCTCAAATCTACTTTCACTATGCTGTCTCTCAATTAGACTCCAATAGTAGCTGAATCTAGCACCAAACTCTTATGTGTCATTATAGACAATCAAGTTAAATTTGACTTGCACATTAACAACTGTGTCAGGAAGACCCATCAGAAACTCGGCCTTCTATACAGAAACAGAACGTTTCTCACTCCCAAAGCTAAAGTAACCCTCTCTCATACCTACCTCCTACCCAGTCTACTATATGGATCTCAAATACTCGCTAACCTTAGCGCCACATTCCTAACAAAACTTAGCTCAACCTATAACAGGGTAGCCAAATTCTCTGCCCAACATACTTATAAAACCCATCGCTGTGTCTCACTTAAGCACTTAACTTCTCTCTCAGCTTCAGATTATACACTCTATACTATACCAACCTTTCTATTTCCCTAACATATCCTCCTTTATATCCCACTATACTCCAACTAGATCACTCCGCAGCTCAGGCCAAGACCTACTACCTATCTATAAACCTAGGACTAATATTGGATGTAATATATATAGCTACCATCCTACCATTGCTTGAAACAAACTTCCACTTCAAATTTGATAACTAAATCAACCAAAACAATTAAAACCAGCTGCTAAAGAGCACTTAAAAACTCACCCACCATAAACTGCACCCTGTACCTAAACTGCTCACTAATTGACCACTAACCTTAACTTGTATCTTCTACACTCTTACTGTTTAACACTTCTCCCCTCCTGGCCTTGCAAACCTGTCTCTTTCAAACCATGATTTCCTATGCTTCAGCTTAACTCTTCTCTTCCTAAATATCTCCTCTAAACCGTCACCTGAAAGTAACTAATCTTTATATTGAATTAATACTTTGACTGTATGAATGTCTTTCCTCACATTGCCTGATTTTAATGATGACTTGTAAATATTTGTTACTTGTTATAATGTTGTTAATACTCATCAATTAATGTCTGTCATCCTTTTTGGAATATTTGCTTCTGTAATTTTCTATTGTACTGTATAAGGCATTGGAGCTTTTCTCCCCAGACCTCCACTGAAAAAAGGGCTATTTCAGCTCAGTCTAACTATTCTGGTTCAAAACATGTAAAATAAATAAAAAATATATAAATAAATAAATAACTGCTCCATTTAACACGAGAGAGAGAGAGAGAGAGAGAGAAAGAGAGACAATTCCTTTTTTAATATATTTCTAAATTTTAGGAGGTAAATATCTGCATATGTTTTTGTTTTCATTTTATTTTTTTAGGCGATGCATATATATTTTCATGTTTTCATCCCTTCTTCTTATTTCATCAAAGGTTTTATGGACAGATTTTTAATTTATTAATATGCCATACCTGGGTGTCTTTAATTATTGTAAAATACAAGTACTGAAATCACATGAATGAGAGCACTGAGTTTCTTTCAAGCAGGAGAACTGCAGAAAAGTGACATTTATGTCATTTTGTGCAAAAGTCAAATATTTTCCATACATCTCATAGTGGTAACTTCAAAGGAGATTTTTGTAAGAGCAAGTGGGGTTAGGACCCATCCCTCCAAAAGTTGGGGTGTTGCGGGGTTTGTTCCGATGTAAAACACTAATTTTAAACTAATGCCTATGTTCAGTCTTTTGTTTACATTTTTGTGCCTCAGCTAGACAATGTTATTTGCTTTTATGGGAATAGTTCTAGTCTATGATTAATTTATATTGGCATTTATTTATACCATATCAACTATTTGCAATTACAATCCACAAATGCTATATTACAATTATATCAAGGCCTATTCATTTATAGATTTTTTTCTAGTGGTTAGTACTGATGTCGGTTTACTCATTCTGTCTGCAACAAAAGCACTTTGCAATTTTTGTACTGTTTTTCTTGTGTAGGATGTCAAGTGAAAGTTCCAGATCAGAATTCCAATTTTGTGTAGATATGTGTTTTATACTTTAAAGTTTTTATTCATTTAATTTAACTTCAGTAAAGTAACTTGTGTTAGACTTTCTAATCTATAGAGGTTCTTTTATGATATACCATCAGACTATATCAGAAATAAGGCACAAGCACTGTAAAACATTAATCTATTAAATATATTACATATCAACTCCATTCTCATTGCATAATGTCATCAATGCTATAAATTTATATTCCTGTCATTCAAAATGTTTTCATGAAGTGAACTGTTTATATGCATTCACTTCACTGCTACAAGCTGTTCAGAGCATGACATTAATCAATACACTCTGGATTTAATATGCACAAAATCTATTCAACAGCAGAAATGTGATTTATAGTATGAGCTTATTCTGCTTATTTGGACTTGATGGCTGCTAGGTTCTGTCAGCTATTTGGCATTGGGTGTGGTAAATAGCTATGTTTGGGGACCGACAGCATAGTTATTTTATGAGGAGGTACGAACAAAATGAACAAAACTTAATCTACCAAAATAAGGGAACACTACCTCAGGATTATCATTTTTTAAGGATATGGGACAATGCTAAGAAAGAATTCAGCCAGAGAAAGCTTCCCCCCTCTCTCTCTCTTTTATGACAGAGAACCTGACTTAATCCCATTTTGTATTAATGTGTGGCAATTATCACTGCAAATACAGAATCTACTAAATCTTCCTTGAATGTTGTATTAATATTTTTCTTCTGTTTACCTTTTGAATCAAGCAATTTCACATAGTTGTATTGCAGGTCAATAAAAAATGTACAAGTCATGCGCTATATAGCAAGAAATACAGAATCCATGATTTCACAACTTTTCACTATCTGTCTTGCTCTATATGTGTGTGTGTGTGTGTGTGTGTGTGTGTGTGTGTGTGTGTGTGTGTGTGTGTGTGTGTGTGTGTGTGTGTGTGTGTGTGTGTGTGTGTGTGTGTGTGTGTGTGTGTGTGTGTGTGTGTGTGTGTGTGTGTGTGTGTGTGTGTGTGTCTGTGTGTGTGTGTGTGTGTGTGTGTGTGTGTGTGTGTGTGTGCGTGTGTGTGTGTGTGTGTGTGTGTGTGTCTGTGTGTGTGTCTGCCTGTCTTTGTGAAGCACACCTGAGCTGCTAGTTTTTAAAGCTACTAAGGACCAAGAAAGAAAAAAGGGAGCTTACATAATTATTGTTGAATGCTGCAAGGGTATGACTTTCCAGGAAGCAAGAAAACAAGAGTCTAGAAATGCAAACATCAATATCATGACACCTGTTCATAATTACTTCTTATTTATTAGTAACAACATTCTAACATGTCAAAAAAGCTACTCACTGGGGAGCAAGAACTTCTGAACACAGTCAAGCATGGTTTATTAACTGATATGGCATCTCTGTGCTGGGTTTCTGCATATGACACCATTTTAGCAAAAACAGATTTGCGTTTTAACATAGTCAACGAGCATTTTTCAAAGAAACATTGCTCTGTGCAGCTTATAGATGAGGTATCACCATGTTAATGCCATGTCATGCAGCGTTCAGTTTTATGCAGGATAGTTGGTCCCATATCATTATGACACAGACATTTCTGAGAGAGATTAATAAAGCTGGCTATTAAGTAAAAGATTAGTTTCTTTCATACATAGGTTACCAGTTTACAACATGGTGTTGCCTTTTTATAATATTGTGATCTTAAGCATTATAGCAAAATAACTCATTAGCAAAGAAGAGATATGATGATAATGTGGAAAAGAAACTCATTGCACGAAAATCAGTTTCCTATAGTGATAAAGAAATCCACTCACATGAAAGGATAATATACTGGTCATTATCATAGTGTAGTTTTAATACATATTGCATTTTATTTTATAGCTTTGTAGTGTACATGTGTGGGGTGACATATAAGTGGTTAATGACTGAATTCTCAAGCAACATTTGCACAAAATTCAACCTGCCAAGGATCGGAGCTCCTCCATAAGAAATCACAATTGGTGAGGAAGTAATTTTCCCTTTCTTTGAGTTGGTATGAATGTCTTGTTGGTATATATATATATATATATGTTCAGAGGTGAAAAGGGCTAGCTGTCTACACTGAGGGTGTGAGGGGGAGGCTTGACCCCTGGCAAAAGCACTAAAATAATGTTTTTTTGGACATTTTGTTTGTATACACATAGTGGAAGTGAGTGTGTGTGTGTGTGTGTGTGTGTGTGTGTGTGTGTGTGTGTGTGTGTGTGTGTGTGTGTGTGTGTGTGTGTGTGTGTGTGTGAGTATACACTTATTTGTGAGTTCTCTGTTCCATTTATTTCCTCTAATAGTTATATAGTCTCAATGTTTTGCTTGCTTGTTTGAACTTGGTCCATTGTACTTAAGCTTTATTGTGGTTGAATATTTCTTACCTTGTATATTATTATAGTGCCTGGATTCTGGATGAAGTTGCTTCTTTATACTAACATAGCATCTTTATTTTATACTATACTGGAATACTGGATTGAACTATAGTTTTGGTCTGATGTACAAAGTCAGAAGGTTGGTACATTTCGGTGGCACATATATGTTGCAACTACTGTAGAAATTTATCACCATAGTCACTCTGATAGTTTTTAATCATACATCTTTGCAATATTTAAGTGCTGTTTGAGCTAAGTGAAATATACATACATGTGTTTTGTGAGGGCATATGTATGTAATGTACATTGCAGTGTGCATTTAGATGCTTGTAGTTCCTTATTTGTAGAATGTTAAATAATGGCATATTGCTTCAGCTGTCATCTTAGCAAAAGGAATGTTGCTTATTCACTAGCTGTTAGACTCTTTACTTATGCTTTTGTGGTGCACATAGTATACCAAACCCACCTGAAGTCTGAAAAGAAATGGTGAAACAGATGGATAACAGATTTCAGCTCATCTGCAACTTTTTGGAATTGCAAGCTATGGTTCTAGTATTGGTGAAGACATGCTAAGATACAGAAGGTCCACGACAACCACATCTCTTATGGAGTGGTAAATGAGATAGACATCTCCCCTCAAAAGTATATAAGACACTGAATAGTGAAACAGAGCTTCCAGACTTTCTCAAAAACTCAGAGACCTTAGGTCTTTAATCTTTTTGGTTAGGAACCTTTGTGTCTTTCTAATTGTTTGGTATACTTAATGAAATATATCCCAAATGGGGTGTTGTACTCAGTAACTGGTCTAATTGATACTGAGTATAATGGAGTGATTATCTCTTCAGACCTTGATGATAATCCTTAGGTATTTAGCTGTTGTAAATAAAATAATTTCCTGACAACCATTGTCACATGAATGGTCAAAAGAGAGGGGATATATGAAACCAAGTTCCTAGATCCCTGAGATTTTCATTTTATAGTAATGACTTGCCTCTATACTATGATGGGGGGAGTGGATGGCTACTGAAAGTGAAGATACCACTCTTTTAACATTTAGTTTGAGACAGTTTTAGCGTACAAAGCCTTCATTCAGGAGAGATTGTGTATCACAGGTTGACTTAGCAGCAGCTCCCTTATTGCAGTCATCTGCAGTATTTACCAGCTAGAGGTTTTGACTCTCTTCTTGGAGATATGAGAAGCAAATGCCAAAAGAGGAGCAATTACATCACAGAGCCCTGAGGGTCACCACTGGTAATTTTCAAACCTTCTGTTGAGACACCTGCAGTTTCCATTGTATTGGTTCTGTCTTTCAGTCATTTTGTTATCCATCCAACCAGATATAAGTTAACATTTAAAGCATTTAGCTTCTGTATGATGCCAACATGGAGAAAGGTGTTAAATCTGATAACCAAGTCAAGATAAGCACTGGGTATCACATAGCCACTGTAAACAGCCTCTGTAACCCCTCTGAAGAAGTTTACCAAATTCAATTAACAGAATCTATCATTAACAAAGTCACACTGTTGGGGATCAATTTAGGAAGACTCTTTACATTATAGTTTATTAGGTCATTTATAATATGTCCCATGGCTTTGCAGATGAGAACTGATGAATTAATGAGATGATTTAAATATGAGGTTTTCTGAAAATTCATAAAAACAATGAGAATTTTTGGAAAATTCATATTGAATTCAGAGCAAATCTAGGATTTGATGAGTTAATTTCCTGAAAGTAAATTAATTATCAAATAAGCAAATGCTGAATTTCATTGATTCATAGCATTACACATGGGAATATAAAATAATTACTGTGTGTTACAAACTCATAGATGAAGCAGAACTTGCATGTAGAACTGTTATGTATTTTTGTAAAACTCTGCATAAAATATTTACTTTGACATGAATTTAAACACAGACAATCCAAGTAAAGACAGTTCTGAACTGGTGGCCACCCCATTAATGATGCTGAGAGGACAGCACTATTAAGCAATTCACAAGACACTGACATCACTACATGTGTGTCCATAGGTATATAGATAAAGTACTGCCCCTGTGAGCCATTTTAGCCTATCCAATTTCACTTTGTGCTTGAAATAACCTATCCCATTTGGTTATAGACTGACCTTACCCAATGCCAGTAACCTTACCCAGTACCTTTAAATATATTGAGTAGTTAGTACTACTTTTACATAAAACAATAGGGATTAACGGACATTGAATTCTAGACCATGTCCCCCATTACTCATGGAAAAGTGAATTTCTCTTGCCCCACAGAAATTGAGAAATCTGTTGACAGTGGCTTAAATAAATGTTTAGATTGTATTAAGATCAATAATATGATACCTGTCTGAATTCTTTCTTTTTCACCAAGGATAGCTTACATATTATTGTTATTTTGTTGCCTTTTTTGAGAATTTCTGATTTCATGCAAAATATCACTAAAAGAATCACAGACCTAAAGCAGATGCCCTACGCTGACCGCCTTAAAAAACTCCAGCTATACTCTGTTGCATATCGTCTACTCAGAGGTAATCTTTGCTTAACATACAAGGCTATGTCAAACCCAGAGCTGTTGGACATGCTACACTTAAAGAAATCCCAATCCCTCAGAGCCATATGCTCCAGGGATCTAAACCTTGTCATCACAATAAACAATGCATGCTGGAGGGATAGGTTCCTGACCCAGAGACTCCCCAGACTCTGGAATAGATTGCCCATACATGTCAAGCAGAGTGCCTCTTTGGTCCTCTTCAAAAGGAACCTTGACGATTGGATGGGAGAAAGGAAATTTACCCCGGGGATCATGTCGGTCACCCTGCTAGACAGGGGTCCAGGGAAGTAAATAGTGTGGGAAGAAATAGCCAGGCAATTGTTATGGCTAGGCTTGTATAGGCCCTAGGGCTGATAGCCTAGTACCAACCTATGAACCTATATATAAAGATTCTTAAGCAACAGAAGTGCATCAAAATGCAAACTGGTATAAAGGTAGAAATTATATCAAATTGTTTAATTTGTTGCAGTAAGTTGAGGAATCACTAGGATCCTTCTGGAGAAGAACGATTGCAATATAGAGGATTATTATTGAGCACCAATCCTAACCAACTAGTTATGTGTTTGAGACATTTTAGCCAAGAAATTCACCTCAAGAGCAAAGCTCGAGAGGTGAATATTGGCATCTATGTCAAGAACACATAATAAACAGTAAGGAATGATGAGAATTAATCATATTCTTTGTGGTACATGGAGCTTTATAGGCTCAATATACTCATAGTTACAAAAAAAAACGTTTAGTGTTTTGCCATAAAACAATTAGTGGATGAGAATAGTGCAATGCAATCCATTACATTTACACTCACCTTTTATGCTTACTAACTTTCCAGGTTTTTGCAGAATGTGTGGACTATTGCTTCATATTTCATCAGTTCCTTATAAAATTTGTGGTTTTCAAATAAACAACTGAGGACTGAAGTCACTAAATAATGACACACATTTAAGTTTCAGACTCCTTTAGAAAATACTGCTGAACACACATCCTGTTGTTTTAACTACCTTTTATATTTCTAAGAAGAAGTTTGGGACACTTTCTTGTTGCAGACAGCAGGCAGAAACAGATATTATGTGCTATGCTGTGTCATTTGTTAAATTGTACTGGCAGATTTTACTGCTGAGTGCTAGAACCAACCTTAATAACACAAGTAGGTGATGCTTAACATTTCTTAAGGTTGAGTCTCATTCCACTCTGTCGTTTAACTGATTTGTCTTATTCTGAATATTGGAGTATAATCAGTGGACTCAGTGGACATTACTGTAGTATATTATCTACAGAATTTACGCCTGTTATTGTACTGATTATACTGATGATGTAGTGCATGGAGCATGCCTTAGGTAATGTGAAAAACATTAACATAGAAGGTTAGTAAGACTTGCCAAGATGGGCTATAAGTTTCAATTTAAATATTTATTAAAAAAAAATAAATATGGATTTGTATGAAATCAAAAGAAAATTGAAAGAGCTATGAACAGAAGACTATTTTACAAAGCATAATGGTGAATGTCCTGGGAAAATTGTTTAAACATGTAATCAAAAATCTAACTTACCTCCAGACATTAAATAAGTTAATAGGGAAATGGTGAATAAAACAAGACCTGCTTTTCACAAACATTTCATAAGAATGGAAAAAACAAAAGCAAAGTATGCTCTCTCTGTATTAAGATTGCTAGTATGACTCATACTTGCATAATATTTTTCAGTTTACATGGGAAGAACAAGCACATTTTTTGCTGATAAACACTTGATCCAGCTATAGAGCAAATCATAAAATGGAGATAATTGTGATTAATGTCATAAATGTGATAACTGTGATTTGTTTTTGAATCTAAACCTGCTACTGAAACATGTCCTGTTCTCTAGCACTGTGAAATTAGGATATCTATTTAACTTATTCTTTATAATATTTGTGGAGAAATAAATATTAGCCAATAAATAAATAAATGCATGCATGCATTCATTTATAAAAGCTAATTTGTAGTCACATATAAAGAATCCTATTCCTTGCAGATTCATACACTAAACTTTATGAGCTCTTAACTGATTGATAAATAAAAGTTTGTTATATGATTTCTATTTCTTACTATCAGCTTTTCTTTTAGGAAGGTCTTACTAGTGAGGTCACATCACATTGCTTATAAAGACCGAATCTCAGCTCTACAGATGGTGTCTAGAATACTAGTGAAAGGCAGGCAGAGTATAGGTTTCAAATCTCAAACTGATTTACTGCTTCTACATTCATTTAGTGACAATTGACCCAATAATCCAAAATAAAGAGGTAAATGCAGTAGTTCTACTTTTGCATGTTCTGCAAGTTAGGGGTAACCCAAATCCAAAGAGCCAAACAGCATTCTAAATAAAGAGGAAAGTAATATCAGTCCTGGTTCAACATTTCCTGAAAGTTAGTGCTTTCCAATCAAAACAGAATGCTTCTTACTTTCAAAAACTAGCAGCTTTCTTCACATAGATAATTCCATTCAAAAATGGGGTAATGCATTTTTTAGATTGGAAGCAGAGTGTGTGTGTGTGTGTGTGTGTGTGTGTGTGTGTGTGTGTGTGTGTGTGTGTGTGTGTGTGTGTGTGTGTGTGTGTGTATGTGTGGTTGTCATATTATACTATACAGATCTGGATAATTAATAAACATATATATATATATATATATATATATATATATATATATATATATATATATATATCAATCATACATCTAGTATATCATACAAGTCTTCAAAAACATCATGGTGAGTTAGTTGATTAGTGTATCATATATATTTAATTTCAAATAAGTCACTTTTGTAATGGCAAAACATTTCAAAATGCAAACTTTTATTTCACCATTTCATTTTTTTTCCTGGGAGTAAAGGCAACTTCTCCCTACTATTCATAGAAATTCTGGGATTTTCCGACCATTCACATTTTCCTACTAGATTATGCAACTACTGAAAAACAGTGAGATGTCTAAATGTGGTGATAATGTTCACCTGCATAATTTCCTGGACCACATGTTTTTCAAGGATGACACAGTGGTGCAGCCATTAGCATGAGGAGCAGCCATTACCTTTCCTACCTCACAGATCTTTATTCTCCAGGTTTGACCTCTGTTAATGCACTTTCTGTGCTGAGCCCGCACACCATTACATGCTCTTGTTTCTACCCTCATCGAAGACATACTACTGGTGGATTGGACATTCTCCAAACTGGCTGTAAATGTCTGCTTTCTAGAGATGAGAGGCACCCAGATCACTTCAGTGTTGATGTGAGCAAAGGACCAGCTCAGCTTTGATACCTGTGTATACACATTCCTACACACACACACACACACACACACACACACACACACACACACACACACACACACACACACACACATGCATACAAGCAAAGGCTCTCATCACTAGTTTGGATGACCCATCCACACCTTCACCTATGCCTGCTGCCTTCTAAGGAATCAGCCGCCACCCCCCCCCCCACCTTCCATTCTCCAACAAGAAATTTGTCTTTTGGTGAGCTGCAAGTATGTATGACTAGAGCCTCCAATCCTCCCTTCTCAAGATGGGAATGTCAAACTTTCCTAGTATGTTCCATCAAGCATCCAAGCTTCTAATAAAACTGGGGCTTTATCCCTCTTTGCCACTGGACAGACTAAGCTACCAAGATTTGTTTAGTGTATTTATTGTACCATCAAACACAAATATATTCATGTTGTGTTATACTTGTATATTTAGAATGATCCCATATAAGAAAATTTCAAATTGTTGTTTTAAGTACCAGCATTTTCACACTTGTTTGGGCCTGTACTGAAACTGGCTCAGGGCTTAGCATGGAGGCTGGCATCACAATCTCAGAAATTATGTCCTGGAACAATAAGAAATATCAGTGAAATTAGCTGATCCAGATCGGCATCTAGTTATACTTTTCTAGCAGTTATTCATTTTTTTAATTAGTAATGAACCGTGACAATTGTAAATGCATGGAAATTTTTCCTCCTATTAACAAATCACTTTTCTTTCTTTCTTTGAAGACAGAGAAATTTGTGTTGATTGATATCAGTCTGTACCACCGATAGGAAAAATAAATAAATTTAAAAAATGAGAGAGAGAGATTTGTGATTTTCATGGCTTAAAAGACAAATTCACATGTAATTTACATTTCTCCTTTCAAAGAGTTATTATGATGGAGAACATAACAAAGATAAGTTTATAGCCCCTACACATCATTATGTAGCTGGTTATATTAGAGTATGTCACTGTTACACTGTCAACTCTTGGTGATATTAAAACCTTCCTTTAGTAATATAATTCTGTAACAGTATTAGTCAACATACCCTAGTGAATTCATAAGCAGTCTGATGAGCAGTACAGAATAGTAAAAAGAACCTAGATGATATAGCTTGCATTTTCATCATGCTTTCATTACATACTTGTTTTTTTTTTTTTTTTTTTTTTTTGCAGGTATTTGTGGATTTCTACATATACTACTATTTGCAAGTTACAAGGCTTATTATACTTGCTGTTTCAGACCAAATCAAAGTTGTCATTCAGATGATTTGTTAGTAACCTGGTAGTCTTCAAACAATGCATGCATGCTATGAGGATATTAATAACTGCTTCTTGACCTTTTGTCTGATTAATAGCCTGCACAGATAATGATGTTATTTATTGCCTTACATATTGCTCTGAACATTAAATAAAGTATCTCTCATTTTATTAATGGACAAATTATATAATTTAGGGCTTTTGAAAAAGTCAGCTGTGCTACATCATGTTGTATTTACAGCATCTTTGATTTAGATTTTCCATCAAACACATTTTGTTTACTGTTTAGATAATGCAACACATATTTCATAACATTGGTACGCAATGAAAAAACAACAGAGTTATTGGATAAAAAATTGTGATAAATCAACATACAATGCTATCTTTTGTAATTGTCTATTTGAGGCTACATTGAAAGTAGCAGTTAATTTTTCAAGCATTTTACTGATTGTGAAACTCCCTAAAAATTGATTAATATGTATTAAAACAAATCTGTAAGTATACAATTATTTACTTACGAATCTGTTGCTCAGTATCTAATGGATCTGCCACAAGAATCAGATTGCACTGGCAGAGGAGTTTAAACCAATATGGCATGTTTTAATATTATTTTGATTTTTGCTACTGTCATGTAGCACATCATTTTTTTCTATTTTAATGTTACACAAGAGCTCTGCTAGACAAAGTAACATGAAACATGACCTATCGGGGCCTCTGGAATTACTATTTAACTGTAGCCTCCAAACAGGCTTCATGCCTCATGAATGGAGAAAGGCAACAGTCATCCCTCTGCACAAAGGTGGGCCATCTATACACCTTGGAAACTACAGACCCACAAGTCTCACTAGTCTTACAAGTAAAGCCATGGAAAGGATTATCATGGAGATGATCAATAGATATATAGTAAACCTCCAGACACTGGACCCAACCCAGTTTGGTTTCATCAAAGGCAGATCATGCTTACTCAGCCTGGTGGACTTTTTGAGAAGGTCACCAAAGCAATTCATGAGGGCAAAATCATTCACACTGCCTACCTTGACCTAGCCAAGATATTTGAAACAATAGCCCACTTGGGCATTGTTGACAAACTCAAGAGGTTAGATACAAACCCATATGTCACCTGATGGATAGCCAACTGGCTCACAGACAGGACCCAGGAAGTTAGAATTGGGGAGTCCACCTCTACAAAGGGGCCAGTCACAAGTGGAGTCCCTCAAGGATCAGTCCTTGGACTGCTCCTTTTTGGCATTTATTTCTCAGAAGTCAAGGCCAAAGTCAGTGGTATCTGGCTGAATAAATTTGTAGATGATTGCAAATTAGGAGCTGTCATTGAATCTCATACTGACCCAAATTTTCTCCTGGATGGGCTGACACAGACAAACAACTGGTGTCAGAGACATGGACTAAAACTAAATGCCAAGAAATGCATAATAGTATTTTTTGGGAAGTCATCCATCCCTGGTAACTATCATATTGACAACATACCCCTTAGAGTTGACCCAGTAGTTAGGGACATAGGGACACACATACATAGTAATCTAGCCTTTGATCATCATGTATCTACAGTGGTGAGGAAATCATTCTATGTTGCACAACTTATAAACAAAGGTTTAAGTCCAAAGAAGTCATTGTTCCACTGTATTCATCATTCATCAGACCTATCATTGAGTACAATGCCCCCTTTGGTATGTACCTAACCAGGCATATCCAACAACTGGAATGTCCACAGAGGTTCTTCACTAAACGAATAAGTAATATGTCCTATGCTGACTGCCTCAAGACCCTATCCCTGTATTCTGTCTCCTACAGGCTTTTGAGGGGAGATCTGTGACTGGCAGACATGGCATTGTCAGTCCACACTCTGATGGACCTCCTGGTATGTTTTTTTTTTTCCTTTTTGACATACAGCTGCTGTTTTTGCTGGTTTATAAATTTAAAAATTGTTGAATGTGGTATTGTTTGCTGACACATAAGGGATGATCGTAACAAAAATGAGGAACCAAGTGAATAAAAACACTGATGAAATTCAGACAAAAAAAGAAACCACCACTCCCTTTAGCGCTTTCGTTCTGTTTAATTAGAACTTATTCAAAAAATACAGACACTGCCCTTCCCACAGTTAAAATACCATTTTAAAATAATCACATGATCCCAATGACCAATGACAACATAAAAATAATATATTAATGAATATAATATATACATGCAAAAAATGCTAAACTAATCGTATACATAATAAAAAATATATTTTATATAAAAAATAATACTTAATGCAAATCATGTACCAGGCTTAAATGAAGCTATAAATATAAATTATTAAATATTTTTACAAATACAAAGGATTCATTAGGTATAGATCTGTTTGATATATATATTTTTTATTATGTATAAGATTAGTTTAGCATTTTTTACATGCATATATTGTATTCATTAATATGATATTATTTTTATGTTATGGTTGGTCATTGAGATCATGTGATTATTTTAAAATGGCATTTAAACTGTGGGAATGGGAGTGTGTGTATTTTATGAAGAAGTTCTAATTAAACAGAATGAAAGCGTTAAAGAGAGTGGTGGTTTCTTTTCTTGTCTGGATTTCATCAGTGTTTTTATTCACATAAGGGATGAATTCAGATGTAGCATGAGTACAAAATAACAGAGCATATTGATTGACATTGAAAGATGGGCTGCAGACTATATTATAGCATTTTACTCAATTAAAAAGTCAGCTTACCAAGAATATGTAAGTACATCAATTATCCACATAGAATACTATAAGCAATGAAAGATGTATCAATAGAGTATGCATTATAGGTAGAGAAATGCCTATAAAGCATTGATTTGCAAGTAAGTTAACAAGCACTTTTAGTCCAGATTACTATGCAGATTTTATGCTTACATTATGTTACATTTCTCTGAAGGCAGAAAAGGGCAATATGTCAATACAGAGTGCCCTTTTAATGGCTCAACATTATACTTCCACCACTGTTACCTATCCTTTATCCCTTTTACACCTATCTCTTGAATGATTCTCTGCATTCCAGACCTGACACCCTTTCTGGTAATCAATGCCATGGGTCCACAACCTGAGAAAATCAACTTTTCATGGTCTCTGGACTAGTTGCTTCCTACAATCTGTTCCGTTCCCCTTATCTTTTCTCTGTCTCTCAATCTCCTTCCTATCCAGAATGACTTATTCACATTTCCCCTGAGATGATCCTATGCATCATTATCATGTCTCTGTGTCATATGGTTTCAGGTGAAAATAGCTTTTAGTTCTCTAGCCTCTGGTCATATATTTTCACCTCAATCCAAAGAATATTTCTTGTATCATTCCTCTGATTTGTGAATGTATGTACTTTGTGTGTCTCGTTCCTGTTTACTAGGAAAAAGTACTGTTTAAAATAATTAGTTACATGCTCTGCCTAAGATGCTCCATACAAGAGAACACACAACTAGTATAAAATGAGACCTGATGTGATATAACATGGTTATAGAGCATATACATCATACAAAGTCATCACAAACGTTAAAAGTTTGGGGGGCATGGCAAAGATTGTGAGCAGTTAACAGCACTGTTTTTAGCTGTGCTTCATTTTAAAATCTCTGACAGGACTTTTATTAAAAAATTCAAACAGAACATTTCAAAACTTGATGGCGTTATAGTGGAAAATCTGCTTAAAGATTTACTACAAAAAAATAACAAGTTTGATAATCTTTTAATTGCTTTTTCCTGTCAAGAAAACTAGAAAGAACTAATTGTCTCAACATGAGCCACTCTAAGCCCAGTGGACAGGACAGTGCTATGAAAAAATACATCTAGGTTATACTAAGTAACATCAATGAGTTATCTGTAAAGACTGATAAATTAGAAATCAAAATGAACAGTTTTATAGAGGAATACAAAAAACATGTCAAAGTGCTGAGTGAATCTCTTAAACAACAAACATCACAAATCTTGAGTATAGAAGAGGCAATGTCTGATTTTAATGGAAGATTACTTGAAAATGAGAATAACACTGATTTTTTTTTTCCGAAACAAAACAACTTACTCCGGGAAAAATACAAGACTTAGAGAACAGATGTAGAAGGAGTAACATCAGGATTTACGGGATTTCTGAAAAAGAAGAGGGCGACAATATGACTCAATTCCTTAATACCTGGTTGCTTAAAACTTTGAACCTGCCTGAAACTTTTTCCTTTGGCAACAAAAGGGCACATACATAAATTTCCAACTCATCTTTAAAAAAAATGCCTTCACCAGGGTCAGCGATCATAAGATTGTTCTCAAATCAAGATAAGGATTTATTCTTAAAAGCTGCTTGGGCTAATTATCCAGTTAAA
Organism: Protopterus annectens; assembly: GCF_019279795.1. Classification (NCBI taxonomy): domain Eukaryota; kingdom Metazoa; phylum Chordata; order Ceratodontiformes; family Protopteridae; genus Protopterus; species Protopterus annectens. The sequence goes on from NC_056728.1 coordinate 1,192,696,986, forward strand.
ATTAAAGAAAATACTATAAGATTGGATAATGACTATTCTACATTAAGATGTCAAACAGAAAAGCATATGTGCCACTTTTTAAAAGCTTAAAGAAAAACACTATTAAAGCACAAATCTCGTTTCCAGCAAAAATAAGGTTTCATCTTCCAGAAGGAAAGAAGATTTTTAACACTTTGGAAGATGCAATGGACTTTCTACAGAAAAATAAAATACTATAAAAATCAGAAAAAATTGACTGGAATCTATCAATTTCTTTGAAGAGAAATGCAACAAGAGATGGTTGGCTAATAAAAGACAAAAACAGTAAAAAAAATGAAGGACAGTGAAAATAAATGCATTTTATGGTTATGAATTCTTATTAATTTAAAGAAGTGATTGAATATTTATGAACAGGTGCTGAATATTACTTTTTATAAGGTAAATCATTTATTTATTTATTTCCCTACTTCAAATGGTTACTAGTTCCCTTTTTAAAATGTTAGAGTTTGATTCTTTTAGCAACACATGAAATTAAAGCCACTTATTCTCATATAAAGTTTAAAAGGTTAAACTATTCATATTATTAAAAGTTGTGAATCATTATTTCTATGAAGCTTGTGTTAGGTGGCACACTTTCTGATATCTCAGCATATTTGAAAAATACAAGCTGCAACAAATGACACTAAAGAGGCATGTTAAGTTACATTATGGGTTCTTAAAAATGGCCCAGTAGTCTGCTACTGATAGCATACTTGACTTGCAATAGCACCCGGGAAAGGCATGCTATGTTATAAACAAAGTATAAAAAATATAGAGCTTTACATATATTAAAGTTATTATCGGAATGATATCAAATAATTAGAGTAATATTTGCGCTTTTGTAAGTTAAAGCTTATAAGTTACACCTGGATGACATAACTGCCACTCTTTTAATGCAAGTTTATATGCTATGTCTCCTTTAAAAACAGTCTGTTTTATATTAAACACCTCATACAAATGGTGTTTACTAAATCATTAAACGCTATTTCTTTAAACAGAATAGCTTTTTAGTGGTTAATATACTTTGACATGTTTTGTTGTTTTTTTTTTAGTGGTTTAAATGGGTTTGAGAAATAGATGTATAATGTAAAGGTGGCTTGGATTCACTTGCTAGCATTTCTTTGTGAATTGCAAATTATGGACTGTTCAATTTTAAGCTCTTATCATGAAAACCAGCTTGAAACAACTTAGAGTCATGAGGACATTTGCAATGTTGCAGTTCTGAAAATTCTAATAATTGCCCAGGTTACTTCTTTCTGTCTAAAAGTAAATAATCATAATATGTTGAATCATATGCTACAATGTCAAAGAATACAAGTTAGATAATAAGCAAAAGATAGTGAATTGCATTCTAAACCACTGTCAGTTATTACATAGTTCTGAATGCTTGCTACTGATAGTATACTTGACATGCAATAGCACCCAGGAAAGTTATGCTATGCTATAAATAAAGTATGAGAATGACATGCAATAGCACCCAGGAAAGTTATGCTATGCTATAAATAAAGTATGAGAAATACAGTTTATTCCATATATAAAAGTTATTATTCTAATGTTATCAAATAATAAGAGTAACATTCACACTTTTTACAAGTTAAACCTGGATCGCACATAACTGCCATTCTTTCAATGCAAGTTTATATGTTATGTCTCCATTAGAAAATGACAGCTGCTTTATATTAAACATCACAAATAAATAGTTCTTACTGAATCATTAAATATTTCCTTAAATAACAATAGATTTTTAGTGGTTAGCATACTTTGAAATGCTTTTATAATTTTTTTGTGGTTTGAAAGGGTTAAGGATTGCAATATAATGTAGAGGTGGCTTGGATTCACTTGTGAAAAATGTTATGGGAAGTGTGGCTGATAAACTGTTCATTTGCAAGCCCTTGTCATGAGGAGCAGCTTGAAGCAGCTTAATTAGAGTCACAAGCACATTTCTGATGCTGTGGGAGTTCTGAAAATTCAAAGAATATCTGAGTTACTTTTTCCTGTCTAAAAGTAAATAATCATAATATTTTAAATCATATGCTAAAATGTCAATGAATACAAGTTAAATAATAAGCAAAAGACAGTGAACTGCATTCAAAACTACTGTCAGTTATTAAATAGTTCTGAACAGTTGCAGTATACCAAAAGGATAGTTTATTTACTAGCCTATAAAAAGACACTTCTGATAAAAAATTAAGATTATGTTTCTTTTCTCTGTTATTGTCTCTTTTTAATGATAACAAAACTTAATATCTCATAAATATTTATTTTGGAAAGTTTAAATCTTAAAAGGGAAGATTGTTTAGATGTTTGTTTAGATACTATTAGATATATAATTTAAGGAAAAGTAGGACTGATTCTAAAAGTACTACTAGATTAAATAGTATCAAATATATAAGGGTAAATGCTCTAGTATATAGGTTCATAGGTTCATACTAGGCTATCTGCCCTAGGGCATTTATAAGCCTAGCCAGAGTGTGTTTGGCTTTCGCCACCCATTTTAAATTAATTTTGCTATGCCTTTTTTTGAGGTTAGTATACTGTGCCTCTGTCTAACAGTGACACAGAAGTGATAGCCAGGGTAAACCTATGATCTCCCATCCACTCATCAAGATTCCTCTTGAAGAGGGTCAATGTGGGACTCTGCCTAACCTGGACTGGGATTTTATTCCAGAGTGAAGGGAGCCTCTGGGTTATGAATCTGTCCCTCCAGCATGTCCTATTTACTTCAGTGCTGAGGTTCAAGTCTCTCGAGCGTGAGCTCGATGGGATTTGGATTTTCTGAGGTGCAGCATGTCCATTAATTCCGGGTTGGACATGGCTTTATACGTCAGGCACAGATCGCCTCTAAGCAGGCGGTATGCCACTGAGTAGAGCTGGAGTTTCTTTAACCGGGCAGCATATGGCATCTGTTTGAGCCCTTTGATCCTCTTGGTGAAGTACTTTTGGGGTCTTTCCAGTTGCTGCAGGTGTCTGGTAAGGTACATCCCAAAAGGGGCATTGTACTCAATTATGGGCCTGATGAGGGATGAGTAAAGAGGCACGATGACCTCCCCTGATCTAGATGTGAATCCCTTCATGATTAGGTGGGCTATATAAAATGTTTTTCTAACAACTTTGACCACGTGGTTGTCAAATGAGAGATTGCTATCAACTTGGGTCCCCAGGTCCCTAATGACTTCTTCTGTACTTAATGGATTACCACCTTGTGGTAATTTGTGGGCACTTTGTTTTTGCCAAAGGGGATGACTATACACTTTTTGGCATTTAGCTTGAGGCCATGGCTCTGGCACCAGTTGTCTGTTTCTATGAGGCCCTTTTGGAGGATGCTTGTGTCGGCTGGAGAGTTGATTATGGCGCCCAGTTTGCAGTCATCTGCGAACTTGGTCAGCCACAGTCCTTCCGTGTTGGCCTGTACCGCCGAGAAATATATACCGAACAAGAGAGGTCCCAGGACTGAGCCTTGTGGGACGCCACTTGTAACTGGTTTGGAGTCTGACATGGCTCCAGCAATTCTAACCATGTGGGTTCTGTCCTTGAGCCAGTTTGCTCCCATCTAGTGACATAGGGGTTTATATTTAAGCTGGTGAGCTTATCTATAATCCCCGAGTGGGGTATTGTATCGAAGGCTTTTGCGAGGTCCAGGTAGGCTGTGTGGACCACCTTCCCCTCGTCAATGGCCTTGGTGACTGTTTCAAAGAAATTGACCAGGTTTAAGAGGCAGGATCTCCCCTTAACAAAGCCAAACTGGGTAGGATCCAGTGTCTGTAGGTCCTCAATATCTTTATTTATGAGGTCCATGATGATCCTTTCCATAGCTTTGCAGACCAAGCTAGTCAGGCTTGTGGGCCGATAGTTTCCAGGATCCGTTGAGGCACCAACTTTGTGGAGAGGGACCAGTGTTGCTGTACGCCACTCTTTGGGTACATATCCTGTAGTAAGGCTAAGATTGAACAGCAGTTTTATGTTTGGGTTTACCTCTTCTTGGAGTTCATGTAGGACGCAGCCCGGGACACCATCTGGTCCCATTAATGCTGTGTTTTTTGTTTTGGAGAGGGCGGCTCTTACCTGAGCATCTGAGATGTCAGGGTGGCAGCACTCTGTTGGGATAGATATTTTCCCTTTTGGTGGGGAGGGGGGGGAGAAGTTTGCACTGAACCTGTCAGCTAAGATGTTGGCATTGTCTGTGGGCTCGGTGTATTTTTTGTCATTTTGGACTAATTCTGAGCATATCTGGGAATTCCCACCCAGGTTCCTAACATAACTAAAGAAAGCCTTGTTATTATCCTTAGTGTCCTGTGCAATTTTTCTCTAGAAGCTGGCCTTAGACGATTTTATGAGTGCCCGTAGTTTTCTGCTAATACTGATCAGAGATGCCATCCCTTTTTGGGATTTTGCTCTATCATGTAGTAGCTTCCTCCGTTTATTGTATAGTTTGTTTATGGCTGGGGTCCACCAGACAGGACGTCTGCCTTTGGAGGATTGGGTCTTGGTTTTATTTGGGATTGCATGATCCATGCATTCCTGAAGGTGTTCATAGAATGCGTTTATAAAGGATTCTGCGGTCTGGGTCATATTCTCCATAGGCCCGGGGGCTTTGAAGGATTTCCCCTCGGTTTTGAGGCATGTGAAATTTGCTTTAGAGAAGTTTTTCACTGTGGTTTTCTGGGCAGGGGGTGGGGTCGGGATGTGAATATCCAGTGAGATTAGTTTATGGTCTGATCTTACCAGTGAGGGACACACTTCTGGTCTGGAGCATAGTGTCCCCATGTTGGTGATGATCAGGTCCAGTATGTTTTCCCCTTAGAATATGATATTCTAATAATAATATAAAACCTAGGAATATAGTAATAGTACATGACATAGTATACAAACAGAAATAGAAAGAGATCCGAATAAGTAAATATGAATATAGTTAAAGAACATAAACATGTCTACAAGGGTGGGAGGTTAGGATAGTGGTTAAGTTGTTCACCCTTATAGGCACAAATTGCACGGTTTGATTCTCACATGGGTTAATTAGCTGGGCTTAGAGTAAACACATGGACACTTAACCCGAAATTAATTTATCAACTTATGATCTTATGAACAACTTTGCACATAGAAATATAAAACCAACTGACCTAAAATGTAATAAATATGAAAATACAACTGACTTTCTCCCTACAGTAGACCATAGGTTCATAGGTTCATAGGTTTATACTAGGCTATCTGCCCTAAGGCATTTATAAGCTTAGCCCAAAGTTTTGTGGCTTACACCACCCCTTATATGAAAAAATACTGTACCCATTAGTTTGTTGTGCCTCTGTCCAGCAGTGACACAGAGATGATTCCCGGGGTAAACCTACGATCTCCCATCCACAGGTCAAGATTTCTCTTGAACAGAGCCAGCGAGGTGCTCTGCCTCACATGGACCGGGATTTTATTCCACAGCATAGGGAGTCTCTGAGTGATAACTCTATCCCTCCAGCACGTCCTATTTATATCCGTGCTAAGGTTTAAGTCACTTGCTCTAGTGGTTTTGGTGGATTTTGATTTTTTGAGGTGGAGCATGTCCATTAATTCCGGGTTGGACATGGCCTTGTATGTCAGGCACATGTCACCTCTGAGCAGATGGTATGTGACTGAATAGAGCTGGAGTTTCTTCAATCTGGCAGCATATGACAGATTTTGGAGTCCCTTTATCCTTTTGGTGAGGAACTTTTGGGGTCTCTCCAATTGCTGCAGATGTCGGGTGAGATACATCCCGAATGGGGCATTGTACTCGATCATTGGTCTGATAAGTGAAGAGTACAGGGGAACAATGACCTCACTAGATCTGGATGTGAATCCCTTCATGATCAGGTGGGCAATGTAGAAGGTCTTTCTAACAACTTTAGCAACGTGAGTGTCAAAAGAAAGGCCACTGTCAACCTGGGTCCCCAGGTCCCTGATAACCTCTTCTGTGCTTAGTGGATTGCCACCTATATGGTAGCTTGGGGTTATCTTGTTTTTCCCGAAGGGTATGACAATACATTTTTTGGCGTTTAACTTCAGGCCATGGCTCTGGCACCAGCTATCTGTTTCCATGAGTCCCTTCTGAAGGATATCTGTGTCCGATGCACTTTCCACTATGGCGCCCAGTTTGCAGTCATCTGCAAACTTTGTCAGCCAAAGTCCTCCCATGTTGGCCTGTACTTCTGAGAAGTAGATGCCGAACAATAGGGGGCCAAGGACCAAGCCCTGTGGGACACCACTTGTGACTGGCTTGGAGTCTGACATAGCGCCAGCAACTCTAACCCTGTGGGTTCTGTCCTTAAGCCAGTTTGCAACCCATCTTGTGACATATGGGTTTACATTTAAGCTGGTAAGTTTTTCTACAATACCCAAGTGGGGTATTGTGTCAAAAGCCTTTGCAAGGTCAAGGTAGGCTGTATGGACTGCCTTTCCCTCATCAATGGCCTTGGTGACTGTTTCGAAGAAGTCATCCAAGTTCAAAAGGCAGGATCTGCCCTTGACGAAGCCAAACTTGGTCGGGTCCAATGTCTGCAAGTCCGCTATATCTTTGTTTATGAGCTCCATTATGATCCTCTCCATAGCTTTGCAGACTAGACTTGTTAAGCTTATGGGGTGGTAATTACCAGGGTCCGTAGAGGCACCGCCTTTGTGGAGTGGGACCACAGTTGCCGTACGCCACTCCTTGGGCACGTATCCTGTGGTAAGGCTGAGATTAAACAGCTGCCTTATGTGCAGGTTTAATTCCTCATTTAGCTCGTGTAGCACACAGCCGGGGACACCATCCGGTCCTATTGATGCTGTGTTTTTAGCTTTAGAGAGAGCAGCTTTCACCTGCACATTTGAGATGTCTGGGAGGCTACACTCTGCTGGGATAGTTATCTCTCCTTTAGGGGGGGAGAGGGGGGTGAAGTTTGCACTGAACCTGTCTGCCAGTATGTTGGCAATGTCTGTGGGTTCAGTGTTTTTTGTATCATTTTGGACTAATTCTGAGCATATCTGGGAGATAATGTGAGGTACAGTGAAAGATGATTATAGATATATTCATTTGGGTCAATATATAATAAAGTTTCTGAACACCTGTTGAACTTTTCGTATTCATAATAACTCACTGATGGGCTTTTTTTAAGATAATGCATACAAAAATATGAGACATTAATATGAATCAGAAGCATGAGCTAAGCATTGTTAGTTTAATGGAGAGTTTGAGAGGTAGTTTGTTTTTCTTTCTCAACAAACTAAAAATATGTTATTCCCTGGAAGAATGTTTTAAGGTCATATCATTAGATAAGGTTTTATTTGTTTCAAAAGTTTTGTCCATAGCTGAAGATTTCATACTGTTATTATATAAAGCATATAATAACTTCTGTACATAAATGTGATTTCATTATACCTATGTTTTTTTTCTTATATAAAGGACTGATTTTAAAAGCATAAATATTAATATTAATGGGTAAATAATCCAGTAAAGAGGGGGGATCAGTTCAAATACTTCCAATTACATAAAGCTCAAATACTATTTCTACAGAAAGCAGATTTACTTAATAAACATGTAAATAAACTTTTATTAAATAATTATTTGATGCCAGCAGGTTCTATCTTTTGAGTTAAATGAAGAGGCATCCTCATTTTATGGGAGAACTCACTAGTAATGTTTAAAGTAAAAGAAACCTGTGTTGATAAAAACGGTATATTAAGCATTGTTATAAATGAGTGGACCAGAAAACTATATACATTGATGAACTGTTATTGGATTTCAGGGGCTGGAGCTAAAGATGCAAAAAATTATTTAGACACTGTAGCCTATTACATAAAAGGTGAAATCCTAATGGATGGTGATTTTAATTGTATTTTATCAGACAAATATTCCACTTCACACAGAAAGCTGAGAATCACATCTTCAGCTAAACATTTAACAGATATAATAAATCTAATTAATTTAAAGGATATGTATGAGCTAATGAAAACAAACTCACTTCAATTTACCCATTATTCATATAGATATAGAACACATACAAATATATATTTTAAGCACGTTTAATGAATTATCACTTGTGACATAGGCAAATAACATAAATAAACATTGATAAAGGTTTTGTCTCAAACATTCTATCACATATCAGAGAAGCTTCAATAGTTGCCTTTCCGTTATCAGACTATAATGCTATAATATTTAATATTACTTTAAAAACTCACAGGAGATTACCAGTGTACATTATTAAAGCAAAATGATTCAAGGAATGGTATGTTAAAGAGATCAAAAATTTTCTAGAAATAAACACGAATGGTGACGTATCTGGCATTGTCCTGTGGAATTAACTAACTGCTTAATTAAATGGAAAAGATACAAGTGGTATATTATTAAAACAAGAGACTGGAACAAAGAACTGAATACACTACAGAACAAAATACACACAGTAAAGTTAAATCTAAAACCAAATGACATTTTCAGTCATTCTGAACTTAAAAACTTAAATACAAATATGTTGAAATTCTGAATCATAATGTTTCAACAAATCTGTAAAACTTATATATTCAGGAAACCCTTTAAGCTTGCAGAAACCTGCTCTTAGATCAAAGAAAATATAAAACTAAGCCATATCAAAGAAATTAAAGCACATATAAATAATAAAAAGAAAAAAGAATAGGTTGAAATATTTTATGAAAATAAAAATAATAATACAAATAACCTAGATAATAATGATATAGTTGAAACTTTTCTCAGGGGAAATATAAATAATAAAATAACAAGTGAACAAATAAAACAGATAAGTGATTCACTTTAACAGAAATAAAAGATCAAATAAAAAAGTTAAAAAATAATAAGGCACTGGGCATAGACAGTCTTACACCAGAACTGTATAAAATACTAATGGATGATGCAGTTAAAATTTTAAATAAGCCCAGGGATTCAATAAAAGTGTGAAGCCTACATGGAGTTTACATGTTTGCTTGGTGAGCAGCAGTACTTAATGAATATTCATGCAGCAGCTCACCTTCAAACATAAACAAGCAGGGTTTTGTGACAGCCAGGAAACCATGTAAAGTAACATAAGTAGCACATTTAGATATAGCATAGCAAACTGGGTTAGCAGGATTGAGCAGAATGCCACACTTTTTTTCAAATATTAATGTATTATGTTGTGGGAACAGGACAGGACAATGTATGTGTACACTCCAGCATACTGGGCAAATGAGGTTTGGGACAGACTGATTTGTCCAGGGACATCTTCAAGTGATGGTAGATAAACAGTATAGCAGGAATTAGGAGGGTAGGGGAGGATAGGCTTAAACAGGAATGAAAGATGATTGGGAGGAAATGAGGTATGAGTAGGAAGGGGCTTAAAGGGATTTAGGCAAGTGGGCAAGTGTAGCTGGAGTAGAAGTCACATTTGTGGCATGAACTTGTTATGGCAAGTATTACGTTCTTGATGACCAGTAGGTACCTGGAGCAGGTAGGCCTTGCAGTTGATGAAAGGAGTAATGTTGGTAAAAAGTCAAGCTCAGGTTAGGAGGATGGGGATACCATGGTTGATGGCTATTTATTAGACTGGTGTCAGAGTAGTTGGATGTATCATATCTAATTGTTGGTATACATTTGGTTGGTAATTAGTTACACGTGTTTTAAGTCCGTGGAGGTTGGGTGCTTGGAGACAAGTTTTTTCTTTTTCTCTCTCTCCTTCCATAAGGCTGTGGCATGCCAGTACAGTAGTAGAATCCTCAAAGATTGCAGTTACAAATAAGGGCAGACCTTGACTTCTACATTTCATAGCAATGAACTCATGTAAATGCTAATTTGAGGGTGAGATAATATTTAAAATGATCCCTTGGTTACCCCACTGTTACGCACGTGTCTTGGTCCAGATTTCTTGCAGCTAGCAGAACACTGGCCACCTACGGGTGTAGAGGGGCAGGCTATGTCATTGATCTCCACTGGAGGTGATAGCCTAGTCAGTGTTTAAATGGAGAGATTCAGCACTGGCATACTTAATTGTGGTGATTTAGTACTTGGTGTAGTCAACTGAGCAGCATGCTTGGTTAAAGATTTCCATGGTGACTGAAAGCGGCTTGCAGGCATGCAGTGTTAGCTGTTAAGGGGGGAGGATGGGATGCACAAATGGTCCCTAAAGATGCAGGTTTTCCCTGATATCTACATCGTAAATCCAAGAGACAGGCTGTGAGTACCAGTCACTCCCTGATGCACACTCAGAGTGGAGTTAACTGTATAGAATGTACTTGAAATAATAATGAGTCACAAAGGGTAGAGTTCGATTCACACTTTGGCAATTATTTTAGTAATTTCCTCCATTCAATCCATTTTGGAGGAGCTGGCCCATCAGTTTTTTTTTTTGTTCCTGTTATTGTTAGGTTGAGGAGTTGCCATTCAGTTCCTGCGGGAATGGCATAGTAGGCTGTGAAGGCCGTTATGGCTGTGGCTATGGTGTCTGGGGACATTTAGCTGGTTTTCTGTTTTTTGGGTGCTTGGCTGGTTTTTAGCTGTTACTAGGGGATGAAGTGGGAAAAGAGGGCTGCAGTGCTGTACATTTTCTTTGGGGGGGGGGGATTTATAGACCTCTGCAGCTCAGTAATTACAGGGTTTAGGTGTGGACCGTAATGATTGCTACAGAGTGGAAAAAGTTGTGAAACCAGCAGTTTCACAGACTGTAGGTTCCTGCAATGAGCAGCCTTTTATCATACATGCAGGGTGCACATTCCTTTCAATGGTGAGTCTGCTTTTCATAACCTTGGTAAGTAAGGTAACTTGAGCGGATGAGATGAGGAGTGGTGATGCCTGAGTGTTCTTGCATCCTGTTAGGCACTACACAGGTGGGTAGGGAAAAAGAAAAAAAAAGCAAATTGAGTGGCAAGGGGGCAGACCGGGGATTTCAGTTGGTCATCAGGGTTGTTCTTGGTAATGAGATAGTTGGGATGAGGTTTCCTGTTTTCCTTTGTTTGGTCACTGTTTTGCTTCTGTTTAGCCAGGGCAGATCATGTTTATGGAATTGTATTTATACATCTGCATGCGTGCTTCAAGTCCCATATTGTTTGTATGGATTTCCGGGCGGTGAATTGCACACAGCTTGTCAGAAGATGAAACATTTTGAAAGCATGGTTTCCCAGTCTGACAGGTTGATCTTTCTGTTGTGGTGGTTTGTTTGTTCTTATTCAGACACTTAAGTGTGCTGAACTAGCATGCAGGCTTTGTGCATTGTGGGTCTCAAGCACCAGGATCAGACCTTGTGGGTGTCCCTATTTTGCAGAGGCATTCCTGTCATTGGGCCTGATTTGCCCTTGCATGGGATGTCCACGTTTGGGAGTGTGTCCCTGTTTGCGGGCTTGGTTTGCACATACACAGTTGTGGGGTTTTTTTTTGTCCCTCTCATCATGGATGATTTCTGAGACTGTCTGGTGCACAGAGAACCATGCTACATGGCCAGCATGCTGGGCAGAGGTCTTCATGCTAGTTGCTGTTGGCGTGCTCCCAAGGGGATTACCATTGCTGGTTGTCTGTTGTTAACGAAACCTGTTTTCTCTGCAAGGCAAATGAGTAGTGATGGACTACTTTTGCAGTGACATAGCTAGGGATTTTGTTTGTTGGTTTGTCGCAGAGGCAGAGTCATGTAGCAATAGTTTGCAGGTGCTAAAAGGGAAAGACTCAGTGGCTGTTTCACAGGTTTTCAGGTGCATGAGTCATGGTCTTTTACCAGGCAGGTGTGGTGTGAATAACCATTATAGGGACAGGGCAGGAGGAAGGATCGGGGCCTTACCTCTCAATGGTCAAAGTCTTTGGGGAATATATATGAGTTAGTTAGTTAGGCTTCTGACGCAAACTATTTTGTGAGCATGACATAAGGCTCAGTAAAGCTGTTCATAAATAGGAAAGCATCACCAGACTCCTGCAAAAAAACAAAAAAAGAAAAAAAAATGGGGACCATAGGAAGTGGAGCTTGAGGCTCAGCTAGTTTGGATAGGGCTAGCAATTAGAACGTGTTTTATTTCTTATTGCATGGCTCTAGTAAGGATCAGGGTTTGTGTAGGGTGGGATACATAGGTATTATTTTGGACCATTTTATACTATTGTGGCTGGTGGTGTACCCTGGGGCTTGTGGTAGGATCACAGGTCTGCAGAAGGTTTAGCAGTTGGCAGGGAGGCTGGTTAGACTAACTTTTGGTTGCGATTTATGTTGTAGGTTGGTGGGGTGGCAGTTTGTATACATGGAATAGGATCCTTGTGGTGGAGGAACATGTCGTTTTTCAGTACTGATGAGCTTTTCCTGACGTGTCCTGTAAGGGCTTGGGAGGTATGGTGATTGGCTCGCGTTGAGCCTGATCAGTGTTGAAGCCCTCACACTGGCTAAGATTTTCTTTGGTGATGTATTAAAAAAAAAAAAAAAGTATATATGATTTTAAATAATATAGGGATTAGGTAACTGACTTTGCTTATGTGGGACCAGATGTAGGGTAAGGCAGAGGTGTTTGGGATGTGTCCAGGTTTTGGGCTCCCCCTCCATTTTTGTAGGATTTTGAGTGGAGTTCTTCTAAGGTGCAGTGGTTGAAGGTTACCCCCCTTGGTGGATGGTTTTGGCCACATTTATTGCACTGAGATCTAGGGGAGAGATCTAACATGTTTGTGTTTGCACGCACTTGACACGAGTGGTTAAAGGTTTTAATGTTTAGCATTACTGCTTCAGTTCTGGATTCCACTTGTGCTAGGTTTGTTCTCCATACCTCTCAAGGGTACCTCATTTGGGGTCCTAAAATTTCAGTGTTGTGAATGTTTAACTGATAGCCAGGGTAAACAGAAAAGAATCATAAGATCTTTTTCATAAGTAAACCAGTAGGTTTTGACCATCCTATGACCCGTTGTTAAGTAAGCTGTTACTATATGTTCCACATTTTGCTAGTGTCCTTCAGCTGAGTGCAATGCCTCCTTTGGCATGTACCTTGATAAGCACATGCAGCAGTCAGAGACCATAGGGGTTTCTCACCTGGAGAGTCTGGGGCCAATTTGGTTACAGGTTGCAGTTATAGCCTTTGTTGTAAAGCAGAGTCATAGTGTTAAGTCTGATGCATACACACAGGGTATAGGGTTAAAGCTTAGTTTTGTTCACTTTTTGAAAGGCATGTTGTGCAATTTGTTTTCTTTTGCAGATTATGAGGTATGGATATGCAGCAGGCATTGGTTGGCAACCTGAAGGAAAGGTGTTTGAAAGGTGATTGAAACTGTTTCCAATGCATGTCCTAGGTGTTTTGGTGGTGCACAGAGGTCATAGATGTGGGGACACAGAATGAACTATGGTCACTGCCGTGATGAAAATGGAATTGAAAGGTAAGGGATTTTGCTTGCAGGGATGTTGTGTTTGTTGGAATGGTGCACAATTAGGTTGTAGGTAATCTGTCTGTGCAGGTCTTTATGGTACATCTAAGTTGTAGGTGGTGTCGGGATACATTGAGGTGTAGGTAGGTGGGAACACAGTGATGGTAGGCTGGGAATTGTTTGGGGAGTATGGGGTTTTCCATAGAGGGGGTGGAGCACAACAATCGTAGGATCACAAGTGGCAACTTGGTTAATGGTTCTAGGGCCTTGGTGAGTTAGCCGAGCTCAGATGTTTTCACGGGCTGTGCCAATTGTCTTTCAGGAAGGGCATGGGTGGGACCTCTGGGGGACTTTATAGCAACCATCCAGTTTTCAGTAGATGGCTAAGGAGGTGTTTGATATGATGTAGCATTTTCAGAGAGGTAAAACTTTTCAAACAAGTTTTATTCATGTTGTATATCAGGTAAGGTTTTAGAGTGAGTAGTGCATGTAACATTTGATTTTTGACTTGGGCTGGTAGGTGTGCAGTATAAGTATGACTGTCATGGGCAGATAAAGTTTTCTTAGTGTTTTCTGGGAGATAAAGATGTCCCTCAAGTAGGCTCTGCTGTCACTTACCAGCTTAAGGCATGAGTGAGTTTCATTTGTAACATGAGATATGTGAACAGTTGGGCATATAATTTAAGGGGGGTTGGAGTTATGGCTTGGAAAGATTGGAGTTTATTTTCATTTGTTTAATATGGCAGTGGCACGGGTGGTGTTTAAGCTGCTAAAATGCCATGATGGTTTTAAATGTTTTACTGCTTATAATTGGTTAATGAGTATGATAGTAGGATTGCTATTAGTGGCAGTGGAATTACTGTTTGGTTCTTCAGTGGCTGGTAATACCTTTGGAATCATTGCAGGGCTTCCATTGGTCATGAGGTAAGGATAAGTTAGCTCTTGCACAGTGGTTATGCTAGGTTATGAGGTTATGGTTTGCTATTTCAGCATAGGAGAGGGATCAGTGTTTTGATTTCAGTTGTTTAGTTAGCTCTCTATTTTGTTAGTTACATGATAGGGTTTTAGGAGGCGATGACTCTGTTCCAGCTTGGTTAGTGGGGGTGGTGTACACCGAATGATGTTTGGCTAGAAGCCTTAATGGTGGTTAGGTAGGCTTCCTCTCTCCTGTTCCTCCTCTGGCAGTCATTTGGTGGAAGGATTTCAAGGTGGAGAAAGATTGATGGTGGAGGTGTTTTGAACTTGATGGTTTGGGATGGTGAAGAGATGAAGGAGAGTGGTGGAACGCTGCCTTGTAAGGGAAAGGATAAATGAGCAAATGGGGGATGCTGCTTATTCCAAGGGTGAGTGGTTACGCTGCCCTTATGGTTAGGTTGCTGGAAGCTTGTTGAAGATGGGGGGAATGGGCTGGTCATGCTGGTAGGTGGAGAAGTGGGGCAGGCTTGCCCTCTTCTCTTCCCCCTCTGGTGTTGGATGGTCAAGTCAATAAGTGGGGTGAGGAAAGTGATTGTTTGCAATGCTTGATAAGTAAATAAGCAAGTAGAGGAAGCTGCTTATTTGGTGGAGGTATAATTCAATAAATGGTTACTGAAGTGAGTGGTATGCTGCTTCATAAATAAGCGAGTGGTGGTATGTACGCTGCTTACTCATCAGGATGAGCTGGGTTACACTCTCCTGTCCTATGGTAATGTCATGTGAATGTTATTTTCACTTGTATCATGTTTGGTTGAAAGTAATAGATATTGGTTAACAGTTATGTTTCTGGAAATTTCAGTAAAGGTTGTCAAATGTCATTCGGTGTGATGTGTTTCTTGAAGGTGACCAGGAAAAGTGGGATTGCACAGAATGCTACATGGACCACTAGGGTGTTACATATATTTATGTATTATGTTACGGGGACAGGACAGGACAGTGTATGTGTACACTCCCGTATACCAGGCTAGTGGGATTGCACAGTATGCCACAAGGACCACCAGGGTTTTTCATATATTAATGTATGTGTTGAGGCAAAGGACAGGACAGTGTATATGGTGCTAAGCTTTACAGAATGCCATTCCAGGCAGTCTGTACAAGAATGATCTGTAAGGGTATATGGAATGCCATTTATAAGAAACAGTCATGGGAAGAGTGTTTATTGAATAGGGACACACAGAAGAAGTTTAGGGATGAACGCTGGGAAGGAGAACAGGTGAAACATTGTAATGTACCACACATGATGAAATGTAAAAGGAAGGCAGTTGCAGCAGGAACACTAGTCACATCTCTGTATGGCACACTACAGACTGCACAGTGACAAATGTATATAATGTGACTAAAACACAAGTTGACATAACAGTGGAGGATGTCTGTGCGATATAAGCATCCAGACATGAACAATGGAGAGGACATGAATCATGGATCTTAAATACAATTGGGTTTGGGTGCATATTGTGAAGCTGTGCAAAGTGATTTGCCTGTGTATGCCTGTATTGTCAGCAGCAGCTTCCAACAAGTAGGACACAGATACAGGATGATGGCCAGCAGTAAAACCATCATGCACAATCACAGACAATGTCAGAATAATACCAGCAGTAATACCCATGTCTCTGACACAACATATGTGTTTCTGAGTGTGCATAGATGGGTCTGCACCAACGCACTTGTACAACTATTAGGACATGTCAGCAATCTAGGAGTGTAATCAAGTACACTCTCCTGACACTATCATATGCAGGAGGTGTGAGGAGACACATGTGACATTATGAACACTGCAGGCTAGTTGACTGGTATGCATGGCAGAGATATATATGGCACAATCTGCACTGTCACAAATGTAAACCATGCCATCAATGCCACTAAACAGCTATGTATGTCAAGAATGCATCACTGAAACAGATAGCACACATTCATGTGATATTACACCTTGATAGGGGTTCCATGTCATCAGACAGTAATGTTTATGCAACAAAACTAATAACTAGGTATGCTATGCACAAATAGATTAGTGACAGCTCACAGTGACAAAGATGGTTCACTTCAGTTACACATCATTGGAAGATGTGTATTGAGGGACATGAGGAAGGGTTCATTGTACTCGGGTATTGGTATCATAAAGGCTGTGAACTGTGACGGTATTAAGGACTGTCATGTGGATGTCCTGCACATATTTGTGTTACATACAAGGGAGTACTCACCACCATAGACCCATGCTGGTAGACATTCCACATACCATATATCCCAGGGCACAGGACACATAACAACTAGTCTGCTGATAGGATGTGACGTCTACATGATCCTTGGAATGTGCATTTGTTTGCATAGCAAACTAAATCCCCATATGTTTTTTTTTTCATGTGATGTGTTACCATGGCTGTGGCAGCAGTCTTTGATGTGTGTTGATACTGTCTGTATTATACCAATATCACAGTTGAAGTCAATGATTGCCCACAATCTGTAGTCCTCCAGACAGCTGTTGGGACACATGATTTGTATGTCATTGTTAACTTCTGTGATTTCATTCATGGACAGGAAATGGGCTAGCTGACAGCCCTGATGTACACACACTTGATCACTGAACATGAGATATAGGTCACTATACACATTTCTACATGTTTAGATGCCACATATGCGATCCACTGTTCTACCCATTTGGTGATATGGGAGTTGATAGCTGCATCTGTCATTGTGGAGTGAATACCTCAGTGTAGATTCCTGTTGACTGCCTTGGCCTTTTCAAGTTTCACAGGATGATGCCTTTTGAGGACATCTAACAGATGTAACAGACATAGATATAGCATCAAAAATCCACACATCTCTTTTGAACACAGCCAAGATATCACTATTGTGCGATTAGAGAAGGTCCATGATGACATGTTGGTCTACCTCACACATCAGGAGAGTCAGGATGTGTCTATACATGCATGCATCAGGTGCTGTCCACAGCCCACTCAGGTGGATGCATATTGATGTACACCCTTCTATGGGAACAGATTCCATCTGGTGGGTGTGTTGAGGTGTGTGTCACACAGTGTCAGGCAGGTATATATTCTGAGTCACACTATAGGCAATTTGTGATGTTGTCACAGATCATTGTTTCTTTGTGATAGGCCTGCATGAAGGTAACACAGTGCATACTGCCTATCTTGATCTGTCCTAAGGAGTAGACACAATCCCACTGCTCAGGTATAATTGACACAATCTACCACATACCTCTCAACTGTACAGAGGTTTGCAGAATGTCCAGATTTTTTCCTCATATTTTTGGTCTGTTTTTCATAAAATTGTGTGTGTGGGGTGGGGGGGGGTGGAAAATTAGTGGGTAATTATTAAAGACTAAAGTTAGGAAATAATGACGGACATTTGAGTATCATACTTCATACCCTTCAGAAAATGCATGCTAATACAACATCTGTTATTCTATCAACGTTCTAATTTGTAAGAGCAGTATTTAAAAATTGTCCTTATTTTTGGGCCTTTGTCCCACTTGTATTTATGGCTTTGTCCAGTTTTTTTGCGTTAAGACATTGAGTGGTATGCTGTACCACCTGGTGATTAACACGTACGTTAATATATGGTTAACCAATGTGACCACATACTGTGAGAGTTGATGAATCAACCTGTACCATTGCAGCTGTCACCACTGGTGTATCCCAATAAACTGTGCTGAGCCCTATACTGTTTGGAATCTATTTCTCAACAGTTCAGGCTACAAAATATGACCTGCAGCTTAACAAGTTTGCTGGTTCATGCATATTTGTTGCAATCATTGAGTCCACTAATGATGTGACTGTGGTACAAGAGGGGATAACACACACCAATGATTGGTGCCAAAGCCATGCTGTCTACTAATAAATACAGAATTTGTCAGGATTTGTGCCTTATGAAAATTGGAATTTCTTGGTAAATACACCAGTGACAATAACACTCAGCTCATGCCAAAACCAGTGGTGAAATATTTGGTAATGCACATAGATAACAATCTGACAACCAAGTGTTCACAGTGGTATGAAAAGGCTACATCATGGACCTCAGAAGTCAGGCCATTGCATCCAGATATAAGCAGGATTTAACAACACTGTACTCAAAATTCATTTGAACATTAATACAATATAATGCTTTCTTTTGCATGTAGCTCACCAGACATTTGCAGCAGCTGGAAAGACCACTGGGGATTCACATCAAGAAAATACAGGTCCTATAAACCATGCCATGATATATGTGGATATACTGAAAGTCCTGAAAACCCTGTTCCTAAAATCTGTATTGGAAAAGATGAGGTGACCTGTGCCTGGACTATAGGACATCTCTGACCCTGCCCTGATGTGTATACTGCACATCTGCAAATCAGCAGACTCTGTTGAGAGGAAGATGGTAAAAGCAATGTCCCGCATGATGTTGTAAAATGCTGTTGTTACTGTCAAGCAAGTACACAAACAAACACACATCCAGTTGATTGCAGTGAGAATAGAATATTTACCTATCTGAGTACAGAAACTAAATAACATAGTACTTAAAACAAGTTCCACAGCACAAGTCCGATTAGGAGTGTCTCAAGCAACACTTTATAAATGATGACATCAGCAGTGTATGTTGCGGAGAATATAACAGTGTCCTACATGCTGTTGTCAAATGCTCTCTAATGTCAACCAAGTGCACAAAGACAAAAACACACACACACCCAGTTGATTGCAGTGAGAATAGAACCTCTACCTTTCTAAATACAAAGACTACAGAACATAGCACTTTAAGCAAATGCCACAGGTCATCTGACTGGGAGTATCTCAGACAACACTTAATAGCTGATGACATCATCAGTTTCTTTTGAGGAGAATATAACAGTGTCCCACATGCTAGTATAAAATGCTCTCTCTAATGTCATGCAACAGCACACACACACACACACACACACACACACACACACACACATGTGCACAGGCACACACGTGCACACACACACACACACACACACACACACACACACACACACACACACACACACACACACACACACACACACACACAGTTGACTACAGTGAGAACAGAACCCCATATCTATCTGAAGTACACAGACTATAGAACTCAGTACTTTATGCAAGATCCATGGCACAAGTCTAATTTTTTTCATGACTGCAAGTCAACCTATACTGGATTATATCAGGAGTGCATGTTGGCGAGATTAAGTTGGGAGGCCTGCATGAAAAGGATCTGTAGGCATGTGCAACTATCAAAATACTGTCAGTTCATGGGATTGGAGTGGTAACTGCAGCATACACAATTCTGCTGTTCTGAATAGATAAACACACACACACACACACACACACACACACACACACACACACACACACACACACACACACACACACACAGTTGACTGTAGTGAGAACAGAATCCCTAGCTATCTAAGTACACAGACTACAGAACTCATAACTTTATGAAAGCACCATGGCACAAATTGGATGTTTATGTGGCTGCAGGTCAACTTATAGTGGATGACATCAGCAG
Organism: Protopterus annectens; assembly: GCF_019279795.1. Classification (NCBI taxonomy): domain Eukaryota; kingdom Metazoa; phylum Chordata; order Ceratodontiformes; family Protopteridae; genus Protopterus; species Protopterus annectens. The sequence goes on from NC_056728.1 coordinate 1,192,716,790, forward strand.
TGCATTTTGGAAGGAAGAAGTAGGGAGACCTGCATGAAATGGATCTGTAGGCGTATGCAAGAATTAAAATACTTTCAATTCATGGGAGTGGAGCAGTAACTTCAGGATACACACTTCTGCTCTTTTGGGTAGATGGCTAGACACACACACACATGCCCTGTTGACTGCAGTGAGAAACAGATGTACCCTTATTGAGCATAGTTGGATGGACATTGATAATCAGAGCACTTTTGTGAGCAGCACCAACTGGTCTTGTCCATGAGGGACATATATGTCACCCCAGAGATGACTTTACAATCACACAACTAGTAGTCAAAGCTGTGCTTGAGCAGTGTCATTGAGGACCACTGATTCATGTGCAGTGACAGCCTATTACAAAGGAGTGTGAGTCACTGGCGGATATTCTGTCTTCACAGCATGTTCTGTTTATGTCACAGGCTACGTTGAGATCACTTGGCTAAGTTATTCTTATCCAATATGATTTGCAAATGTGCAGCATCTCCAGTAGGGCAGGTTCTGAGACTGCTGTGTAGGTCAGGCAAAGGTCACATTTCAGCAGCCTGCATGATACAGATTTTTCAGTCTTTTTATCCATGTCTCCCAGGCACAACCCTGTGGTTTCTCCAATTGCTGCAGGTGTTTGGTGAGGTACAGACAGAAGGCAGCATTGTACTCAATTAGTGGTATGATAAGGGTAGAGTACAGCAGAGGTATAACCACCCTGGTCTTGGATGTGATTTCAATATGGATGATGTGAACAATGCAGAATGTGCATGTCACCACTATGGACACATAGTGATGAAAGTGTACATTTGTATCAATATGTGGTCCTAAGACTCACAACACTGTGTTTGAGCTTAGAAGGATGTTATATCATTAAGTAGGAGGGGTACTTCATTGCTAAAAGGGACAATGAGCCATTGTATGCTTTAAGGTTCAGTCCATGCATTTGGTACCAATCATTTGTGTGTGGCAGCTCCTTCCATAACATGCTAGCATCAGTAGGATACTCTATATTAGTATGTCCAGTTACCAATCATCAGCAGACTTAGTAAACCACATGCCATCTACCATTGCCTGTGTTTCAGGGAAGTAGTTTTTAAACAGTTGAATGCCTAGCACAGATCCTTGTGGTATTCTAATGGTAACTGGCTACTGGTGGAGGAGTAGTCCCCGACTTTAAGAGTGTGTGTTATGTCAGTGAACCAATTGCCTATCGCTGTAGTACTGTATGGCTTAATTCCTACATGAGAGATCTTCACTATGACACATGAATGGGGGATAGTGTCAAAGGCCTTGGACAAGTCAAGATAGGTGGTATGTCCTGTTATCCCTCATCCAGATCTGGGGGGGGGGTGTCAGTATCCAAGAAGTCCACAAGGTTTAGTAAGCAAGATCTATGCATGACAAAAACAAAATTGGCAGGGTCAAGTGTATTGAAGGTCACCTATGTCCCTGTGGATATGGTCCATGACAATTCCTTCTCTAGCCTTGTAGATAAGTGTTTTTAGGCAAAATGGTGAATAGTTGTAGTTCTGCATGTTACCAGATGGATGTGCATTGCATAGCACACATTTGATATTACATTTTGTACTGTGGTTGATATATGTGTGGAAAAAGTACTGAGACGCCAGAGTTGCAGTGCTTGGGGGGGGGTGGCAACACATGGATATATTGTAAATATGTGGCATATTGTTAGATGAGGCCCTCATTTTGTAATGTTTACACATGTACTTTCATGTCATACACAGGAAACTGACAGTAAACAACAGTAATACAGCATACTCCTGGTGTTCTGGCTGAAGTGTGATTCTCAAACAATCTGAAAATATATTGCTGATTGATAAGTGTATTTCTTGATATTTTAACTTTTTAGAGTTCTGCATTGTCTTAATTTTGCCTGACTGAATTATTTTTTTGCCTGACTGAATTATTATATATTTTTCTGGCATTGTTTTATATTTCTCATCTGTCCTGAATCTGTTTTTCCCCCTCCCTTCCACCCTATTCTTGTAGTGTTGCTATAGTTGGTGGCTTTGCAGTTGCCCACCCCTACTGTAAATATGATCTGGGACATCCCTCCCAGTCTAGTGTTCACTCAACTTAATACAGAGAGAACATTTCAGAAGGCCAACCCACTTAGGGTCTTAACCTTGAATTTTTCGTCTGCTCCTCCTTCCTCTCTCCTTGTACTTTACTAAAGAAAAAATGCACTTTATTTTGCTTTTGCCTCTTCTTAAAAGTGCTCATTTGTATTTATTCTGCTGCATTTTTTACTGCTTGGTAGTAGCCTGATTAAAATGTAACTATTATTCTAAGCCTTTTGGTTTAAGCACTTGGACTTCAGACCAGTTGCTTTACATTAAGAAGGTTTGTGGTCTGGACTGTTGTGGCAGGACAGGTAGCTTACATCCTTCTAAGTTAGGAATTGCTGATTGAAGGCTTAGTGTCTGTTATTCTAAAAGTGTATTAGTTCTGGTTTAAGCACTTGGGCTTCAGGCCAGTTATTTCACATTAATAAGTTTTGTGGTCTGCACTCTTGGAGGAGAGGCTAGATGCTGCCCTTCTGAGTTGGGAATTTCTGGTTAAAGGATTATTGTGTCTGCTTGTTTGAACTGTTTCTTTCTGAAATTTCTGTGCCTTGTGTCCTGTAGCATAGATTAGACTGATGCATGCTGAATCTAGCCTTGTTTGTATAACTTGAGCACTAATCCAGGCCATCTTTTTTGGAGAATGTTCCCCTGTACCCTAGTGGCAGGAGTGTGCAGTTAGAACTTGTCTGATTGAAGACTGCTGAAACAGGGGTCAGTTTTGAGTTGTTTTACTGGTTAATTGGGTCATTTATTTAAATCAGTTCATTCGTTTTCTATTTTTATATAAAAAATGCACTTTATTTATCTGCTTTTACTGTATTTGTGTTTCTTCCCACTTTATTGCATTTATTCTGCTGCATTTATTACTGCTTGTTAGTAGCCTGATTAAACTGTAACTGTTACTCTAAGCCTTTGGTTGAAACACTTGGGCTTCAGACCAGTTGTTTTACATTAAGAAGGTTTGTGGTCTGCACTGTTGTGGCAAGACAGGTAGCTTACATCCTTCTAAGTTGGGAGTTGCTGATTGAAAGCTTAGTTTCTGTTATTCTAAAAGTATATTAGTTCTGGTTTAAGAACTTGGGCTTCAGGTCAGTTATTTTACATTAAGAAGGTGGGGTCTGCACTCTTGAGGGAAGAGAGGGTAGATTCTGCCCTTCTGAGCTGGGAGTTTCTGGTTAAAGGCTTATTGTACCTGCTTATTTGAACTGTTTCTTTCTGAAATTGGTATGCCTTGTTTGCTGTAGCATAGACTAAATTCAGACCTGCTGAATCTAGCTTTGTTTGTATAACTTGAGCACTAATCCAGACCATCTTTTTTGGAGAAGTTTCCCCTGCAACCTAGTGGCAGAAGTGTGCAGTTAGAACTTGTCTGATCGAAGACTGCTGGAACAGGGCTCGGTTTTTAGCTTTTTATTGGTTAATTGGTTAATTTGTTCAAATCAGTTTCTCATTTGTTACTGTTATATTAAAAAAAATGCACTTTTTACATTACCGCTTAGCTAGGGTTAAACTATTCCAGGTGCCATAAAGTCTGCTCTTCAAATTTTCCCTTAGAACTAGACAGTTTTTTTTTAGTTTTAGCACTCACATCTGTTTTTTTGAGCTCAGCACTTGTTCAGAACTCATTGTAAGTACTAAATAAGCTACAAATTACTTCAGCACTCAACTTCCCTGACTTGTCTAGAGAAAAACAGTTTTTCTTACTTAATAAATAAGCACCTATCCAGGCATGTCTAAGGGTCAGCTTCTGGTGTTTTCTCCTGTCTACATGATGAATCTGGGTATCTTGCGGCAATGCAGCAATTGCCTCGTACACAGACAGCCCTCTCCTCCTACCACCCAACACTACAACCTGTAAGAGATGCACTTATATAGCCAAACTGGAAGCAAAGTTCTCGTCACCCAAGACTGCACTAGACAGTCAAGAGGAGAGAGTAAACACTTACACCACACTCATCACATAGTCCCTCAAAATCTACACCACCAAAACACACACATAACAACACAAAACACACACCTACATTCGGGGAGGCTCTCAATATAAATTTGCAAGCAGCCTCCAACCCCCAACACAACCCAAATGACACATAGCCCACAAACGCAGTGTGTTACTCAACTACAGCCCATTAGGCATAACAATGTACACAACACTCTAGTCATAGGTTACTCTAAAGTCAGGTACACTGATGTTCCACTCACCAGACTAAACAAGGAGAAAGTTACTGTCAGCTGCCTGTCGGGTGCCAGGATCCGCCACATCATGCATGCACTCAGGTCACTCCACAAGTACAAATATGACTCTGTCATTGTACATGTTGGTGTGAATGACCTAAGATGTACCTCCCTGGACTACACGAAAAGAGACATGGAGGAGCTCTCTGATTTTGTAGCCCAAGCAGGTATGACCCTAGCACTGAGAAGCATCCTTCCATCACCCCGAATGATTCCACAGTACAAGGGCAAAATGATTGACTTCAACAATTGGTTAAGCTTCTGGTGTCATTCTAAAGGGATCCAGTATCTGCCTGGGATGACATGATCAACAGACCATGATGCTTTGCCAGAAATGGCCTGCACCTGTCGCCCTTGGGATTCTGGATACTGGCTAAGGCTCTTGCCACCCCTATAGTGCCTTTTTTAGGGAAGGTTCAAATGACAAATTCACCACCATAACAGGTACAAGCAAGCAAAATCAGGGGATAATGCTACTCAATGCTAGAAGTCTAAATCTCAAAATGCATTCACTTGAGGCACTCCTTAAAATGGAGAACATCAACATCTGTGCAGTGACAGAGACCTGGTTCAAGGCTCCAGAGAGCACCCCTGCATTACCAGGCTATAATTCATACCACACCTTTTGGCCACCTAATCTGGACTGAAACACTAAAGGTGGAGGCGTGTCCATATTCATTAAGGATACCAACACCTCCAAGCTAGTTGCTCAACATAATGCATCCAAGATTATCCAAATGCAACTAACTCTGGGCAAGACCACAATCCAAATTGTAACTTGCTACAGATCCCCCACCATGCCCCAGGTTTCCCACTCCTCATTTCTTGACACACTGGAAAATATTAGGGTACAGCCCAACACCCTAATAATGGGTGATATCAACTACCCCACCATTAAGTGGGAAAACTATTCATGTACTCATCGTTTTCTGGAATTCATAAATTCCAATGCCTTGGATCAACTTATCCACACCCCCACCAGGGGCAGCAATATCCTAGACCTGGTCATTACCAACATAGGCAAACGGTGTTTCACACCAGAGGTCAATTCCTCATTGGTCAGATCCGACCACAAGCTAATTACCCTAGACATCCACATCCCGCCCCACCCCCCAAGTCAACTTCACGCTTCTTAACACAGAAGTGACAAACTTCACGACACCTATGCAGATGGACAATAGAGGTACGACTGCTGAATCCTACACAAATGCACTTTATAAGCACTTACATGAGTGCATGGATCATGCTATCCCTAACAGACCCAAGATGCTATCCTCCAAAAAAAGGAAGCCAATCTGGTGGTCCCCTACCATAAACAAACTCTACAACAGAAGAAAGAAACCGTTGCAAAAAAGAGTAAAATCCCATGATTGGAGGAACTTCCTGGTCAACCTCAGTAAGAAGCTGAGATCCCTCATAAAATCTTCCAAAGCTAGTTACGGAACCAAAATTGCCACTGATTCTAAAGATAACTACAAAACATTCTATAGCTATGTTAAGAATCTCAATGGCAACACTCAGATCTGCTCTGAGTTACAGCACAATGGCACTAAATATATAGAACCAACTGATAGTGCCAACATCCTGCCAGATAGGTTCAGTGCTAATTTTACCCAACTCTCACTCCCTAAAGGGCTCATCTCTATACCAGAAGAATGCAAAGTTCCTGTAATCACAGCTGCACAGATAAATACCACACTCTTCAAAGCCAAGAACACAGCATCTATGGGATCTGACAACATCCCAGTCTGCATTCTACATGAACTAAAGAATGAACTGGCACCCCAACTAAGCACCATGTTCAATCATAGCCTCACCTCAGGCTTTATGCCCACTGACTTGTGCACAGTGACGGATATCCCACTCCACAATGGGGGGGGAGCCACCACAGACCCTGGGAACTACTGTCCCATTAGCCTAATGAGCCTGGTCTGCTAGGCCATAGAATGTATCACCATGGAACTTATAAAGAAAGACATTGGTAATCTCCAATCTCTGGACTCCACCCAGTTTGAGTTTGTAAAAGGCAGATCATATCTCCTAAACCCGATAGACTTCTTTGAAGCAGTCACCAAAGCCGTGGGCAAGGGTAAGGTGGTTCACAGAGCCTATATAGATCTCACCAAAGCTTTTGACACTATCCTCCACTCTGGAATTATAGATAAACTCGGTAAACTAGGTATAAATCCCTATGTCACAAGATGGGTTGCCAACTGGCTCACTGACAGAATCCACACTGTGAAAGTAGCAGACTCCAAATCCAACTTCAGACCACTGACAAGTGGAGTACCACAGAGTTCAATCCTAGGTCCTCTCCTGTTTGGTATCTACTTTTCTGAAGTACAGGCTAACACAAAAGATCTTTGGCTAATGAAGTTCGCAGATGACTGCAAACTAGGAGCCATAATTGAAACTCCTAACGATGTGAACATCCTACAAAAGGGCCTCATTGAGACAGATGCCTGGTGTCAAAGCCATGGCCTCAAGCTCAATGCCAAAAAGTGCATTGTCATCCTCTTTGGTAAAAACTCTGTACCCATGAGCTACCACATAGGTGGTAGTCTACTTAACACTGAAAGTGTGATAAGAGACCTTGGGACACAGGTGGACAGTAGTCTCTCCTTTGATAATCACATTGCCACAGTAGTCAGGTAATCCTTCTATGTGGCACATCTCATCACAAAAGGTTTCTCATCCAGTAAAAAAGAGATCATTGTTAACCTCTACTCATCACTCATTAGACCCATTATAGAGTACAACAACCCTTTTGGTATGTACCTCACAAGACATCTACAACTACTGGAAAGGCTTCAGAAATACCTCACAAAGAGGATTACCGGCCTCAAACAGATGACCTACGCAGACTGTCTCAAAAATCTCCAGCTTTACTCCATCACATATCGCCTACTCAGAGGCAGTCTCTGCCTAACATACAAAGCTATGTCAAACCCAGAGCTTTTGGACATGATCCACTTAAAGAAATCCCAATCCCTCCAAGCTACATGCTCTAGGGACCTAAACCTTGTCACTACAATAAACAGGACATGCTGGAGGGATAGATTCCTGTCCCAGAGACTTCCCATACTCTGGAACAAACTACTTATCTATATCAAACAAAGCTCCTCATTAGCACTCTTCAAGAAAAATCTTGATGATTGGATAGGAAATAGGAAATTCACCCCAGGGATCACCTCTGTGGCTCTGCTTGACAGGGGCACAGGAAAATAATTTTCTTGGGTGGCGAAAGCCAGGGTACCTTTTTTTGGCTAGGCTTATATAGGCCCTAGGGCCAATAGCCTAGTACCTACCTATGAACCTATTAATATAAACATTTCCATTGCACAGCAAGCAGTGGGTTTGTGCAAGGGTTAGCAAAGTGCATATGCATGCGAGATATACATGCTTGTGAGTAGATAAGCAGTGCACCTAGGGGAGCCACTTTGCTAAAGCTTGACAGTTAGTACTGAATGTATGAAATACACCTCCTGCTTAACTGACTAGCATGTGTTAGTGCATTGATATATTCCCTTTACAGGTGTATCCAATACTTTAAAATAATTTTCATTACAGAGTGATAATGCAATGACATAAATTGTTTATATGAGATATGTTGCTACATTTTGCCACCACTCACCATCGCTGCACATTGGAGCCCAAAAACTGAAGGGATGCATTGCCTTTTCTGTACTTATGTATGTTGTGTGTAATTCTATTTTTTTGACCAGACTGAAGGTGTTAAAATGGGGTAGAAATTCAGCACATCCAGCATATGTCAGTCACATTCAGGTAGCAGCACTGAATCTGACTGTGGGCATGGTCATGCCAGTGCAACTACTGGCAGAGCCAGTTATGGTCAAGGATGACAAAGATGAACTGCAACCTCTACCATGCATGGCTCACACTTGTCTGACACACCAAGACCTAGAGCAAGCATGGAGCTTGGCTGTGTTTATGCAGACTCTCACACACTAATTTCACCTGGAGGACCCCTACAGACACACATAACAGTTTTTGTCTCACTGGCCATTTGTTGTTTTGCCCACATGTCTGCCTTTATCTCTTTCTTACACACACACACTCGCTGACCTTTTGTGTCAGTGTAGGCTTCCTGCCCCCCCCCCCCATACACACACCCACAACACCCGGTGCAAGTGATGATAACTGTGCTATATCCCTGTTTTCTATCTTTTGGATTCAGGGATACAAAAGCTTTGTGTGATGCACAGGATGCAAAGCTAAGTTAGTGCTTAGTATATCTGCATTTGTGGTGTTGAAAGTTTAACAGTTGATAGCATCAAGATTTCCCAGCTTAATAGTGAATGATCTTGTGAGGGTTGTGAAGTCAGAAACTGCAATGTTTATCATTACTTTCTAACTTCTCTCTCTTTAATCATTTTCCAGTACAAACATATGGTGGTAAACTGAGGGCATGCAGTGATCATTAGTACTTTTGAGAGGTATGACTGTGTGAATCTTTGATTCCTGAGGCCTACTACTTAATAATGTACACATATAAGTCAAATATGTCTCTACTGTCACATGTTAAGGTAAGTTCTATACAGATCTCCCAGCTTTTCCTAGCTTACCAGGCCAAGTAAAGAAATACAAGGATATGCCACCAGTCATATTATTAAACATGACACTATAGGTTCAGGACTTACTTTGTAAATGCAGCAGGTGATACAGTTTTTGTTCAGGGCTGACTCTGTCAGATTCAAGCAGTAAATAGCCAATCAATGGAAGGTAAAGGTTGTGTGAGTTGTCTTGTCTGGCATTGGTTTTAGGTCCCTAGGTGGTGGGTGAGTGTGCAATGAATTGTCTCTTAGCCAATGCAAGGGCATACTGAGCACCAACTTTGCCTACACCCAAAGCAGCTGGTGGTTCCACCTGTAACTCTTCATCTGCCTGTGGCTGTGGAGACCTTGTCACTGGTGGTGGGATGTGTGCCCCTTCCCCTTGCAGATGCTGCTGAAGCTGTTTTCTCCGGATTATGTTATGTAGCATGCCACATATTGTGAATATTTTTGTACATGTCCATGGATTGTACTGTGGACTCTTCAGATGAATCAAGGCACCAGAACCGTGACTTCAGCAGCTCATACACCCACTCTATTATATGTCTTGTTTGAGCGTGTGTCTTATTATAGTGTTCTTCCGTGGGTGTGTGAGTGCACAATTCCATTGCATAGCCTGTATCCCCCAGCAAATGCCCCTGTGGCATATCTCCCCAGCAAACATCTGGTATAGTTGGGAGGTGTGCCAGTTATGTGAGTCATGGTAACTGCCAGGGTTGCCAGCATACACATTCAAGATTATTCCCTTGACAATACACACAAATTGGCAGTTGATAGAGTGGTAGCCCTTTCTGTAAATGTAGAGCCAACCTTGCTCCCCGGGTGCTGCCGTCATTTCTAAATGTGTGCAATCTATGGCACCCAGTACTTCAGGGTAGTGTGCTGCACTGTAGAACTCCTGCATATTTCTGGCCCTCTCCTCAGAAGTATGGGGAAAATATATGTGGTGACTAGCATGTTGTAGCATAGTATTCAGGAATTGATAGAGGATCCTAGATGCTGATGCCTGTGACACCTCCAACATGCCCCCTGTTAGTCTCTAAAATGTACCTGTAGCTAAGATTCTAGGGGCTACATGTACTTTTGCATTACTGGAATGCATTTCTCTCAGTTGTCTCTGGCTTTGAATTGAGGATGGCAGAGGTTGCAGAGTTCCTGTAGTGCATCCTTATACACCCTGTAGAGGTCCATTTCCACATCATGTAGGTTGTGAAAAATGAAACAGGAGCTGAAAACTCTTCTTCTTCTCACCCTAGGCCTATTAGCAGCACCAGGAGTTTTGGCTTCAGCCTGTAGCACAAACAAATGAATTAAATCATCAGCAGCCCCTAACGTTTTGTCCATGCAGGCTCCTTCCATGTCTGTATTCCAAAAGTTTTGGAATCTGCAGGAAAAATAAGCAGAGTCTACATGGATGCTTTATAGTGTGTTGAATAACTAAGCCATGTTGGATTCATTAATTAGCATGCAATTCAGCTGCTTATGCTATAATTAGCATGCCACAGTGTTTACCTTGTTTGCACGCTGGTGCACACCTATACGCAGTGCTTACTGAATCTGAATTAAGTTGCCAACATGTGCGCATCATGCTGTGACATGCAAATGGTAGAAAATGACTGTGTAGGCTTTACTGAATCCTCCTGTAGGTCTATAAAGAAATAAAAAAAAACTGTCCCATTATAGAAATATTCCCTTATATCACCTATTTTAAAACAAGATAATGATCCTATAAAGTGCTCCTCATACAGACCCATTTCACTTTTAAATGTGAACTGTAAGATATTCATGTCCATTATAGCTAACAGAATTAATCTACTTATACCTAAACTAATTAACAATGATCAAACTGGGTTTATTTTAAATAGACAAGTACAGGATAATAAAATATGAATACATACTTTAATAGACTATACAAATAAAAATAAAAATAAACATTCTATCATTAGTCTCGAACTAGATAAGGCCTCTGACTCAGTTAATTGGTAGTACCTGTTTAAAACACTTAAAGTGTATATTTTATCACCTGAGCTAGTTGCATTAATTTCTAAGTTATACACTAACTCTTGTGCTTATGTTAAAATAGATTCTTTTCTTTCTAATTCCTTTAAATTACAAAAAGGCAGAAAACAAGGTTGCCCATTTTCACATTTACTTTTTGCATTAGTTATAGAACCCTTTGCTAATAGTATTAGATCCAATAAGAACATTAATGGTATCAAAATAAAGAAGCTTTTGAACTAAAGACTCAGCTCTTTGCTGATGATATTTTACTAATAGTATGAAATATAGACAATTCATTAGAATATATAATTAGTTCTATGAGTCGGTTTGAAGAAATCTCAAAGTTAAGATTGTAATCATATTAAAACAAGTACACTGTTAATTAATAATAAATTAAAAATTCATACAAAAATATTCTAACTTCAATTGGAATAGCAAAAAAATGAAATACCTTGGTATAATCATTATGTCTATCAGCAAATAAATGATATAAACAAACTTTCAACAGGTTGTTAATAAAATTTTAAGTATAGTCACAAATTTGAACAAATTCTTTATCACTACGCAAGAACGATTAATGTTTATTAAGATGGTAATGCTCCCTAAAATATTATTTGTCTTACAATTTTTAGTACTATTGATGAAGAAGATAAATAATATAGTACTTAAACCCCAGGATTTAGCAAGCTCTGCACGGTGTGCAGGAATAGTGCAAGAGCTGCTGCAGGCAATATGGCCGACGTGTGATTCAGGAATGAGCTCCCAGGACATGCACGAGCGCGCCTGCACTAATCCTGATTGGACACAGCCCCTGTATGCTAATTACCTTATTTGCTGGTGAAAACCATGCAAATGAGGTGAATTAGCAATCCAGAAAGCATGCAAGCGTCCGTGTAGGAATAGTATAGACTGCAAAAATATATTCAGCCAGTAGCTGAATACATTTCTGCAAACTACAAAAAGGAGGCATGACAGCTCATGAAAAAGCATGTATTATAAGGGTTAGGCATGTCAATGGCCAAATATATGGCCATAGGCATGAAAAATAGTTTCAAAATTATAAAAAATAACTTTTTTTGTTTTTGCCAATTTCATTCGTTTAAGCTTAGGGCAGCGGTACGCAAGCAGGATCGGCCCGAAAATAAGAAAAAAGCTGGAAATAAGCTTTTAAACCAAAATCATCATTTTGTCATAATATTCAATGGAATGCATAACACAACAAGACCCTGGAATAGTGGTTGCTAAGGGGGAAGGCTGAGTGTCAGTTTTGTAACCATGCATTAGCAATCAGTTCTATACAAATAAGGGGAATGATACTGAATGAAAGATTTTACCTCAGTGCTAGCTGGCACCCAACTGTGTAGGTGCAATAACACCATGGTCTAAGCCTAAGAGCTAGATGACCTCATGAGGGGGAGTATCATCACTGCTGTAAGCTTATTGGAGCACAGTGGCCTGTGTTTGCCCTTAGCTAAGCACAGCTAAAGAAGGGGTGTGTCTGAAGCTGCCAAGCAGTGCTTATATTCCCTAAACGGGTGTGCGCACCACGCACCGGGTTTTTAAAAAAAAAAAAAAAAGGAGAATAGCGGCTCCATTCACATCTGAGCATTGGGTTTGTGCAGCGTGCCTCAGGGCTTAAATGGGAAGGCAATGGGAAGGGAAAACAGAAGTAGGAAGGTAATCAAGGAGAACTAGCATAGCTGGCAGGTGAAATGTATCAGTATCAGCCAATTACACAAGCAGCAGCCCATCCCAGCACACTACTATAAACTATGAAAACACCTTTCACTCTGGATTTTCCCACAAACTCTATACCACAGGGATATACAAATGGAGAAATTTTACCTAACAAAACTAACAAAATGATAGGGGCTGCTTTTGCTCTCATAAATCAATATGTGAAAGAGGCTGAGGGTGGTGAGGTTGAGAATGCTGATGGCCAATCCACAGTGAGGAGAAGGAGAAGAGTGTACAGAGCCAGGTAACCTACCAGGGGCTACATGAGCTGGAGACTGTGGAGTTCTATAGGGTGGACAGTGACCTCCTACAGCAAATTGTTGAGCTGTGCCAGCCAAGCCTCACACACAGAATCAACAGAGGGGAACCCATCCCAGTGGATACCAAGGTATGTGTAGGCTTAAGAATACTAGCCACAAGTACCATCCAAAGGCCAACTGGGGATATCATGGGGATCTCACAGGCATCAGCATCCAGGGTACTCCACCAGTTCCTGTATGCCATGTCAGCACATGCTGGTGAGCACATATATTTCCACAACACCCATGAGGCATTGACCAGCAATATGAATCTCTTCCACCAAATAGCAGAATACCCTGAGGTAGTGGGTGCTTTAGACTGCACGCATATACACATCCAAGTACCTCCTGGTGAGCGGGGTAGGATCTACATAAACTGTAAGGGCTTCACCTCCATTAACTGCCAGGTCATGTGCAATGTCCAGGGAATTATAATGAATGTGTGTGCTGGCAGCTCTGGAAGCTATCATGACTCACACATCTGGCATATGATGCAGCTGTATCAGAGATTTGCCAGTGGGGACATCCCATATGGCCACCTAGTGGGGGATTCTGGTTACACACTGGAGGTGTGGCTGATGACATCCATCAGAAATGCACACACACCTGAACAACAACTCCATAATGAGGCACACGCACAAAGCAGAATCATAACAGAGCATGTGTTTGGGATGCTCAAGTCACAGTTGCAGTGCATGGGCATATCTGGTGGAGCCTTGCAGTACTCTCCAGCAACATATACCCAGATTTTCATCGTATGTGCCATGCTACACAATATGATCTTGCGGAAACAGCTGCAGCAGGAACAGCATGGGGCAGGGCCACACAGCCCACCCCACCATTGCCAAGGCCAGCACAGGCACAGACTGACTCGGAGGAGGAACAACCTGAGCCTACCCCTGTAGGCAGAAGGAAGTGTTCCCAGTATGCCCAGGCTTTGGCAAAGAGGCAACACGTAGCACATACACTGACACAGTAGGAACCTAGGGTATGACACCTCTCTCTGACTCGCACATACAATAAAAGGGATGCCAAACATGACACTACCAGTGCTTTACCATGTATAGGGAGTGTACTATATGCATCTGACATAGTCAGCCCTCAAGCACCATCCTCAATACTGGCAGAGCCACAAGGTAAGTCACTCTCCCTATCAATTGCTGAATGGAGTTGTATGTTCCGCTACTTGTATCTATGATACAGATGTGAGCATGCAAGGGAATCGGGTGGCTGAATGGGATGGCAGCAGATAGCAGACACCTATATGGGCAGCATGAAATCCATAACAAATACTAGAGTCAGCATAGTAGGCAGTACTAGACAAGGTGACAAATCCCACTGCAAGACATGTGGTGGGCCAAATGTGTGTCCATAGGACACACACATGCATGTCAGTGAGTCTCACATACCCAACAACAGTCTCAGCCAGCAGGACAGCTGTAGATGACCACAAAGAAAGGCTGTGCTAAGGCCTCCAATTGATGGCAATGGAGAACGCCCCCCCCCCTTCAGGCCTACACAGACATACTACAACAGGTCAGGCAGTTGGATGTTAGTTCTGAAGGATAAGAAGTCTGAAACTGAAATGTAGGTCAATAAAACCTAAGATCTGTACTCCAATGATATGCCTGTAGTCTGCATGATAGGTTAGAATACAGAATGAAATGGAAGCCAAGCCAGTAGAGTACCTGAAATACCAATACAATCATAGCAAATGTTTACAGTTGACAGGTGTGCCCCCCACCACAATCCTACGTAGAAATCTAACGTGTATGTGTGGGTTTACGAACAGTGGAGCACAGATTACCTGAGCTGGCCAAATTAACAGGGTAGATTGTTGCATGTGTACAATATGCAAGGCTCTATGTCTTAGGTTGTTGTGTGTTGTATATTGTGAGGAAGTGGTCAACATGTAGGCATGGAGGGTTGTCTCCCGGTGGCCTATGCCCAGTATTGTTGATGACAGGGCCATATTCTGACAACTGCAGTGTCAAACACAATGCATCCCAGCAAGACCCAGTCCACTAGTAATCCATAGTCATTGTGCGGATGTAATATTTGTCACCATCTGAAAGATGGACATGCCATGAATGTGGGTGCAGTCATACACACAGTACACAGGTGGAAGTACCCTAGACAGAGTATATAAAATGTAACTGTCAAATGCACACACCTTTTGAATTGTACATAGGTTAACAGCACATTAGTTGTCTGTGTAGTATGGAATACTGATGTAGTCTGGCCAATCACTGGCAGACCACAAAAGGCACATTTATGAAGTATTGAGAAACAGCTGATCTCACCCTCACAAGCCAACATAAGGAGAAATGTCCCACATATATCTGTGAGTCAGCTGCAACATGCTTCCAGAGCACACATGCACACAGCTCACCCCACCATCAGCCACACATTCATCACAGGTCGTATCCCTGCTATTGGGAATGAGTACAGTATGACCACCACTTCTGTATGGGAATACCCACAGAATACAGCATGCTGAAAAGGTGTCCCATGCAAGGTGTGTTCCTAGCTGCAAGCAGCACCCTGCCAGCATCCACACCAATGGATTAATAAGGACAGAAACTATTGCCATTAACACCTTGCACACCTACCCTGTCACCCCAGGGGAATCCAGTGGCTTGCAGCCTGGGACTGTAGGAGTGACAGAATGCACTGGCCTGCTACAGATGGCCCGCATCACTATCAAATGCCCTACAGTCCTCTGTAAAAGGCCTGTGCCTCACCTGTACTTCTAATGTATGTTATCTCATGGACTCCCAAATAACAACATAACACAGTCAACAGAACCCAAATTCAAGGCCATGTCAACAAATCCCCGTAGCATGCCCACCATGTCCTACTGGATGAACTGTGGACCAACCCCCAAATAACACTGGGATGAATGGATGACTATAGGGATACTTATCTGATACTGCTTGCATAATGTTAGGAAGAGGACAGAATAACAAAGGGAGGTGTAGAAGCATGGATGCCATGGAGTGTATGAAGTCTGAAACTCTGATGTGTGCCCATATTATCCTTGCCTGCAAACCCAGTACTGTGTGGCTACAAACCTGCTTGTAAACCACAATGTGAAGGGGAACTGACCAGATATATAAGCCCTGCCTCTGGGTAACCTGTGTGAATCTGTACAGCTGAGACATATGGCCACAGCAGGATATGGCCATTCTGTCACGTTGATAGATGTACAAGCAGGGGATCCTCAGCCACCACAGTACCAAGGTGCTGGACCATTTACACAGACCCATCAGAAAGTGTCTGCAGCTCCCCCTCCAGAATTTCATTAGTGTGCAAGAATATGTAGGCTGCAGACCACAATACTGGACACAGCTTCATTCATCTTGTATTCCCCAGGAAATTACTGTGAGCAAATAAGTATATCTGTCAGTAGTTGATGACATAATACATCACAGTGTAAAACAGTACATATGTCTAAATATCTCTGCTAACACCAAAACCATGTAGCACAAGTAACACAGACACAATTAGTTACAGTATCCCACTATCCTTTGCCCATTGTGACTCCATATTGTCAACCTATCTACAGATATCTTGCAGAAACAGGTTGATAGTTGTAGGTATAGAACACAAATGCCTGCACTGGAGTACAACCTACCTGTAATGGATTCACACATTCAATACAGAAGGTCATACTGGGCATGCTCCCACACTTAGAGAAATGAAGCCCATGTCTGACAACAACAGTGGACTATACATATCCGTCAGTCGCAGATTTCTGTGTACACACACACCACATTACACACCATTCATGCTTTGCACACACATCGGATAGGAATACACACATATATCCAAGGACAACACACTATAATAGGTCAACCATACACAAACAGAGATGTGGGGAAGAGAGAGACAGATAGTGACAAAAGAGCTTCCCATCATGAGGCCTGTCCCACCCACAATGCATCCAATTGGCCAATATGACATGATGTGCTGATGTCAAACACTGTAGGCATTTGCTTCTGGTAACCCTCAGCACTACAGTTTATGTGGTGCTTGTGATAACTGTGTAACATGACGGTACAAGTCATTATTCATCAAGCAGTCATATACCCAGTCCTGTGAAATGTAAAGTTGTGTGTGACTGATTGTTTGTGTGTGTTTCCAGAGGAATGGCTTATAGCCCATTCACACACACTGCACTCCACTTTGCCCTAGTTTAGCTAGCCTGCTGATGTCAGTCACACTGAAATACCCCTTTGGACAAAGGTCATCTCTGTAATCTCTGTGGTATGTGGAATAACTGCGTAATGCTATAGCATGACATATAAGTTAGGTAGGAGTTCTAATCCCAGACATGGAAGCTGTGGGTGTGTGCATATAGGGGACAATGATTTTGAGGCCATTCACAGACACTACACCTCCCACCGCCCTACTTTAGCAAGCCTGCTGATGTCATTCACCTTGAAATACAACTTTGGAAAGGGCTAGTCCTATAAGCTCTTCTGTGGCACGTGTGATAACTGCATAATGCTGTAGTGTAATGTACTAGTTAGGTTCATAGGCTCATAGGTAGGTACTAGGCTATCGGTCCTGGGGCCTTTTCAAGCCCAGCCAAAAAGGTACCCTGGCTTTTGCCACCCAAGAAAATTATTTTCCTGTGCCACTGTCGATCAGAGCCACAGAGGTGATCCCCGGGGTGAATTTCCTATTTCCCATCCAATCATCAAGATTTTTCTTGAAGAGTGCTAATGAAGAGCTTTGTTTGATATAGATAGGTAGTTTATTCCAGAGTATGGGAAGTCTCTGGGACAGGAATCTATCCCTCCGGCATGTTCTGTTTATTGTGGTGACAAGGTTTAAGTCTTTAGAGCGTGTAGCTCGGAGGGATTGGGATTTCTTTAAGTGGAGCATATCCGACAGCTCTGGGTTTGACATAGCTTTGTATGTTAGGCAGAGATCACCTCTGAGTAGGCAATATGCGAAGGAGTAAAGCTGGAGTTTTTTGAGACGGTCTGCGTAGGGCATCTGTTTGAGGCTAGTAATCCTCTTTGTGAGGTATTTCTGAGGCCTTTCCAGTTGTTGTAGATGGCTTGTGAGGGACATACCAAAGGGGTGTTGTACTCTATACTGGGTCTAATGAGTGATGAGTAGAGGGGAACAATGACTTCTTTTTTTCTGGATGAGAAACCTTTTGTGATGAGGTGTGCCATGTAGAAGGATTTCCTGACTACTGTGACGATGTGATTATCAAAGGAGAGACTGCTGTCCACCTGTGTCCCAAGGTCTCTTATCACACTTTCGGTGTTAAGTATACTACTGCCTATGTTGTAGTTCATGGGTACAGAGTTTTTACCAAAGGGGACGACGATGCACTTTTTGGCATTGAGCCTGAAGCCATGGCTTTGACACCAGGTATCTGTCTCAGTGAGGCCCTATCGTAGGATGTCCACATCGTTAGGAGTTTCGATTATGACTCCTAGTTTGCAGTCATCTGCAAACGTCATTAACCAAAGACCTTCTGTGTTAGTCTGTACTTCAGAGAAGTAGATACCAAACAGGAGAGGACCCAAGACTAAACCCTGTAGTACTCCACTTGTCACTGGTCTGAAGTCATATTTGTACTCTGCTCCTTTCACAGTGTGGGTTCTGTCAGTGAGCCAGATGGCAACCCATCTTGTGACATATGGATTTATACCTAGTTTAATGAGTTTATCTATAATTCCAGAGTGGGGGATGGTGTTGAAAGCCTTGGCAAGATCTAGATAGGCTGTGTGAACCACCTTACCCTTGTCTACAGCTTTGGTGACTGCTTCAAAGAAGTCTATCAGGTTTAGGAGACATGATCTGCCTTTTACAAACCTGAAATGGGTGGATTCCAGAGTTTGAAATTACCAATGTCTTTGTTTATAAGTCCCATGATGATACGTTCCATGGCCTTGCAGACCAGGCTCGTCAGGCTAATGGGGTGGTAGTTCCCAGGGTCCGTGGTGGCTCCCCCCTTGTGCAGTGGGATAACCGTCACTGTGCGCCATTCAGCCGGCACAAAGCCTAAGGTGAGGCTATGATTGAACATGGTACTTAGGTGGGGTGCCAGTTCGTTCTGTAGTTCATGTAGAACGCAGCCTGGGATGTTGTCTGGTCCCATGGATGTGGTGTTCATGGCTTTGGAGAGTGTGATTTTTATCTGTGCAGCTGAGATTAGAGGAACTTTGCATTCTTCCGGTATAGAGATGGGCTCTTTAGGGGGTGAGAAGGGGGTAAAGTTAGCAATGAACCTATCTGCCAGGATGTTGGCAATATCAGTTGGGTCTGTATATTTAGTGCCATTGTGCTGTAACTCAGAGCAGATCTGAGTGTTGCCATTGAGATTCTTGACATAGCTATAGAATGCTTTGTGATTGTCTTTAGAATCAGTGGCAATTTTGTTTTCGTAACTAGCTTTGGAGAATTTTATCAGGGATCACAGCTTCTTACTGAGGCTGACCAGGGAGCTCCTCCACTCATGGGATTTTACTCTCTTTTGCAACAGTTTCTTTCTTCTGTTGTACAGTTTGTTTATGGCAGGGGACCACCAGATTGGCTTCCTTTTTTGGAGGATAGTGTATTGGTTCTGTTTGGGATAGCATGATCCATGCACTCATGTAAGTGCTTATAAAGTGCAACTTTGTAGGATTCAGTAGGTGTAAGTGTATTGTCCATCTGCATGGGTGCCATGAAGTTCACCACTTCTGTCTTAAGAAGCATGAAGTTGGCTTTGGAGAAAATTTTTACCATGGTTTCCTTAATGGGGGTTGGGGGCAGGATGTGGATATCTAGGGTAATTAGCTTATGGTCAGATCGGACCAATGAGGCGTTGACTTCAGGTGTGGAACACCGGTCACGCATGTTGGTAATGACTAGATCTAGGAAATTGTTGCCCCTGGTGGGGGTGTGGATAAGTTGATCCAAGGCATTGGAGTTTATGAATTCCAGAAATTGTTGAGCGAAGGAGTTGGTACATGAGTAGTTTTCCCAGTTAATGGTGGGGTAGTTGAAATCGCCCATTATTAGGGTGTTTGGTTGAACCCTAATATTTTCCAGTACATCAAGAAAAGAGGAGTGGGAATCCTGGGGCATGGTGGGTGATCTGTAGCAAGCTACAATTTGGATTGCAGTTTTGCCCATAGTTAGTTGTACTTGGATAACCTCGGCTGCATTATGCTGAGCAACTAGCCTGGAGGTGTGGATATCCTTAATGAATATGGACACACCTCCACGTTTGGTGTTCCGGTCCAGGTTACATGGCCGAAAAGTGTGGTATGAGTTATAGCCTGGTAGTGCAGGGGTGCTCCCTGGAGCCTTGAAAAAGGTCTCAGTCACTGCACAGATATCGATGTTCTCCAGTTTAAGGAGTGCCTAGAGTGAGTGCATTTTAAGATTTAGACTTCTAGCATTGAATAGCATCACCCACAGTTTTTGCTTGCCTGTTCCTGTTATGGTGGTGAATTTGTCATTTGAACCTTGCCTAAAAAAGGCACTATAGAGGCGGAAAGAACCTTAGCCATTATCCTGAATCCCAGGGGTGGCAGGTGCAGGCCATCTCTGGCAAAGTATCGTGGTCTGTTGACCATGTCATCCCAGGCAAACAGATACTGGATTCCTTTAGAATGGCACCTGAAGCTTAGACAATTGTTGAAGTCAATCATTTAGTCCTTGCACTGTGGCATCATTCTGGGTGATGGCAGAATACTACTCAGGGCTAGGGTCATACCTGCCTGGGCTACAAGATCAGAGAGCTCTTCTATGTCTCTTTTCATGTAGTCCAGGGAGGTACATCTCTGGTCATTCACACCAACATGGACAATGACAGAGTCATATTTGTACTTGTTGTGGAGTGACCTGAGTGCATGGGTTATGTGGTGGATCCTGGCACCCGACAGGCAGCCGACAGTAACCTTCTCCTTGTTTAGCCTGGTGAGTAGGACATCAGTGTGCCTGACTATAGAGTCACCTATGACTAGTGTGTTTGGTACGTTGTTTTGCCTTATTGTCTGTGGTTGAGTGGCACACTGAGTCTGTGGGCTATGTGTCATTTGGGTTGCATTGGGGAGTGGAGGTTGCTTGCATTTCTGCTTTGGAGGTCTCTGTTGCTTGAGCAGATTATTATTGAGAGCCTCCGCAAATGTTTTTGTGTTTCTATGTGTGGATTTTGGTGGTGTAGATTTAGTGAGACTATGTGATGAGTGTGGTGTAGTACAAGTGTTTACCTTCTCCTCTTGACTGTCAGTTTCAGTCTTGATTGGAGAGAGCTTTACCTCCAGTTTGGCTAGTTAAATGCATCTCTCACAGGTTGTAGTGTTGGGTGGTAGATGGACAGGGTTGTCTGTGTGCATGAGGCAATTTCTACATTTCCCATGATGCCCAGATTCATCAGATAGACTGGAGAGAACACTGGGAGTTGACCCTTGGACACGCCTGAATAAAAAACAATTTTCCTCTAGATACGTGAGGAAAGTGAGTACAAGAGCTGTTTTTCTCTAAGCAAGTGAGGAAAGTAAGTACCAAAACTGTTTTCCTCTAATTAATGAGGAAGGTTGAGTGCTGTAGTAATTAGTAGGTTATGTAATGCTTACAAGTTCTGAACAAGTGCTGATTACGAATAAGCAAATTCAAGTGCTAAAACTAAGAATCTGTATCTGGACTAAACTAGTTACAGGAAAGGAGGAAAACAAGTGCAAATGCAGGCTTTTAAATCAGAAAGTTGAGAGAGATGGAAAAACTGCCCAAATGGCCAATAACTACAATTTCTGGGCTAGAACCGCTCCTTATGTGGTAGATAGGTTACCTAGTGCTTACCACTCCCACTGATAAGCTAGAAGGCTTCCCTCTAACACAGAAAGCTTGGGGGGGGGGCTCAAAAACTTACATACAGTCCTGGATACAGCAAATCTGAATCTGGACTACACTAGTTACAGGAAAGGTATTTTATATATATACACACATATATATATATATATATATATATATATATATATATATACATATATACACAGAAAAGTAGCTAAAACAGCAGTAAAAATAATTCAAATGCAGTGCAAGCTAGCACACTTGAGTATGTAGCAATGTTAGACCAAACAGTTTAAAAATGCAATTAAATTAAAAATGACTAAAAACAAGTGCAGAAGGAGTCTATTAGGTAGAATGAGGTAAAGAGATCGGACTGGGGGGAGTGTCCCAGATCAAATCTACAGTGGGGGCGAGTAACTGCAAAAGCCTCCAAATTTAGACAACAAGACAGGAATAGGGAGGATGGGTATAGGAAAACCAACACCTTCAGCAGAGATCTGAAAAACTATACATTGAAGCAAAAATAACAGTGCACAACTCTGAAGTCAGCCAGCAATGATATAAAATTAGTCACACAACTATTACCAGTACACAACTCTGAAGTGCCAGAAAAATATACTCAACTCTGTATATCTCCAGATAGTTTGAAGAGCACTCTGTCAGGACACAGGAAGGCTCCAGCAATGATATGCAGGCTGTTACTAAGAGGGTCTAATTTTATGCAAGTAATCCTTGAGATAGTCAGATAACACACAGGATGTAAAACCAGTTATACCAACTTAAGACACAGAGAAATAGGGGGAGGGGGGAAAACACCTCCAGCAGAGATCTGAAAAAATTATAGAGTCAAGCAAAAATAACAGTGCACAACTCTGAAGTCAGCCAGCAATGATATACAATTAGTCAAACAACAATTACCAGTACACAACTCTGAAGTGCCAGAAAAATATACTCAGCTCTGTATATCTCCAGATAGTTTGAAGAGCACTCTGTCAGGACACAGGAAGGCTCCAACAATGATTATAATCCCAGACATGGCAACTGTGAAACTCTGTGTGTGTTTGTTTATGTGTAGAGAGTAATGCTTTTGAGGCAATTCACAGTCACTACACCTCCCATTGCCCTACTTTAGCAAGTCTGCTGATGTCAGTCATCTTGAAATACCTCCTTGGAGATGGATCAGTCCTATAAGCTCTATGGCATGTGCAATAACTGAGTAATGCTATAGGTGATGTGCTAGTTAAGTATGAGTTCTAATTCCAAACATGGCACCTGTGAAACTCTGTGTGTGTAGAGTGCAATGCTTTTGACACCATTCAAAGTCATTATACCTCCCATTGCCATACTTTAGCAAGCCTGCTGATATCAGTCACCTTGTAATACCGCCTGGACAAGATTCAGATTTGTAAGCTCTGTGGTGCATGCAATAACTGTGTAATGCTATAATGTGATGTGCTAGTTAGGTAGAAGTTCTAATCCCAGACATGGCAACTATGAAACTCTCTCTGTGTGTAGAGAGTAATCCTTTTGAGGCCATTCACAGTCACTACAATTCCCATTGCCCTACTTTAGCAAGCCTGCTGATGTCAGTTACCTTGAAATACCTCCTTGGACAAGACTCACCTCTGTAAGCTCCGTGGCACATGCACTGATTGTGTAATACTACAGTGTGATATACTAGTTAGGTAGGAGTTGTAATCCCAGAGATGGCAACTGTGAAACTCTGTGTTTGTGTGTGTGTGTGTGTGTGTGTGTGTGGGTGTGTGTGTGTGTGTGTGTGTGTGTGTGTGTGTGTGTGTGTGTGTGTGTGTGTGTGTGTGTGTGTGTGTGTGTGTGTTTAGAGCATAATGCTTTTGAGCCATTCACAGTCACTACACCTCCCATTGCCCTACTTTAGAAAGCCTGCTGATGTCATTTACCTTGAAATACACCTTTGGAGAAGAGCTAGCCCTGTAAGCTCTGTGGTGCATGCCATAAATGCAGAATAATGTAGTAGCAGTAACTACACAGCTATGGGTGTGAATATCATCTGTGGCAAGTGGCTGTGTGTGTACCTCAAATATTTTGTCCCCATTTACAGCCAGTACACATCTCAGAGCCTGACTTTAGCAGTCTATAAGCTCTGTGGTGCATGCCATAAATGCAGACTAATGTAGTAGCAGTAACTACACAGCTATGGGTTTGAATCTCATCTGTGGCAAGTGATTGTGTGTGTACCTCAAAGAATTTTGCCCCATTTACAGTCAGTACACATCTCAGAGCCTGACTTTAGCAGTCATGCAGATATCATCCACCTTACAAGTATCTGTTGTGAAACCTAAGACATGTTAGGTCAGTGGTGCATGTGGTAAATGTGTAACCATAATGGTCCGTAAAGGTTGTTAGAGGTTTGATCCTTACCCTTGGTAAATGTAAATGTGTGATTAGGGTAAAATTATTTTTGGTATCTCTCACCCACTACATCACCCAATGCCAGTGTTTACAAGGGCTGGTGATGTTCCTCACCTTAAAATTACCTTGGGACAACAGCCATCTACTAATCTCCATGGCATGCTTGATAAATGTGGTACACTCTAGTAGCCATACATACCTAGGTAAGGGTTTGAATGTCAATACTGGCAAGTGTGTGTCTGTCATCAGTATCCTCTGTGGAGGTTACTGTGATTGTGTAATGACAGGATGCATCGTGGGGTGGGTTTTGTTAAATTATTATATTGAGGACCTAGTATATGTCACAATGTCCACCTTAAAAGGGCAACTGATGTCAAATAGCAGAGAGGCTGGTGTAGACAAACAACAGCCCTACATGTGACATTATGGATCAGTGAACAATATAGGCAACCCTTGTATTACTCAGAGAACACTCTCCACCCATGTCTCATACACAAACACACTTGGCTATGCAACAACCACTATATTGGTAGTTCCCTGCATATTGCCCACAGATAGCAACAACAGTGTGATTGCAGTTGGCTACATGCCTGTTGACCACAACACTGCCACTGACATCAGAATGTACTGTGATGTGTAACATCTCCTGACTGAGTGTGTGTTATCCAGCAAGTAATAGGACTTGGCACCCTGTTCTATTCCTACAATAGGCAAATAAATGTTTGCAGTGGCCCTTTGCTATGTTCCCCACTGGACGCCTGCAACAATTGTAGAGTCTGCAAATTTAACCCACAAAGGGAATACCATGCCTTATACACATGCTCTTTATTCACAGATGCCACCAACTCCACTGAATACCTGCACCATGCTGACAATGTGGGTGCAGGCATGATCTCAGTTCCATAGCCAGGTCTTACCAAATGAGGTCAAGAATGCCACATCAGATGATAATCTGTCCAAACAACATGGTCTAGGGACCTCAAGTACACCTCCACACATCACAGAACATGCATGTGGACATGTGCACAACCCAGACATTGTCCATGTTATGGAATATAGATCACATACATGGCAAGAATTGCACAGCACTGGCTACCCACAATAGTAAGCCAGATGAATGGATGGTGAATACAATACCCACTTGTGTGGGCCAATCCAGGGACTACACCCCTGAACCACACTGGAGACCATTGTCATGTGGCCTGATGCCAAGGTATTCCCTTTGCCTAGCCTTGTACATCCTTCAGGCACAGTCAACTACTACACACCTGTGAAGCAATGAACCCATGCATTTCTCTACTGGCAGGTGTGTGTGTGTGTGTCTGTGTGTGTGTGTGTATGTGTGTGTGTGTGTGTGTGTGTGTGTGTGTGGATAGTAATGATTTTGAAGCCATTTACTCTCACTACACTTCCTATTACCCTACTGTAGGACACCTGTTGATGTCAGTCACCTTGAAATAACCCTTTGGCTATATATCAGCCTAATAAGCTCAGTTGCTCATGTGATAACCGTGTAATACTGTAGTGTAGAAAGCTAGTTAAGTAGGAGTTCTAATCCTGACCCTGCCAACTGTGATAATGTGTGGGTGTGTCTTCCTTACACTTGCTTTTGTGGACAGTCATATGTACTACACTTCCATTAACCCTCCTTTATCACTTTTGCTGATGTCACTCAGCTTCAAAGATACCTTTGGACAGCTCTCTAACATGTAAGCTCCATGGTACATGCAGTAACTGAATAACAATGTAATAACAATACATAGTCAGGTAGGGGTTTAAAATTCAGTACTGGTATGTGTGTGTTATCAGTGTCCAGTGTGTGGATGATTGTGTAATGACAGGGTCCATTGCAGTGTGGGTTTTGCTACATCATTTTATTGAGGAGCTACATGTCCCATTGTCAACATTACAAAGCCAACATTTTCCAAACATTGTAGAGATTATCGACAATCCTCAGCCATAACTGTGAACAGCCATGTGCAATTACCATGTGACAGTATGGATTAGTACACAATATAGGTAACCATCATAATGCCCAGATACCACTCTCCACCCATGGATTATACACAAACATGCTTGGCTCTTACTCTCCTACTCCCTTCCTTTTTTACTTTGTCTCTGTCTCTCTCTCTCTCTCACTCCCTATCTGGTGGATGTGGAAAAGTGCACCTGCTTTGCTTAGGCAGCAGCTTGAGTTTTGTAAGTGATGCTCATGATCAGCTGATGGCCTGTGCATGAATTGCATTCCCCCACTTGCTAATTGCATGTGGAACAGCTGTGGTATCATTCCTATAGCCAATTGCATGGGAGCACACTCCTATAACTAAGCACTTCATGTGGGTGTTGGCCCTTTTCCTTCATTGTGAACAGGACTTCATGTGGGTGTTTGACAAACAGCATCACAGAGGGTAGCTGGATATACATCTTACAACATACACTGTGGAGACGGGTCTATATTAGAATGACAAAACCTCACTTACGCAAATCCTGAAAGGCTAACACATAAATAGCAAACCACATGAACAGTGAATGTTCTTAAGAGCAAAATTCAAAATACCGAATCGTCATGGTTGTCCACACCATGTTTAGTGAGGTAAAATGTCAGTAGGAGATTCCCTTATCTGGTATAGCTCCCTAAACTAAATGTGCAATAGTTACTGACCTTAGGGTTAGGGTGCGGGTTAAGGTAAGTGCATATATAGTAATACATTCACATTTATTTTGTTTGGGTAGGCAGTACATAGCGGGCGGTGGAAATGGCCAACTATAGCAATTCGATATTTTGAATTTCATGCTTAAGGACGTGTTCTTGTGGTTCGCTGTGTATGTGTCAGCCTTTCGGGATTCACATAAAGTGAGGTTTTGGCATTCTAATATAGACCCGTGGAGACAGGAAAACAAACAGGAGGGGGATATTCCAGACATGGTGACAGAATGTAAGTATTGCTCTTCTCCATTTGAAGTAATGTTGTCTTAACAGGGTTTCTGTGGATATGGCTGTTCTGCATGATTTAATATCTGGCATGACAGCATAATGTGGTTGAGGAAACTCTCACCTGTAGGGGTATCTGCAGATTGGCCAGAGTTTGGAGTCTTACATGTGTTGTGTTACTTACACATTTCCTATCTTTAGAAATGCAGTAGCATACTCTGATGATTGCAGTCAGTGCATGGTTACGTCCATGTGAGTTACTGACTTCATATCCCTCAGAAGACATATGTCACAACAAATACTGTTACACCAGTAAATATATGGGTTTATCACAGCAACATGTCAATATTGGCCCTGTGTTTGTGTTTCCAGCCACAAGTCTGTCAACCTTTGTACACATGTCATGCAGTAAGAGGTGCATATGTTCAGTACATCATTATTTACTGACATCATACCTGATAACAAGCCAGTGAGATATCAGACTGCTATACATGTTATGTATAGTAGGCCTTATATTTGAGGACAAAATCTGGACATTCTGTTGTAGTGTGCACAGTAGTGAGGTCTGTGTACTTATGGTGATTGTTAACAGACTGTGTATTGAGAATATGTACTTTGGCCTGTGTACAGACTGTGGTAGATGTTGTTGTTTTTGGTCCTGTTTTATTTGATGTTGCATGCTGCTCCAGTGTATGGTACCCTATTAGCGTACATTTTTGTAGGGCTAGACCGACACATGTCCCATACCACAGTAAGGCATTGGAATACACTGTGTATTGGCCAAGTATATGTAGGGTTAGTGTGTGAGTGGCACATATGAGGATGGTGTTGTTCAAACAGTCCATATACTGTAATATTAATTGCACTTACCATATGTGACTGTGGCTGTGTCAGATTGGTTGTGGGTATGCATTTTCATACAGGTGTCTGTTACTCCATGTTGTTACATGCCTGTAGAGCCTGCTATATTTGCAAGTACATGTGTAGTCCCCCATAAGAAATGTAGGCCAGTGTTGTAGCAGTCTGTCTGTAGTTTGCACAGTGCTTGGTTACATGCCTTGCAGCTCAGTGTATTTAGCCAGTGTGATGTTATGTCCAGATATTTGTCAGATGTACTGTTGCCGGGCCACCATAACTGTTGTGTATTTCTGACAAAGCAGTTGGATGCTATACAGATGGATGTAACTAACTAGTGGGTAGTATGTGGACTTGTGACCTCTGCTCCTCCAGTTATTATGTGTCAGGACAGACAGGAGTGTATGAATTCATAAACTGTGTGAGCTTATCTATTCCAGTGTTTTCATGATATCCCCATGGCTGTAAACATCCACTTTGTCAATCTTGGTCCACACGTCTTGCACTAAGGAGTTCTGTGTATACCTCTGGACTAACCAGAGTGTGTCAGACTGTCTGCATTTATTGGTCATATCTCTGCTGTATTCCACAAGATCATTACTGTGATTTGTGTAGTACTGTACTATGATGATCTTATGATGTCTGTCAGTAACTGATGGTGTACATGTCAGTATCAGATGTGACTTCCCACAAATTTCTGTTAAGACAACTCCTGTTACAGTAGCAACATTCTACATTAATATCTACAATACTTACATGACATCCCCTTGCACTAAGATGTGACTACTGGTGCTGAGGTATGACTCCACTACATGTTATGGACATATGTTATTTATATATATATATATATATATATATATATATATATATATATATATATATATATATATATATATATATATATATATATATATATATATATATATATATATATATATATATATATATATATATATATATATATATATATATATATATATATATATCTGTCTCTCTGTCTCTCTCTCTCTCTCTCTCTCTCTCTATATATATATATATATATATATATATATATATATATATATGTCCAGTCCAGCTAGTGAATCTGGGTATCCTGAGGCAATGTTACAACTGCCTCATGTACACAGACAACCCTCTCCTCCTACCACAAAACACTAACATATACGAGAGATGCAATTATACAGTCAAACTGGAAGCTAAGCTGTCTCCACCCAAGATTGGAACAGACAGTCAAGAGGAGAAGGTTAACACTTGCACCACACCTCCAGTGGCACACAGACCTACTAAAACAGCACTGGCAAAAAATATACATAAATACACAAAATCATACTTGGAGGCTCTAAATAAAAACCTGCAAAAGCATCAGAGACCTCCAAAGCAGACATCCAAACAACCTGCACTTCCTGCCACAAATCAGACAACACATAAAACACAAAATCAGTGTGCCACACAATCACAGCCTTTAAGGCGAATTAACATACCTAACACACTAGTAATAGGTGACTCTATAGTCAGGCACACTGATGTCCCACTCACTAGGCTGGACAAGCAGAAGGTTGCTGTTAGCTGCCTCTAGCAAGCCATAATCCGCCACATAACACAAGCACTCAGGTCACTCCAGAACAAGTACAGATATGACTGTCATTGTTCATGTTGGTGTGAATGACCCGAGATGTACCTCCCTGGACTACATGAAAAGAGACATGGAAGAGCTCTCTGATCATGCAGCCCAGGCTGGTATGACCCTAACAATGAGTAGCATCCTGCCCTCACCAAGAATGATACCTCAGTATAAAGAAAAAAAGAATCAATTTCAACAATTGGCTAAGCTTCTGGTGTCATTCAAAGAGGATCCAGTGTCTGTCAGCCTGGGACGACAAGCTCGACAAGCTGCATTGCTTCACAAGAGATGGCTTGCACCTGTCACCCCTAGGCTTTTGAATACTGGCCAAGGCTCTTGCTGCTCCCATAGTGCCTTTTTTAGACAAAGCTCAAAAGACAAACCCACCTCCGTAAATAGCACAATTAACAAAAAGCTGTGGGTTATGCTACTCAGTGCCAGGAGTTTAAATATCAAAATGCACGCGCTCGAAGCACTCCTCAGTATGGATAACTTTGACATTTGTGCAGTAACTGAAACCTGGTTCAAGGCTCCAGAGAGCACCACAGCACTACTGGGCTACAACTCATACCACACGTTTCAGCCACAGAACATGGACCGAAACACAAAAGGAGGGGGTGTATCCATATTCATCAAGGATACCTACACCTCCAGGTTAGTGGCGCAACATAATACCTCTGAGATCATCCATGTGCAACTAACATCAGACAAATCTGCAATGCAAATTGTGGCCTGCTACAGATCACCCTACATGACCCAGGACCACCACTCCACCTTTCTGGAGACACTGGAAAACATGAAGGTCCTAGCAAATATCCTGATATTGGGCGATTTCAATTACCCTGCCATTCACAGGGAAAACTACTCAAGCACAAATTCCCAGGCCCAGCGCTTCCTGGAATTCATCAAGTCAAATGCCCTGGATCAGCTGTTTAACTCCCCTATCAGAGGTGAAAACATATTGGACCTGGTCACCCCCACATGGGCGACAGGTGTTTCACACCGGAGGTCACCCCGTCATGGGTTAGATCAGACCATAAACTAATCACTCTTTATGTCCACACCCCACCACCAACCCCAGCTAAGGAAACCACAGTAAAAAACTTTTCTAAAGCAAATTTCACCTTACTTAAGACAGAGGTGGTAAGTTTCACAGCCCCCCAATGCTAAAGGATAATGCTACCCAAGATGCAGAAACCTTTACAAATGCACTCTTTGAGCACCTACAAGGATGCATGGATTGTGCCATCCCTAGCAAACCCAAGACTCACTTCTCTAAGAGAAGGAAACCAGTTTGGTGGACCCCTGCAATAAACAGGCTATACAATAGAAGGAGGAAACTAGTCCAGAAAAAAAGCAAATCCCAAGAAGGAAAGACAGCCCTGATCAGTAACAGTAAGAAAGTAATGTCCCTCATGAAATCATCCAAGGCTAACTTCGAAAGAAAAATAGCCAAGGATTCAAAAGATAACCGCAAAGCCTTCTTTAGCTATGTTAAGAATCTAAGTGGCAACTCACAGATATGCATTGAACTAGTGCAAAATAGCACAAAATATACTGAACCTACTGATATTGCCAACATCCTGGTAGATAGATTCAATGTAAACTTCACCCCCCTCTCACCTCCAAAAGGGCCCACAACAATATCAGAAAAGTGTAGTGTCCCAAAAATCACAGATGCACAGGTGAAAACAGCCCTTTCAAAAGCCAAAAACACAGCGTCAATGGGACCAGATGGTGTCCCAGGCTGTGTCTTGCACAAACTACAGAACAAACTAACCCCCCACCTAAATACGCTGTACACCCTCAACCACTCCACAAGCTATGTGCCCATAGAATGGCGCACAGCAACGGTTATTCCTCTCCACAAAGGAGGGGCCAAAACTGACCCAGGTAACTATCGCCCCATAAGCCTGACTAGCCTAGTCTACAAGGCTCTGGAGTGCATCATCATGGAACTCATTAACAAAGACATTGGGAACCTCAAAACACTTGACCCGACCCAGTTCGGCTTTGTTAAGGGTAGATCATGCCTGCTAAACTTGGTTAACTTCTTTGAGACAGTCACAAAGGCCACAGACAAGGGAAAGGTGGTTCACACAGCCTACCTTGACCTCGCCAAGGCTTTTGACACCATTCCGCACTTGGGTATTACAGAAAAACTCACCAGCCTGAACATAAACCCCTACATCACGAGATGGGTTAGCAACTGGCTTACAGACAGAACTCACATGGTAAGAATAGCGGGCTCCAGGTCCGACTCTAAACCAGTCACAAGTGGTGTCGCACAAGGCTCGGTCCTGGTACCATTACTGTTCGGCATATATTTCTCAGATGTACAGGCAAACACAGGAGGACTATGGCTAACCAAGTTCACTGATGACTGCAAACTGGGAGCCATAATTGACGGACTCCTGGTGTCAAAGTCATGGCTTCAAGCTAAATGCCAAAAAATGCATAGTCATCCCATTTGGGAAAAACAAAACACCCACAAATTACCACATAGGTGACAGCCCCCTTAATACAGAGAGGTAATAAGAGATCTGGGGACCCAGGTAGATAGTAATCTCTCCTTTGACAATCATATTGCCAAAGTAGTTAGGAAATCCTTCTATGTGGCCCATCTAATTACTAAAGGGTTAGCATCTAGAAATAAAGAGGTTATAGTGCCCCTCTACTCATCACTCATTAGACCCATCATAGAGAACAATGCCCCATTTGGGATGTACCTCACAAGATACTTCCAACAGCTGGAAAGACCACAAAAGTACCTCACCAAGAGGATTACTGGCCTCAAACATATGTCCTATGCAGCCTGACTGAAAAAACTCCGGCTGTACTCAGTGGCATATTGCTTACTCAGAGGTGATCTCTGCCTGACTTACAAAGCCATGTCCAACTCAGAATTGATGGACATGCTGCACCTAAAGAAATCCAAGTCACTGTGAGACACGCGCTCTAGTGAGCTAAACCTTGCCACAACAATAAGTAGAACATGCTAGAGGGATAGATACCTGTCACAGAGACTCCCCATGCTTTGGAACAAAATTCCAAATTCCATCAGGCAGAGCCCCTCACTAACACTCTTCAAGATAAACCTTGACGAGTGGATGGGTAACAGAAAATACACCCCTGGGATCACATCATTGGCTCTGCTTGACAGAGGATCAGTTAATTAATCAATGGGGTGGCAAAATCCGACACACTCTGGCTAGGCTTATAAATACCCTTGGGCAGATAGCCTAGTACCTACCTATGAACATATATATATATATATATATATATATATATATATATATATACACGCACATGCACACACACACACACACACACACACACATATATATATATATATATATATATATATATATATAGATATATATATATATATATATATATATATATATATACACACACACACACACACATATATATATATATTATATATATATATATATATATATATATATAAATATATATATATATATATATATATATATATATATATATATATATATATATATATATATATATATATATATTGCATACATACATTTTATATATATATATATATGTGTGTGTGTGTGTGTGTGTGTGTGTGTGTGTGTGTGTGTATATATATATATATATATATATATATATATATATATATATACATATACACATACAGATAGATCTATATATGAATATATATATATATAAAGCAGTATACAGATATATATGTATATAAATACATAAATATATATGTGTATGTACACGTATACATATATCTACATATGTATATATATATATATATCTATATATATATATATATATATATATATATATATATATATCCATATCCTCGTTATGTGTAAACATGAGTGTTGTAATTATGTTTCCAGACATATCCTACTATATTTATCTGATATATATTTATATAGATATAACAACATACTGATTCAACAATATTTTCACTAACAAGTACTACACAATTGTAGAATTCAAAGCAGTTGTTCACTGACCCAACCCAGTTTGGCTTTGTTAAGGGCAGATCATACCTACTAAACTTGATTGACTTCTTCGAGACAGTCACAAAGTCCACAGATGAGGGAAATGTGGTTCACACAGCCTACCTTGACCTCGCCTTGTTCACTACTATTCAGTATGTGTACTGACAGATATATTGGAAAAAACAACTAACGTCTTCCTAGCTATGATGGCTTAGTGGTTAACTGCTCTGACTATAGTATACAAAGTTCAGGAGAGCTGCATGGGCTGTGTATTTTATTGCTCAGAAGAACGACTGTTGGATACAGAGTGGTTAAGGCAGTTCTGAGCAGCTTTAAGCTGGTTTGCGTGGGTTTCTATGATGGTAAGCAGTGCTAATGTACAGTTAAATGAAAAGGTGCTTACACAGTTTCAGCTTCGCTTACCAGTGCGTAAATCTGCTTAGCATTTATATTGCAGTAATGCTGAAACCTGCTAAGCATGGCTCAGCCCTGATAACCAATGATCACATTCCAGTCTGATAAAATAGCAGTGTAATGACATCTTTAATAAGTGTATTTAATTCCATGTGCATAACATGTGTCTATGTGCTGTCATTACAGTAGCAAGGGGTGTGAGTCTACTGTCTGGGACACCTGACTATATATGGCTTGTACAACACTGTTTTCCATTTGAATGTATTTCATGCATGGGTAGTATTTCAGGTTATATGCAGTCACACTGGCATGTAGTGTATCATTACATTACTACTGTTAACAGTGCTTTCCCAAGTAAGAGTAGATTGCAGATTCTAGTACTGGAACCAAACACCCCTGCATGCAAAGATGGACTCTGAGTCCTGACTATCATGTTTTTGGTGTGAGCTGTGTGTCATTAAGTATTTGCTACTTGATATTGATCTGACATGCGGATATTAACTGTAAACTACTGTGTGTATAGAACATGTCATTGATGGCTGCTGTCATGTAGTAATGGCATACCTATCAGTGTCAGATGTCTATCTGTCAGAACATTCATCCTAATGTATAACCAGTTGGCTAGCTGATTTCTGTCTGTCCTCTGTACATATGTGCAGATGTCAGGTATCCAACTTGGCTGCTTACAGGCAATCTATGCTTGGCTGACACTGACATGTCTGCCCAGCTGTATTATGAATGTCACAGCTAGGAAATCCCAACCTGTATGCACCACATGTCATGGATATCTCAACTTCACTACCACAGTCAACAGAACATGCTTGGGTGCAGGTCTCCAAGACAGACACTGACTGTGTTATGTAATATATGTTGCATACATGTCAATTGGAGCACCTCACTGGCCCTCTGCAAGAAGCAACCAGATGATTGGATGTTGCATTTAACTCTCACCCTGAGGATCACTCATGTGGCATCGGTTGATAGGTGACCTGCTGACAAATGGCAGGTGGAATGATACCACTGTACCCACATCCCCTGCTCTTCCCATGTCTCCATGGACAATATCCTGGTACACATCTAGGAACACCTGCACCTACGGACCCCACTACTGACAAACGTGTCAGTGTGTATTACTGAGAATAACAGTGTCTGTTTGTTTGTAAACCTGTAGTTGATAATAGCGTGAGGGCCTTCTCACCCACTACAACCCCCATCACCATAGTTAGATATGGCTGCTGCTGTAATGGACATTACATGTATCTTGTTACACTCTTCACCCTATGGACTACCTGGAGCTTGCAGTACCAGCACATCATTGTTGTACAAATGGGTAGATAGGCATGGGTTGCCCTCTGAGTCCTGGCAAATGTGTGTATGTGTGCAAGTGTGTATATTTGTGGGATACAGCATTCTGAAAGTAGGAGAGCCATGACAAAGCATCACCCTACTATCCTTGTGGCATGTGCAATAGATGCATATCTTTGTAGTAGCACTCTTGAGATAGACAAGGGGTTGTATTACAGTCCTGGTCAATGTGTGGATGTGGGTATGTCAGACTATTATCATGGGTTTCAGTGAGTACAATATCCAATGTGAGGTGTGGGTGCTGGGTATACTGTCTTTACACCATGGTACCCCCAGTACATGTCCCAATTTTCACTGTATGGGGATCACTGTCACACTATACAGCCTAATGATGCATGTGCTGTGTGCAACTTATCTGTAACAGAATTGACTTACTGACAAGGTAGTTAGCACTAATAAACCCAGGTCTCTCAGATGTGTCTATGACTGTTATGTGTTTGTCAATGTGTATATGACAGTATGTCACACTATGTATTGTTCATAAACAACCAGTACATCCCCCATTACCATACTGTACAAGGCCCGGTGATGTTCTTCACTTAACAAGTAATCTAGGACACACCTCTTCCTAAAAACTCTGTGGTGTATGCAATTAAGGCCACACACATTAGTAGCAATAAGTACCTAGGTATGGGATTCTACTCTTAGTGTTGCCAAGTAAGAGAGTGTGTGTGTGTGTGTGTGTGTGTGTGTGTGTGTGTGTGTGTGTGTGTGTGTGTGTGTGTGTGTGTGTGTGTGTGTGTGTGTGTAAGTGAAGGAATCTACATCAGTTTGTGGAAAATACATGTTCTAGGAGGTCATCTGTCTGAAAACTGACTGGCAAATGCTAACATTTCAAAGGAATCATCTTGTGGAAATTCATTCCATCAAAACTAGTAGTAGATGTGTAAATGCCCTCTTCCTCACTGTATAGCTGTACAGTGCTACTGGGGTTGGTATATACAGCTGGGTGTGGATCTTGTGGACACAGCCACCATCATTGTGGTTATTGTTGTGTGTATCCCCCCACTTCGTTGGCTGTAATATTGTACAGTTTATGTTAACAGGTTAAGAAGATGTCAATCACACTATCTGCAGTTCTACACCACCCCACACCCTCCAAAGGTTAGAGCTGTGCCATCCACACAAGCACACCTATGTTTACCAAGTCGAGGATTGCACTACATTGGGGAAGGGGAAATATACCCTGCCAGTACCATCATCAATGACATTAAACTAGCAGACTGATTATTTCACAATGTGATGTTGTGC
Organism: Protopterus annectens; assembly: GCF_019279795.1. Lineage (NCBI taxonomy): Eukaryota > Metazoa > Chordata > Ceratodontiformes > Protopteridae > Protopterus > Protopterus annectens. Next base: position 1,192,753,355 of record NC_056728.1, read on the forward strand.
CTATTTTGACTTGGTGGAATTACATACGCTAAAATGGGTTCCCTGCAAAAATACATACATCCATGTGTACAGTATTCTCTGTGTATTGCATCAACACCAAAGCCTTTGTGTGTGTGTGTGTGTGTGTGTGTGTGTGTGTGTGTGTGTGTGTGTGTGTTATACACAAACATGTGGTGTACACTTACCATTGTCTACTGTAGAAGGGCTGCTGACATCAGCCACCATGCACTCACCTGTATTCACCCCTCAGACCTAGCAGGCATGTGGAACATGCAGTAACTGTTATACAGACCTGTGACTTCTGTTCAGCTGTACCCAGGACATGGCACAGTCAAGGTGTCACCACAGTGCCATGCCCCTTGTAGGAAACAACAGCAGACCAACATCCTGCTGAGTCATAGACACCTACAACACAGACAGAATACATTATGGGGACCACAATCAGTGTTAATAACAGCTATAATGCATCATGGCTGGACAGCTACACATCCTGACATGTAAGGATTAAACTTTATTGCTGAAAACATGTTACACAGAATTACATTGTTACATGTTAGTACATTCACCCTTTGCATTAGAGCCATGTTAGCCTGTCCCTGCCTTGATGTTATGGATGACAGGGATGTGGCACAGGTATCTTCATATGCCCAGTGTGTGCTGTAGGTTTGCCAGAGACATAGGCTGAGCCATTTGGTTGACGTGTGTGTGTTAGGGTTTCCATTATTAATTGGGCTGTGTAGATGTGGTGTGTGTAGGAATGGGGTTGCCTTAGCTGTGTTGGTGATGTGTGTGTGTATGTATGCTCACAGTTCTGCAATGTGGCTGCCCTACACAGGGGTTTGTTGGACAGCTGCAGACTGTACCTGGCAGGGTGTGCAGTTTACCGTCTCTGGCCATGGACATGAGAACTGTGTCTGCCAGGGGTTCCACAGGCACTAACTGGTACAAGGCCAGATATGCTACTCTCCCCTGATGATGATATATATCTGCTGGATCTGGGTCTCTCTTGGGACTAGCCAGGGCCACGTGCACATGGCCTGTTATGTTGTGGTGTGGACAGTGCCCCCCCTGCAGTGCTGGTACTGCCATTACGGTAATGGCTCTGACTTGTTGCACGTCCACATTGACCTCAACCTGTTGGTGTTGCTGACCGACATCCACGTGGTTGTTGCACTACTCCCACCATATGCTCAAGCACAGACATTGCACGGTTGAGGATTCCCACCAACTCACCCAACCATCTATCCAGGACCTCTGTGAAATAATGGTGGGCACCTGCAAGATCACAGATGTTGTCAATAACAGCAGAATGAGTAGTCCACTGGAGCCTCAGATCTTGTCTGGTATAATGTTCCATATGTGCTTGTTCCTCCATGATGGTCTGAAATATGTATCTGGTGACACCAGTTGTGGCACTTCCGCCAGGGGCATGATGACCAGCAGCCCTCCTATGAGCACCCCTGTACATCTGCCTGTGTGGTACCTTGCTGGGCATCTGGCTATGTCTGCTGTGTCCAGACATACTTGCCATAGTCACCACACTGTCCTGTCCCATGCCACCACCTGCCAACTGTCCCTCATCTATGGCCACTGGTGATGGGGTATATATAGGCAATGTGACTGTGTGCAGGGATGGGGTGGACAAAAGTGGGATGTCAACCGATGGCACAGCTTCAGCCCCTGACAACCCTGCCTGTGCTTCACCATACCTATAATCATTGTCAGAGTCTGTATGGACACTAACATTAGTTTGCCTGCAGGAGGGACCCTGACCCACCTCACCACCTGTGAGGGGAAAACAAGAAATGCACTTTAAGACCTGTATGTGATTGCTTAATTGTACACACACTCAAACACACACACACACACGCACACACACACACACACACACACACACACACACACACACACACACACACACACACACACACACACACACACACACACACACACACACACACACACACACACACACACACTTACAGGTGAGGTTGCACAAAGATATTACATACAGACCTATCATTACCCACCTGTCAACATGCATGACATATGGCACTCAGCAGAATGCACTGCAGCTATAGTCAATCCCTGTTGCCAACATTATACATCTCTGTGATGCATGAGTTTTGTTAGTAGGTGATGCCCCTTCCCTTGGAACACATTGCACTCAAGTACACAGTATTACTGTGCACCTGTTCAGCACCCTGGCGTGTACTGTGCACCATACCTCACAGGTGTAAACACCATTACTGAATGCATATATGTGTGTCAATTATGTTTGCTCTACTGCTCACAGCCCCTATGTGTTTGTCTGACACATACCTGGGATGATATGAGGACAGATGTCAGTAGTCAATGCCTGATGTCTAATTTGCAGATCTCATCATCAGCGGTGCATGTATGAGAAATAAAATGCAATTACACTGACAACCTTCAAAGCTTACTGTGGCTATGAGGAGTGTACACACCCTTCCTGACATGGCACCCTCTTCCCTGATATGCCATGGGACCACAATAATGCATATGTTAACATTACACAAGCCTGATATGTGACATATGACCTGTGCAATCAAATGCAGTATCAAACAAATGTATTAGTTGTACAGATGCTGATTGAGATGCATACAATATGTGGGTGCATAAGTGTGCACACCCTTAACATGATGGTTTGTTGCACCAACTGTTAATTGTACTACAGCAGTCACTATTCCTGGAATGTTTATACTAGCATGGACAATCTGCACTTGCCAGTATGTGGTCACTCTACCCTACAAATGTCCCTTAACTCTGCCAGATTGCAAGGTCAACTCATGTGCACAGCCCTTGGAGGTCACACAGTGCCTTCACTATTGAAGTGGAGTCAGGGTTATGTCTGCCACAATTCATGACATTGACTGTGTGCAGATACAGCCATTCTTAGCGAGCTTTGGATGTCTGCTTCAGTGCACTGTTGTGTTTCAGGATGACAACCCTCCCCATTCTCAGCCTTTTTGCAGATGTTTGACAACTACGGGCCACACATGAGTGTCATTTTGCAGTGTCCCAAATTCAGAACACCATGTGTACCGGCCTAGTCCCTGTGAATGAACAGCAAACATACAGGTGTACACTGGCACCAGCAAGGTACAGATGGGGGTGGTGGCCTTGAGCTGGAGTGAGGTGTTGCTTGTGCAGCACCTGTATCTTAACTGATACTGTCTGTAGATTTCGAACTTGGTCTTGGTTCACCATTACACATTGCAACATATGCCTTTGGGGGACTTTTGATGTTATGCATATGTTACCTGTAGAGAGCCCTGGCTGATGTTTCCTGTGGAACAACTATCCAATCTGCTTACTCTACCCCATAGGCCACACTTATGCAGAGTCCAGGTGATTGTCGACACAGGTACTGCACAGCCAGTACTTGCTAGACATTACTGCAACTCCTTCAGTGCTGCAGTGTGTTTCTAGGCAGCCTCCATGACCAGTTTGCAACATAGGTTCATAGGTTCATAGGTTCATACTAGGCTATCTGCCCTGGGGCATTTATAAGCCTAGCCCGATTGTGTTTGGCTTACGCCACCTCTTGATTTGAGTATACTGTGCCCTTTTTAAAGTTTAGTTTACTGTGCCTCTGTCTAATAGTGACACGGAAGTAATCCCTGGGACAAACCTTCGATCCCCCATCCACTCATCAAGATTCTTCTTGAAGAGAGTCAGTGAGGTGCTCTGCCTAACATGAATTGGAATTCTATTCCAGAGTGAAGGGAGCCTCTGGGTTATGAATCTGTCCCTCCAGCATGTTCTATTTATTTCTGTGCTGAGGTTCAAGTCCCTGGAGCGCGTGACTCTAAGGGATTTAGATTTACTGAGGTGGAGCATGTCCATTAATTCTGGGTTGGACATAGCTTTATATGTCAGGCATAGATCGCCTCGAAGTAGGCGGTATGCAATTGAGTAGAGCTGGAGTTTTTTTAACCGAGCAGCATATGGCATCTGTTGAGTCCCTTGATCCTCCTGGTGAGGTACTTTTGGGGTCTTTCTAATTGCTGCAGGTGTCGGGTAAGGTACATCCCAAAGGGGGCATTGTATTCTATGATGGGCCTGATGAGGGATGAATAAAGGGGCACGATTACCTCTCTTGATCTAGATGTGAATCCTTTCATGATGAGGTGGGCTATGTAGAAGGTCATTCTAACCACTTTGGCAATATGGTTGTCAAAGGAGAGATTGCTATCAACTTGGGTCCCCAGATCCCTAATTACTTTCTCTGTACTTAATGGGTTACCACCTATGTGGTAATTTGTGGGCACATTGTTTTTGCCAAAGGGTATGGCTATACACTTTTTGGCATTTAGCTTTAAACCATGGCTCTGGCACCAGTTATCCGTCTCTGCGAGACCTTTTTGAAGGATCTTTGTGTCAGCTGGAGAGTCGATTATGGCGCCCAGTTTGCAGTCATCTGCGAACTTGGTGAGCCATAGTCCTCCCACGTTGGCCTGTACCTCAGAAAAGTAAATACCGAACAAGAGAGGTCCCAGGACAGAACCTTGTGGGACGCCACTTGTGACTGGTTTCGAGTCTGACATGGCTCCAGCAACTCTGACTCTGTGGGTTCTGTCTTTGAGCCAGTTTGTGACCCATCTTGCGACATAGGGGTTTATATTTAGGCTGGATAGCTTATCTATGATGTCCGAGTGGGGTATTGTGTCAAATGCCTTTGTGAGGTCCAGATAGGCTGTGTGGACTACCTTCCCTTCATCTATGGCCTTGGTGACTGTTTTGAAGAAGTTGACCAGGTTCAAAAGGCGGGATCTGCCCTTGACAAAGCCATATTGGGTAGGATCTAGTGTCTGTAGGTCCCCAATGTCTTTGTTTATGAGTTCCATGATGATCCTCTCCATAGCCTTGCAGACTAGGCTAGTCAGGCTTATGGGGCGATAGTTTCCAGGGTCCATAGAGGCACCACCTTTGTGGAGTGGGACCACTGTTGCTGTACGCCATTCTTTGGGCACATATCCTGTAGTGAGGCTGAGATTGTACAGCAGTTTTACTTGAGGGATTAGTTCTTCTTGGAGTTCATGTAGGGCCAACTCGGACGCCATCTGGTCCCATGGAAGCAGTGTTTTTTGCTTTGGAGAGGGCGGCCTTCACCTGAGCATCAGAGATGTTTGGGAGGCTGCACTCTGCCGGGATAGATACTTGCTCTTTTGGGGGGGGGAGAAGTTTGCACTGAACCTGTCTGCCAGGATATTGGCAATGTCTGTGGGTTCAGTGTATTTTTTGTCGTTTAGAATCAACTCAGAACAAGTCTGGGAGTTGCATCCCAGGTTCCTAACATAACTGAAAAAAAGCCTTATGATTGTCTTTAGTGTCCTGTGCATGCTGTCCATGGCCAAAAAGCATGATCCAGACTGCATGTGTCGTCGTCTGCCTTGGATGGCCATCTGTTTATTTTCTACATTAGTATTGTCCCATACTTCCTTGTCAAATACATGACTGCACAGTTTGCCATGGCATATGCAATGGTGAGGTAAGGCTACATCTTCCACTCCTGAGTGCTACCTGTTGGATATAGGATCCATTCCATGGCTTGTAAGATGTGTGCAAGCCACGACTGCCTCTGTTGCAGGTCAGTGGGCAAATGTGATGGACATACGTCTTGAATTTCGTGGTGTGACATTGAGGACCTATACTTGATGGAAGGTGCATACTCATGAAGAGTGAATGCTGTCAGCACCGCAAAATCTGCTTCCACAATATGTTGTTAGGAGTGCATGCCCACATATGCTTCCAGTGTTTGTTAAGGTATGTATTCCCCATATTTGCTGTCCTAATATAGGATTCCATATTACACATTCATTGCTCATGTTAGGATCACATTACAGGTTGTAAGGCTTGTGGAATGTGGTATTGTGATATGCCGTTGTTTAGATCTATAACAGTTGTCATTGTAATAGTGGTATATACACTGTTGTAGCACTGTATAAGGGTGATGTTTCAGACATGTTCCTACTGTAGGTCATTTGCCCCACCATTATGTTCATCTCTGTGCACACATCTTGCAATGACAGTCAGTGATATTGCAGGACTCTTACATACCCTTCAGATATGCCACCATGGTGACCACTGTGATGCAGTACAATTAACAGCAACAATAAATGAACATGTACAGCATGCATTATGGTTAGGTGTGTTAAATGTGTGCATGGCAAATACCATGGCCATAACATGGCCAGTGTGTTGGCAAACCTGAACAAACAACACCATTCTCACAAGCTGCAGGTTGCTGCCCCAGAGGTATACCAGGGGGACATACATAGTTGTGTGAGAGATATGATGTCAGTAGCCACACCTGTGGCATTGGTACATGGTGAGAGCAGCATTTCAGCACATCGACAGTACAAACCCACAATACTACAGATTATGCACATCTGTTCATTACTACACTGCAGCAACAGACTACATATATATTTTATCTGACATATGCATGATGAAACTTTACAGATGCAGACAGATAAGCAGCAGTGGTCTACTGATGTGCCCTGTAGCCTTACCTGCATGCTTCTTGTCCATTGTGTGGGTAGCACCCACCTCCATAATGCTATAAGCTGGGTCTTACAAATGGGTAGACCTATACCACTTTAGTAGCTATGTTAACTAGTTAGTGTGCATGGGCTTGGTGAAAGGGAGATGAGTTAGATATCACAACTGTAATGACAAGGCTTCATTGGGATTATTGTGATAGGGTTGATAGAATTAAATTATGTCCTGAGAAATGATACACTTAGGGAGATGTGGATTAGCTAGGGCAACATCCCTTGGCTCTGTCTCCGAAGTGTTATTTGTTGATCATGTACATTTTTAAAAATCATTTAGAGCTCAGACTGAGTGACTCTTAGTTTCTCAGGTGTAAGATGAAAAAAATGCATGGATTCTGAAATGCATTTTATTCTGTAGATTTTTTAAGCATGCTGGCTTCATCAGACTGAGATTGGAGTATGTAATTAGAAAGGGAAGGGGTTATTTTTTATCAAAATGTTAGTACTTCTTTACACATTTGGAGAGCAGAATATTTGCACTAGGTATGCATGTTCCTTAACTGCAAGCCAGATGATTTTTTCTTGGACACTGTTGCAGGGGTCTTTTCAGAATGATAGGAAGATTAGTCAAGAGATTCAAATCAGAATGTTTTGTCAGGATTCATGTGTCTGTATGTGTGTGTGTGTGTGTGTGTGTGTGTGTGTGTGTGTGTGTGTGTGTGTGTGTGTGTGTGTGTGTTTGTGTGTGCATGTGTGCATGTGTGTGTGTGTGTGTGTGTGTGTGTGTGTGTGTGTGTGTGTGTGTGTGTGTGTGTATGTGTGTGTGTGTGCAATAATAAAAAATAAGAAACATGCACTGATTGTAGTCCTAGTTTCACAGGATCAGATAATACAATGGAGGAAGAGAGATAAAGTGTAGCAGTGCATACACTGTTCATGGAAATATTTTGAAAGAATATGAATCATCTGTTTAGATGATTTTGTACTACATTGTTAGGTCTCTTAAGTCAGTATGTACAAGAAGGATAGTGATGAAAAACAGGAATGTAACATGGTTTTTAGCCTGGTATACACTGGCATTGACTATTATATATTATGAAATTGTTTAATAGTTTTAAGAATGTAGTCATATTACTTTCAGGTTTAATATGAGAAGACAGAGAATTTCAAATTTCAGCAATACAGAATATAGAGAGCCATCAACATCACTTAAGTATTTAGCAGTAGAATAATTTTATCTTGCAATCTTAGTGGCCTAGGGAGACTACAGGGTTTAATCAGGTCGTTTAGTGTAGAGTATTTGTTTAGGTGGGAATTACAAGTTTTAGCTTTGTAAAGGTTAGATTATTTTTAAGTTTTAGCCAGTGTAGTTCAGATAACGCTAAACAGTGGTGCACCCTATTATGAACATTAGCTGTGGACTTAAGGTTTTTGCTGTAAGTTTGATCAAGTCTATAAAGTTGTGTTTGATTAAGCTTAGTTACTATTGTTGAACTATAAATGTGTGTTGGAAGAAAGAGAGTTCTAGTGGTAGTTTGAGGATCATTATCAGTTAGGTAAGGTTTATTTTTTTTCTAAATGCTTGGGTATGTTTTACATACCTTGAAGGGAATGGACCCCTTTCCTAGGTTAGGGCATAACTAAAATTCATGAAATCAGTATTACTTCAGTCACTGATGTTAGCCAGGAGTGCTCTTCTCAGCAGTTAGAATTTACCCAGCATTGTCTCCTTCTGCAATTCATAAGGGGTTTAATATATTGGTATCATATTTAACTATATCTGAAAATCCTTTTTTGTTAGGCATGTATCTCCTCCTACTACTACTGGAACTGCTGGTGCATCTTTCTACCACATTGTTTTCATTTCAGCATTCAAATGCTAGTATTTTATGACTTTGCATCTTTCTTCCTATACATAAGATACTGTAATTGCTGGGTGTCGCAGTTTCAGTGATCAATGGTACTTTTGTCTTTTTTTTCCTGATCTACTACATATGGTTTTCTTGCATCTATTTCTTTTTTTATCTGTTGGTAATGGGTGATTTTATTTGGCATAAACTTCATCACTCTCTTTAACGTTTTGTAGTTTGATATTTTCAGTCCATCACAAGTATTTATATATTGTCATGTTTGCATAAACCCCAGTGCCCCAATCTTTGTCATGTTATTGTGCCTTTCAATATTCAAGAACTTTGCCGTAATGCCATACGTCTATCATACTCAGCACTGAGATGTGTAACTGTTTTAACTTCTGTTTTACAGAACCGGAATTTATCTATTTCTCTTATGTTTCACTGGAGTTTATTAACCAACACTTATGTAGCCCACTACCACTGGCAGACATTATTAGCTTTTCATCTTTTGGTTTCAATTACCGTCTCTTTAACCATTCCTGTTTTCAAACCTTGGTCATTGTAAGGTTGTTCCATTATATCTCTATACTTACTACTATATCTGCAGACTTTCCAGTTTTCTTTCCATCTCATCTGATCCATTTCCTTATGCTCTTTCTTTTGCTTTTTGGCAATTTCAGCTGCTATCTGATTTTTGTCTTCTGATTTGATTTCCATTCCTGCCTTGTTCCAAAATTATTCTGGTTAACTATGGGACAATATCTTCTTGGACTTCTCTTCATCTTTTTAAACTTTCACTATGTTTGGATCTAATGAGGTAAGCAGATATTTATGCAGTCCTATAACTGTGGATCTATAAAAAAAGTTACATTTTGACTTCCTCAAGATGCAAAACAGTTATTACTGATATGCATATATCTAACAAAATGCTAACATATAAAAACACAGACATTAAACCTGCATGACATCAAAGCCACATGAACAAAGTATTATTGTATCGAATTATTAACAAAAAGATGCAGCCTCAATTGCAAAATTATACCAGTCAAGGAACTGAAAATACCGAATTCCCTTCTTTTTATTGGCTTAGGCATGTAATTGGTGGCTTGGAATCAATAATATTGCAGCTGCATTTATTAGGTTAACAATGGTCAGTGTTTATGCCCTGAAACTGTATACTCTGCCTTCACCTATGGAACCAGTGTCTCCATTAATAATCATAAACATGCATAAAAACATTGTCAGCTAAGTGGATCATTTTACATGTGATATCTAAGTATTGCTAGATCAAGATATATAAAAATGAATATAGAGGAACATCCTTTGTACAATCAGCTGCCTGCTTTACAAGAAAAAAGTAAAATACGTATGTCTTACCTTTTATTGATCATTGTGACGCTTAGAAATAGTCCATGAAAAAATCTATTTATATCGGAAATACATTATTTCAGAGTCATGGTGTGGCTTGTAAATGTGAAAGCAATGTCCTTTTGCACCAAGTTCTTAAATAGAGATGAAAAATGTTGTTATTAAAAATTATACATAGATTACTATTTACTTTTTGCTTATATATCAGAACACACTAATTTAAGTACAGCAAATCATTTTAGGAGGACCTGTTGTACAGTTTAATAGAACTGACAATGCTAACTCACTATGCAACACTTCTAAACCACTTTTTTCCAGGAAATACAAGGCAAATAGTTTTTGTCTAAGGAAGACCTGACTGGTTTTAGTTTTAACGCTTGTTGTTAATGAGGCCAGTTGATTGCCTTCATTCAGAGATAAAGTAAAAATGGAAATAATAGAAGAAAAAAAAAATCCAAGAAACTGCTGTTCCAGTTAGGAAGGCAGACATCTGCTTTACTTTTTTAGGACTTTCAGAAAAAAATGTAGGTCATGTAGCACAGAAGTAATATGATCAACTTTCTTTCAGATGTTGAAAGTGAATGCACGGTTCGCATTAATCAGCAGGCACTAAAATATTACCACTTTTACAGAATATAGATAAAATGCTGTACCGTGCTTATTGTTACAGTATAAAAAAATCTCACTTCTGGCTTGAACGTGCAATAGAAAAATTCCACAACAAAATCTGAAGTATGTTTGTGGTAATTGCTATATTCGGGTCCAAAATGTGGTCACATGACCTATTTACTTCTCAACTGTCCAGATTTTTGCAGAACATCCAGATTTTTGCCTCTTATTTTTGGTCTATTCCTCATAAAATTTGTGGTTTTCTGGCAAATTATTGAGAACTGAAGTCACTAAATAATACTTAATAATGACAGTCATTTGAGTTGCAGACTTCATATCCTCCAGAAAAATATATAATAATACAAAATCTGTTGTACTATGAACTTTCTAAGTTTATAGGTACAATATTTAAAACCTGCCCCTATTTTTGGGCACCCTCCCATTATTTTTGGCTTTGTCCAGATTTCTCACGTTGAGAGGTTGAAAGGTAAAGAGTTATTTTATTTATGCTTAGTTCAGATATAGTTTATTTACTGGGTTACTTGTAATAGGCCAGACTCTTTTTTTAAACAGAATATGAGAGCTATACAATCACATATATGCAGAACAAGTACATTTTGAATACCCAGCAGTTGCTACTTCAAATATGAAGAAAAATGTTGAGTTTAACACTGAATAAACTCAGAAGCTGAAATTATGTACATTAATCAAATGAAATGCGTTGTCTTGTGATATTTATTAAGTAAATCCACAGACATTATATTGTAGCGATGATGGAATACCAGGTTTCTTATGTTCACCTGCCTTTTTGACACAAACGCATCTGTACCAAAGTTTCTGTAACATTTTTTTCCACGCCCTTATTTTCACGCTCTGCAGATTTATGGAACCAAGAATAGAAATGGTGAACTTGACACACATTCTGTATCACGTTAAGGGAAAAAAAAACAGGATTGCAACTAAAAGGAAGTTGGTTTTGTGAGGCTTCTTTTTTATTACGTTTTATATTTTCTCCCTGTTGCCCTGATTGGTTTCTGTGTATGTGTTTATGCATTTCCTCAGATGAGAGAGATGTTAATCCATCCTGCATCCAGGTGAGTGGCAAATGCAACAAAACTATGCCCTATGCAGCCATTAGGGGTTTTCTGGCCTAATGCCACCTCAGCAGCTAATATGTACTAGTTTTTGTGAATCCTGCATTCTCCCCCTCCAGGGCAGATGTTTAGTGCTGCAAATGGACTGTGATAGTAACTTCATGTGTAATGCCCTGACAGTTAGTGTAGACAATTAAAACTATGAGCACTTAATGAACTGCTTCCTGTAATCCAAGGGTCAATTCCCACAGCTTACATTTTACATATTGTATGCCCCTGAGCAGCTTCAATAATCTTACAGTGCTCTGGTGTAATGAAGGAATTGGGCTAGGCTCCTTTATGGTCTCCTGGACCACATGCTTCGTAATTGTTATTACAGTACCACCTCCATCCCACCAGAATAGGTAAACTACCATTGGCTACTTGATCCCACCCTTTTCGACCAGTTTCTCACAAAACCTGAAGTGGCAATTAAACTTTGTTAAATTTTGGAGCAATTAGAGATGTATCCTACTGTACCACAGAACTGTATGAATTGAAATGGCTTTTGAATTAAGTTAGCTTATCAGCACACTAGAAACTGAAAATGAACAAGCTGTCTTCCTGTTAGTGTCAAACAAGGAAAGTGCAACATCAAAAAGCAGTCACACAGGACTGATCTTTAAAGTAGGTACATTTTAAAAAAGGTCTACAGAGCATCTTTTGTATCTACTCCCTTTTCCAGAAGTAATATGAAGTCTAAGAAAGAGCTATCATTAAAACCAATAGAGCGTTCAGGTTCTCATTTAAGAAGTGATTTAAGATATATAATGTATAATCTCTATGCTTAGAAAGATGTTGATACTGATGTCTTGATACCTGTGTACAAAAATGGTGAAATAACATCTGTCCAGGTGAGAAAACTAAAAACAGTTGACATTAGGCACCTAAGTTATTAGAGAAAGCTTGTTTACCTGAGATATTGTGTTGTTTGTAGATTGTGTCCCTTCTGCTTTACTTTTTATTGGCTGATGGTATGTTACTTGTAGTTTTCACAGCTGTTAAATCAACAAACCAGTGTAACTGAACAGATGGACAACTAATTCACATTTTGAAAAGTTAGTGCTTTCATTTCTATCAGAATCAAGAAACTTTCTGAGACAAACCGACCCATATCTAAAATGCATCTATATGTATATGTGTGTATATATATATATATATATATATATATATATATATATATATATATATATATATATATATATAAATATATATATATATATATATATATTTTTTAGACAAGTACTTCTAACTTTTATTATTTTTTATTGGATTTCTAAACATGTGGATTGTAATTTGTATTACTTAGATATGTCGCACCTATGGTTTGGTAAGTTAGATTTGTAAGATACTTGTACCTTTTTCTTTAAATTGGATGCTGGTGGAGGATCATGTGACTTTGTAAGTCTTTAAGAGGACGCTTTGAAATGGATCGGTTTGTCTGAGAAAATTTCTTGATTTTTAATAGAAATGAAAGCACTAACTTTTCAATAAAGTGAATTAGTTGTCCATCTGTTCAGTGATGCTGATTTGTGTATTTAACAGTTTGTTTTTCCATTTTCGGTTAGTTTTCACAGCTACCAGATTAGTGAACCAAGTGTTTTTTCACCACAGATTAATTCCCTGCTTAACATGAAGAATACCTTCCAATATCCATGACAGGATGTTGTTTTGGTGGATTGCCTCAATAGTCTCTATCTACAATGCTTAAAATAACAATACATGGCAATATGGGCGGTCTGCCCCAAACCCCAGTTTCTGAATATGAATATGCTGCATCTGACATCTCAGCAAGTCAGAGAAAGTGTATGTACAGATAAAGTCTGTGGATACAAGTATCTTTCCCTCTCAAGTATAAAGACACGCATTCCACTGTGAGTATCTGAGACATGAACAGCTAGAACATGTGTATGAAAAAAACTGTACCTGTTATACCAGGCTATAACTCATTCCACACCTTTCGGCCCCAGAACTTGGACCAAAGTTCCAAAGCTGGTGCTGTTTCCATATTCATAAAGGATGCACACACCACCAGATTAGCAGCCCAACATAACACATCTGAGAAACTTCAGGTGCAGCTAGCATTGGATAAGACAGCGATTTAGGTCATAGCCTGCTATAGGTCCCCAACCATGTCCCAAGACTCACACTCCACGTTCCTAAGCACCCTGGAGGATATTAGGGTCCAACCTAACACTCTCATACTGGGTGACTTCAACTACCCCTCCATTAACTGGGAAAATTATTCATGTACCAATACACTTGCCCAACGTTTCCTGGAATTCATTAATTCCAATGCCCTAGACCAGCTCATTCTTATCCCCACTAGAGGTAGCAACATCCTTGACCTGGTCATTACTAACATAGGCGACCATCGCTCTACACCAATAGCCCACTCCTCCCTGGTTAGATACGACCACAGACTTATCACCTTGGAAATCCACATCCCTCCCGCCCCTCCTGCAAAGGTAGTCACCATGAAAAACTTCTCCAAAGCTAACGTTGGGCTCCTAAAAACAGAGGCGGCTAACTTCACTGCACCCATGCAAATAGAGATCAGTTGCATGACAGCCAAATCATACACCAATTCACTGTACGAACATGTACACAAATGCATGGATCTAGCCATACCCAACAGAACCAAGACGCTCTCCTCCAAAAAATGGAAGCCAATCTGGTGGTCGCCTGGCATAAACAAATTCTACAACAGAAGGAGGAAACTGATGTGGAATAAGGTGAAGTCCCAAGACTGGAAAAACTCTCTTATCAACCTCAACAAAAAGTTGAGATCCCTTATCAAATCCTCTAAAGCTAGCTATGAAAACCAAATTGCAGCAGATATTAAAGACAACCACAAGGCCTTCTATAGTTATGTAAAGAATCTCCATGGCCATACCCCGATTTGCTCTGAGCTACTGCACAATGGTACCTCCTATACCGATCCAACAGAGTTTGCCAATATACTGGTCGACAGATTCATGCTAACTTTATCCCTCTCTCCCTCCCAAGGGACTGGTCACAATACTAGTAGATTGCCAGGCATTCAGTATTACTGCTGCACATGTTAAAACAGTACTGACCAAGGCCATGAATACAGCTTCTATGGGACCTGACAATATCCCTGGCTGTGTTTTACATGAACTACAGAGTGAACTGGCACCTCACCTGTGTGACCTGTTCAATCACAGCCTCACCTCAGGCTTTGTCCCTACAGAATCATGCACTACTACAGTCATCCCTCTCCACAAAGGAGGAGCGACTACAAACCTTAAGAACTATCACCCCAATAGCCTGATGAGTCTGATATGCAAAGCTATGGAATGCATCATCATAGACCTAATTAACAAGGATATAGGGAATCTCCAAACTCTGGATTCAACACAGTTTGGTTTTGTGAAGGGTGGAGCATGCCTGCTCAACTTGGTCAACTTCTCTGGTCAGTCACCAGAGCTGTGGATGAAGGCAAGCTGGTTCATACAGCCTACCTTGATCTGGCCAAGGGCTTTGATACTATTCCCCATTCAGGAATCATAGAAAAACTCACTAAGCTAGGCATCAACCCCTATATCACTAGATAGGTTGCAAATTGGTGCATAGGTAGAACCCACAGTGTGACAGAAGCTGACTCCAAGTCAGACTGCCAACCAGTCACGAGTGGAGTCCCACAGGGTTCTGTCCTGGGTTCTCTCCTGTTTGGCATCTACTTCTCTGAAGTCTAGGCCAACACAGAGGGACTCTGGCTGACAAAGTCTGTCGATGATTGCAAGTTGGGAGCTGTTATTAACTCCCTGAATAATGTTGACATCCTACAGAAAGGTCTCACTGAGACCAATAACTGGTGACAGAACCATGGCCTTAAACTCAGTTCCAAAAAATGTGTAGTCATCCCCTTTGGGAAAAACCTGGTTCCCATGAATTACCATATCGATGGTAGTCAACTGAACACAGAAGGCGTTCTAAGAGATCTGGGAACACAGGTTGACAGCAACATCTCTTTTGACCACCACATTGCCACTGTGGTCAGAAAGTCCTTCTATGTGGCACATCTCATTACTAAGGGTTTTGCATCCAGGAAGAAAGAGGTCATTGTCTCCCTCTACTCTTCCCTCATTAGGCCAATCATCGAGTACAATGCCCCAATTGGCATGTACCTCACCAAACACCTGCAATAACTGTAGATGCAAAGTACCTCACAAAGAGGATCCTAGGCCTTAAACACTTGTCCTATATAGACAGACTCAAAAAACTCAAACTATTCTCTGTCTCATATCGCCTACTTAGAGGTGATCTCTGCTTGACTTACAAAGCCATGTCTGACCCAGCTCTGTTAAACATGCTGCATCTAAAGAAATCCCAATCCCTTCACACCACACACTCCAGAGACTTCAACCTCATTACCACAATCAACAGAATGTGCTGGAGGGACAGGTTCATAACCCAGAGACTGCCCATGCTATGGAATAGACTTCCCATACATGTTAAACAGAGCACCTAACTGACCATCTTCAAGAGAAATCTTGATGAGTGGATGGGAAATAGAAAATTTACCCCGGGGATTACTCTGGTGGCTTTACTCAACAGAGGCACTGGGAACTAAGGTTGGGTGGCACAATGCCAGAGTAATTGTAGGGCTAGGCTTGTAAAGGCCCCAGGACCATTAGCCTAGTACACACCTATGAACCTATGAACATGATATGAAATAAGGGCTCTGGTTTTCATTAAACTCACATGGATACTCATTTCCTCTCTTATTATCCTGTTCCTTCTTTCTTTTTCTTCCTGCCATGCAGGGACACAACTAGGTCAATTCACGGGCTTAATGTTCCCCAGACAGGTGCGACCCTTTAACACCCCCCCCCCAAAAAAAATGAAGCTATAGTAAACAGCTTATGCAAGCTCTTGTTTACGTTTTTTTGCTAACACTCTCTCATACTAAAAGTGATATCAGTAGCCACATTGCTCCCTTTGCACTGCGCTCTTGCTCAATGGACATTTTGTTTCCCTGGTCATTCTCCCACTTTGCCACACCCTAACAATGGTAGCACTTGCGTACATCATCTTACTCCTGTATCCTTCTTTTCATTCCTTTTCTTCTCATCGTTTTGCTCTTCTTCTTTCTTCCCTCGGTTTCTCTTGCCCCTGACCTTTGCTTCATCATTCACATCTGGACATCACATTATATATTTACAGAAACATACATTCTTTCTGTTATAATGCCTATAAGATTTTAAATACAGTACGATATGGCTACAGCTTAGTCCTACAACAGAGCAACATACATTTTGATCATTGTGTGCGTTTACCTTCAGGTGATATATTTTTGCATTAGTTATACCTATAAAAAAAGAATAAAGTAAAATATTCACCAAGGCACCAAAGTTCACTTCAAACAGAATCCACATGTACCACCAAGGATCGAATACCAGCAGTTTTCTTTGAAAACACAGCTTCAATGAAAATGAACAAAAACCACATACACTCCAAGCATTAACCTTTGAAAAGGAGTTGCATTCTTTACCAAAAGAAGGCAATAAATAAAGAAATCCTAAAATCTTGGCTGTTTCAAGAAATATAGAAGTACTGACACACCATGGCAGGTCAAGCACAAAATCACTAGTCACTGAACAAAAAAGATTCTACTTTATTGTGTAGGTGCACAGACTCATTTAGGTGAAATACGTAAGGGAAATAAAGGGGGCATGCAGATTCATCTTTAAAAATCCAGCCTTTCTTCAATATTATTTCCTCTTTTGGTCTTTCTTCATGTAACCTTCTGTATATGATGCTATGGTGCTTATGTCATTGCAATAAATTTACATGATTTAAAAATAAAACTTTCGAAAAATGCATAAATGAAGCAGTCTGCACTGTTTAGTTGTCCTTAGAAATTTCTTTTAATACCTCCCATGACTATAAAATAGTAAACTGCTCTCCATTTCTTACAAAAGGAAAAAAAAGAAGCATAGCTTTGGTAGTCAGATGCAACAGGGACAAATGGAAGAACTAATTATTTCAGCCTTTCACAGTTGTAAGCATGATGCATGTCGTTAGAGAAAATTCCCTAAATATCCACAGTTAGGAGTAGATATTCTCACGGATTTGCATGCTTTAACAAATAATGAAGAAAAGAGATACTAGTAGCAGGAAAAACAAAAATCTTACAGAAGGCACTGGTTTGTAAAATTATAAATAATGCTGCATCCACAACAACCTGCCCTGAAGCTCTCAAATACTACAAGAAAAAAGCAATAACATCTAAAAATCGATATTTTCTGTGACAGATACTAGCGTGTGCAAGACACAGCTGGTTCTGAAAAGAAAATGAAGGTAGTTTCTTTAAAGCAAAATGTATGTCATATGGCAAGACAGGGTTAGTACTGATGGGGTTCAAATTGAGACAAAATGTTTTTCAACTAATATTCCATCCTCTTTCACTTAGATGAGGTGTACATGAGGCAAAATGCTACAATCCAAAGCAGGCAGAAGGAAAGAATATTTAATCCTAAGCCTGCAGCTAAAAACTGCTCTCTAATACTTGTTTCAAACAGTATATTGTGCAATATTCAATTATTTGAATTTCTGAGATGAACATGGCAGTTTTGAATTGTTAAGAGAATGAAATAGATCTGTTGCTAGCCTTTAACATCAGTGGAAAAAGCATCTTGTTGCAAAGATCAGTAGACCCCATTTCTAATAGTGAGATCACCATCTACTAAAATAAGTTGCTTATGCTCACCATTCTTCTATGTAAGGAATTGCTGCTAGCCATATACCCTGATGCACTATCCAGAACTAAGTATTAGCACTTCATGGGAAGGTGCCACCAGTTTACAGACCACAGTATAATAATAGTGCCAACTGTCACCCTAAATGATACCATATTGAGTGCATCTAAATTACTTAAGACGACACAGAGTATTACCATTTTGTACAGTATATTGATATGCTGATCTTTGTTACCATAAATCTTTGGTATGCTTAAGTATGCATCAGCTGAACTAGAAGGCATCCTTCAATATTTGAGTGGGAAACTAGAAAAGTCATTTTCTAGTTTAACAATGTAAGAGTTAACTTCCAGTCTCTAGGTCAGAACCTAAGATCACATAGTCCACACCATTCGGATTTGAAGACACTAACATTGACCCTTTTACTGAAGTGTTGTTTAGTATTTCCTGAGACATGGAGGAGTTGGATACAGCAGACTGAAAGATCATTTGGTATGCATTTTTTAAGAAAGCAGAGGTGCATATACACGTCATCAGTTACATAAATTCTCTATGGTAGAGCAAGTTCCAGGACAGAGTAGATCTACTTCTATAAATTGCATGCAGCATTATACCACACGCCAAACTATGTAATATTTGTGAACAGCCCTTTGAAATTAACCATGTAAAACATGTTATATAGTTTCTGCTTCACTATTAAATGATACCTCAACAATATTATTTATGGTCATGTATGCACCCTGGGACATGTGATTAAAGATTCAGAATGGCAATATTGCTAATATGTAATGTCTCATGCTGACTTTCCTCAACTTTTTGGCTTGGCCACCTAGATAGACAGACAGACACAAAGATAGATAGATAGATAGATAGATAGATAGATAGATAGATAGATAGATAGATAGATAGATAGATAGATAGATAGATAGATAGATAGTGTGTTACATGTGAGAGCAATGTCATCATCTAAAACTTGGGTTTGTTTTGCAAACTAACTTAAAATAACTGTTTTTCTTCAGCAAAGGGATGTCAGAAAAATGTTACTTTACTAAAGTAAACAATCTGTGCAGTTTCTTCTCTCTTAAAACAACAGGTTCTTTGCTTACAAGCATAAAGCAGCAACCACTCTAGTCAATCCAACATCAGCAGAGGTTTACTCAAAATGCATGAAATCTGCTTGTATTGGAGAACAATCTCCCAAACCTGTGGCATAACTCCTTCTAATGCAAGATGAAAGATTCCATGCAGTCCAATTCCAGCTGAGAAGACTCCTTCTATCTCTCTATTCCAGGATTTTGATAGTGTTAGTAGCAGTAACACATTTTGCAAAATTGCTTTAATTTAGCTCCACTCTAGTTTCCTTTCACCCTCCCTGCATCACTATTTTGACCTTAAAAGAACATCCTTTATAGCCCTATATATTGTGCGCGCTTACACACACACACACACACACACACACACACACGCACACGCACACGCACACACACACACACACACACACACACACACACACACACACACACACACACACACACACACACACACACATACCACGTCATGCTCATTTTTTATAAGAACTGGGATATTTTAATGGATGACTTGTACATCAGGGCACAAATAGGAGAAAGACCTATAGTTACATACAGAAGGGGTTCAAACTTAAAAGACTTTCTTAGGAAAGGTTCTAACTACACTAGAACAGGACGTGTAGGGATTTACAAATGTGAGTCTTGTAACTGGTGCCACAAGGTGAAATCAGGCAGCAAATTTACAGGGAATGGTATAGACCATTATGTAAAAGGTAAATGTAACTGTCACTCCAAGACAGTGGTCTACATGGCTACATGTGACCAATGCCTAGCATTTTATGTAGGCAAAACAGAAAGGAAATTTAACGCCAGAATTTATGAACACAACTATGCCATAAGAAAGAATAATATTAATAATGCTTTAGCGAGGCATATTCAGGACAATACTGGCCACAATTTCACATTTAAGGCAATAGACCATGTAGACATCAGTGACAAAAAGCCTTGGGGGCTTCAGTTAGAGTTAAAGGAGTTAAGGTGGCAAATCTTACTACAGGCATATAGATGGCCAGGGATAAATGACAGGACATCCATCTCTCCTGTATTGAAATTAAAAGCCCTAGAAAGGAACAAAATATCTCAAAACATTTGCTAAGCACAAGCACTTTTGTATGTATATGGTTTTGGTAAACATTTAGCATTATGTGAATATTTAACATGAGATTTTAAAATGACTTTGGTTTTAGTTTTATCCTATTTAGAATCATTCATGACACAAATATGAGACTTTATCTTTTAATTACAAGTTTTAGTTGTATTTAAGATGCAACAGTTTCATCTGTAACACAGTCATCAAGGGGTTAATTAGTGTTCTGTCTCAGTGTTGCTTAGCTAGCTGCCTCTCTTTGCTTACTCAATCAGAATGTTTTTTTATATGTATATAAATGGCTGTCTTAATTTTAATGGTGTCTGATGAAGTTAACACTTGTTTAATGAAAGCGCTCACATTTTATTTGTTTTTCTTGTGGATTTTTATCATTAAATTCACCTTTGCTTTATCATCACCTGTGTGATTTGTGCCTGTGAAACTCTGCCTGCCAGCATTTTTATTTATTTAGTTTGTTTTTCTGCTTCTGTTTTTTTGCGTTTGTTCATGGCTTCTGGCAACGTGGAGTTATCTGGCACACCGATAGCTAACAAAGAGCATGAAGGAAACAACTCGGAGATTGGGCAGCTTACTGCCCTTATTCTATAACTAACCCAGAGGATGGATCGTCTGTATGACTATGTGGGACTGAATAGTACAACTTCTGCTCTTGCACACTTGAATAAGCATGGGGAGGCAAGCGAGCATGCTACTAACTTTCATAATACACCTTTATGCCTCATTTTCGATTCACAGCAATGTGAATTGAGGCAGGAAGGCACAATGCATCTGTGCATGTCAGGAATGAGTTTTAATGACAACAGGAACTCTCAGAATGCTGCAGGAAGAAATGGACTAACAGAAACTCTTAACAAGGACATTCCTCAGTTGGAGGAGTGGTTGCGGAATGGGGTTTCATTTAACAGAAGCATCAAACACAATAGCCCTTCCTTGGAAGATACACTGACAGATTTTGATGTTAAATTATCACAATGCAAGAAACTCCAACTGGAAAACACCTACCTAAGGGAATGCACTAGACTAAAAGTGGTTCCCAAAGTTTTAAGGGTCTGGTGCTTTCCTACAGGTTTACAGCATGACTCTGTTTTGTACACTGAATTAGTTAACTTATTTGATAAATGCGGGCTCGACCTTTTAGAGCTTTTAGTTAAACATAACAACAGTGAACTGGAGCTGTTATTCAAAGACCTTGCAATTCTAGACTCTGCCATCCATGAGGATCATGAGCATAGCAACATGAAATTTGAACATTACAGGATTTACACTAGCATTGACTAGCACATAACAAAACTGAAAGCTGGTAAACTAAACAAGCTGGACAGGGATGTTCAGGACTATGCTAATGGTATGGCCTACCATAAACCTCCTGGTTCATACAAAAAATGTAAAGCCCCATGAGGGGAAAGTAACAAGCAATTACCACACCCTCCTGAAGTAACTGGCAATGATAAATGTAGGTTTGAAGAGACTGACGATGTGATTTTAAACTATGATGCTGAATTCCCAGAACTCAGGAAAAGTGAAAGAATTAGGAACAAAAGCCATTACAACAGTAGGCAGCAACCACAGGGCGGCTACCAACCACAGGTTTTTCAGGGGGCCAGGCCAAAGAACAGGAACTGGAGAGCTTAGCATCTCCACTATTGCCTTCTGGTCACCATGTTAATATTAATGACTCCTTCATTAATGTAAGCACCCCAACATCAGTGGACTCTGTTCAAAAAGCAGGTATCTATACAGTGGTTTTTAACCACCAAAAAGACTTTTCAGAACACAATTATTCTACTTTATGTATAAATGAAACAACAGCTGACATATTGTCTAAGGGAATGTCTTTTGTACATGTTAGATCTGAAACTTTATTTAAGAAAGTTGAATTTTACCTTACTACATGGTATTAGATCCTAAACTAATGTCAATGAAGACAGCATTTTTAAGATCAGTTCTACCTACAACCCCCCTCTGCACCCGAAACTAGCAATGTATGAAAAGGTTTGTGAACTAGATCTGTATAATTTAAATAAGAGCAAATACAGGCCATCTCAAACACTTCACAAAATGAACCAAAGTGAACATAATTGTTTATTGGAACTGCAAGAATATGACATCAAGGTTATGAAACCTGACAAAGGGGGAGGGGTTGTAATCATGGACTCTTCCACATACAGTGACAAAATGTTGGCTATGTTAGACACAGGAAATTACACAGACGTGTCCCTTAATGAATTAAATGCAGCATATAGGAAAATCTAAATCCAACTGACTGACATATTGCTAGAAAGAAGAATCAACCTTTCCTTACATAACTATCTTAACATCTTTACCCCAAGGATACCAGTGTTCTTTGGTATTCCCAAGATCCACAACAACCTATTAGATCCACCTATGAGGCCCTTAGTGGATGGAAGACACTTTATTACCACTGCTTGCACCCAATTTTTAGACCATGAGCTGAAGAAAATACTGCGTAATGAAAGTCAAATTTGTAAAGACTCCTGGGCTTTTTTATAACAAGTGAACAAAACCAGGTATAACGCAAGTGACATCATGGTCACTATAGATGTAAAAGACCTGTAAAAGACCTGATCTCCGGAGAAGAAGAATTCTTATTGAATGCGACAACTTAAAAACTATGTTCTTGAGGAGGGAGTAACCAGCAGACTTGCTTAATGAGCTTATGCAGGAGGTGATAGTTAAAAGAAGAGTAGGGCATTTTAAGCCCATAGTTGGGGAAAACACATTAGACAACAGCCCCTCTGAAGTTGAAGAGGGGAGACCTGAGTTGGAAAAAAGTTCTTTTTGTAGATCTATGGTGTTTACATTCAATTCTATCTCACACCACTTGATGTCCATTTTATATAAGAACTGGGATATTTTAATGGATGACTTGTACATCAGGGCACAAATAGGAGAAAGGCCTATAGTTACATACAGAAGGGGCTCAAACGTAAAAGACCTTCTTAGGAAAGGTTCTAACTACACTAGAACAGGATGTGTAGGGATGTACAAATGTGAGTCTTGTAACTGGTGCCACAAGGTGAAATCAGGCAGCAAATTTACAGTGAATGGTATAAACCATTATGTAAAAGATAAATATAACTGTCACTCCAAGGCAGTGGTCTACATGGCTACATGTGACCAATGCCTAACATTTTATGTAGACAAAACAGAAAGAAAATTTAATGCCAGAATTTCTGAACACAACTATGCCATAAGAAAGAATAATATTAATAATGCTTTGGAAAGGCATATTCAGCACAATACCGGCCACAATTTCACATTTAAGGCAATAGACCATGTAGACATCAGTGACAAAAAGCCTTGGGGACTTCAGTTAGAGTTAAAGGAGTTAAGGTGGCAAATCTTACTACAGGCAGATAGATGGCCAGGGATAAATGACAGGACATCCATCTCTCCTGTATTGAAATTAAAAGCCCTAGAAAGGAACAAAATATCTCAAAACATTTGTTAAGCACAGGCACTTTTGTATGTATTTGGCTTTGGTAAACATTTTAGCATTATGTGAATATTTAACATGTGATTTTAAAAATGTATTTGGTTTTAGTTTTATCCTATTTAGAATCATTCATAACACAAATACGAGACTAATAATTTATCTTTTAATTACGAGTTTTAGTTGTATTTAAGATGCAACAGTTTCATCTGTAACACAGTCATCAAGGGGTTAATTGATGTTCTGTCTCAGTGTTGCTTAGCTAGCTGCCTCTCTTTGCTTACCCAATCAGAATGTTTTTTATATGTATATAAATGGCTGTCTTACATTTTAATGATGGCTGATGAAGTTAAAACTTGTTTAAAAAAAGCGCTCACATTTTATTTATTTTTCTTGTGGATTTTCATCATTAAATACACCTTTGGTTTATCATCACCTGAGTGATTTGTGCCTGTGAAACTCTGCCTGCCAGCATTTTTATTTATTTAGTTTGTTTTGTTGCTTCTGTTTTTTTATATATGTGACTATAACTAAATTAAAATGTACAAGGAGCAAATCACAGTCATCTTCATTGGCACAAGGTATTGGGGGCAATATGAGGGAAAACCTTTCACCAAAGAACTGAGTATAAATTCTTGAATTGTATTGCATATTAGGAAGGTCTGCAGTATACATACACATTTTTTTTCATCCATGCCAGAACCAGCATCAATAATTCTGTGTGAACCCTCTACAGAGGTGTTGGGGTCTCTAACAATGGACAGGAACTCCTCAGTTTTAGTCACTGGTGGTTTGTTAGCAGCTCCCCAGAGCCATATGTTCCCTGGCCAATTTCACATACCCTACATATCACATATGTTATCTTATCACTGCTGTGTTAGATTTCCTGAAATATATAGCCATGGCCTACTACACCAGTTACATACTTGATCATCTGCCTCTAGATATGACCACAGAAGTACTTGTCACCTCTTTCTCTTACTAAAAGGAAGAAGCAGTGACAACTTAGTACCTAGATGATAACTTTCTTTTCCCCATCACTGTATGACATTTACAGTGTACAAATATCTTGGGTGCCATAGCCCTGTATGAGTTGAAACATAAAAGAAATGTAAAAGTGAGACACAAGTGATTATCAATAAATCAAATTTGTATATATGCATCCATCATATACAAAATAATTTAAAAATTAAAGTGCCATATCAGTACACATAAATAACTACAGCCCCAGCCTCCCAAAAAAGGAAAGGAAATGAAAAGCATGTGTTCAAGTTATGTAAGGAGGACAACAGGTGTGTAATTGTGGAGTACATTGCAGCATTAGCAAAAGCAATGTAAACTTTTAAATTAGAAATGGCTAAAACTATTGTTGAATATCCACTTATTTGGAGGGCAGTCAGTAATATATCACAGGCTTAATACATTTTTTGGGCTATAAACGTAAAACTTCTGACCTTGCTATTAAGTGATGCAACACTCTTCTGCTATAAATGCTCCAACAGCCATAGAAATTCTTCCAAAATGTCATGTTACTTCTTTACAAATATTTGTAATGGTTAAAATAACTGATATACATGCCCAGCAAGGGAAAAACAATGCAGATGTTAAGGCAATGAGTGTACCGGGAAATGCAATCCTCAGTAAGGGTGAGATACAGCATTTTGTCAAAAACAGCAAACTACCTTTGCATCAAGTCAGTCATGGAACTAGAAATACTTTTTGCAAGCAAAGAACAGTATACAGCTCTATGGATCCAAGCAGTCTCTACTGACACAAGTTTCTAGCCTACATGATTACCTTGATATAATGCAGATTCATCCCTCCGAGCACTGTGAATATGCAAATGAGGTGCAAATTCATTAGCATTCATGAATTCCAAAATCTGCACTATGTCGCAGAAGGTAAATATCATTGCATGCACATGGCCTACCACTGCAAGGATGAGGTCAGAGAAATGCTATTTCCTAAGGGCTTGAAAATATTAATGATTATTCTGACTGCACACACAATCAATGTTTCACATGCTGGGTTCTTTGATGTACACTTATCGTGCGTGTGTCAGGGATTACAGACTTATACTAAATTCTGGGATTACATTGACTGAGTTAGGAGAACAATATTCCTAACAATTTAATGACTTGCTTATGATCACACTTTGTGCCCTCGAGTAACAGTTCTTCTGCAATTCTAAGTATATCCATTACTCATTGAAGCACATATCAACAGAAACATAAAGGGAATAGCACTGTTGTTAGAAAATCATAGATATAGGAATGCTGCTCAACAAATAAAGAGAAGGAAACAGCTGCAATGTTGCAAATATTTGTTTTATAGTCTGTGAGCTTAACTGTTGCTAAGATCACATTAATTCACACATCTATTGGCAAATTACAAAGGTTAGTTTTCTGTGCTTGCTTCTGATGCAGCTTTAATGTGGATTGATACAAACTCACATCTTCCTTATATAAAATATGTTTTTATTCTTTCCCAACACATGTCTGAGTTTGAGGGAAATTCTGATAGTAATCTCAATTGTGTGCTTTTAATTCACTGGATTGATGGTTCAAATCCAGAGACATTTCTCTTTTTAATTTCTCACAATCCTTTGGGTTTCTAATACCATGATGAGAATGGAGCCTTTTCCTAAGTCAAAGTACAATTAAAGTTCATGAAATTAGTATTGTTTCAATCTTTGATGTTAGTCAGAAGTGCCCTTCTCAGCATCTCAGTGCCTCCTTTAAAGTCTACAAACTTGGCAAATGGTTCTGTTTTTGATCCTTCTCCTGAAACAATCAACCTCAGGGGTGGTGAAAAATCTTTGGTTAAATGAGAATGAAATCCAGAAAGACTCTTGGGATTTTTAAGAACTATTACACCAGATTTATTCAATAAAGTCATCCTTTTTGTGACTATAGATATAGTCAAATTATTAAGTGTAATAGCCCATGACATTGGCCTTCTATGGTTTGAAGAAGCCTTAGCCACAAGAGGTGGTCTAACAAACAATGATTTTCATGTTTGTATTGAACTAATATATCTTGTTCATAAAAACAATTATATCTACTTCAAAGAGGAATTTTTTCACCAGTTGAAGGGTGTTGCTATGGGGGCTAGTTGTGCCCCCACATATACAAACATAGTTCTCTCCATGTGGGAAGAAATATTTATACTCAAATCCCAATACACATCTTGTTGGTCCTTTACAAGAGATACCTGGATGATATCTGCCTTTTTGGGTGGATACCAGTGAGAAGTTATTTGAATTTATTGATTACATCCAGAACACAACCAACTTTCTGAGGTTCACATATGACATTAGTACAGACCAAGTTGACTATTTGGATGTCACTATACACAAACTGGATAATAACTTTAAGTCCACCATTCATAGGGAAAAAACCTTTTCTAACTCATTTCTCTACTTCTCAAGTGCACACCCTATGCACCAGAAGAGAAGTATCATTAAAGGACAAATGATAAGGGCCAGCAGCATGTGCTTGCTGGATACAGATTTTGAAATTGAACTTGCATTGTTAGAAACTATGTTCCTGGAACATGGATACCCCTCAGGGCTGATCAAAGAAATTAGAAGTGAAGTTATTAAGCAGTGGACTGAGAAATATGCCCCCATTTTAGGTATTAAGAATATTGGAGGTGGGGATGATGCTTCTAATTCACCCAGCAATGAGATTGTCAACCAGTACTAGAGCACTTTAATCACTGAGTATAATGGTGATGCCAATCTCATCAGAAAAATAGTTCTAAGTGAATGAGACAAATTCACAAGGTTGACTGACATCAGTAAACTGCATAATAAGATAGTAGACATATTTTTTTGGAACAGACACAATATGAAAAATATTTTGGAAAATCAAAGTTTGGCTAAGGGGAGGAAGGACATGATTAAAAAGAAAGGCACTTTTATGTGTGGTGCATGTCAACAGCGCCAGTATATTTCTAACAAAGAAAAAAATATTTATTAGTAGTCATAATAGGTTCATAGAAGGTAAGGTTTATGCCAACTGCAACACGTTAGGAGTGGTATATTTAGCTCAGTGTAAACCATGTGGGGCATTTTACGTAGGTAAGACTGGGTGGACACTTAAGAGGAGAGTTTACAAACACTACCATGACACACGTAATAAAACCATCAACAATGCACTTTATAAGCACTCCTTGGAATGTGACCAAGCTACATACTGCTTTTTTGTCCTTGAATGCATACCCAAGGATGGCAGTGGTGGCCTTTGGGAAACGACCATAGAATTCAAGGAATTATATTTGCAGATTGTACTTGAGGCAAACAAGCCTCCAGGACTCAATGATAACATTCACATTGTCACAGTGTTAAAACAAGAGCTGCAAAGCTATAAAACAGTACAAATGCAAATACATCTGTATGACAATAGATGGAGGTTTTTATTGCTTAAATTTTGGTTGAAAGGATTTCACTTAGATTTTATTTCTTTTTTAATATAGAAAGTTGAACCCACTGAGACATTTTATGTAACACTTTTTATTGAACAAATTTTTAACATTATTTTATGGATCATATTATTAAGGTTTTTAAAGCATTTTACTACAGGGATATATATTTTAACTTTTTGAATGACAATGTAATTTTCTTATTGGTTGATCAAAATGAGGTTTACTACTTAAAAAGCAGCACCACTGCACTTGCTTTATCTGATGAACCCAAGGATTCTGTATGCCTTGCATGGCATGCAGGATCAGTGCAGGAGCTCTAGCAGGCAATATGTCTGCTGTGCGATCCAGAAACAGCCTGCAGGGGCATGCATAAGCACTCCTGCACTTGTCCTGCATGGATTACGCCCCTGTATGCAAATTACCCCATTTGCAGGAGAAATCCATGCAAATGAGGCAAATGTGGAATCCAGGAAGCTTACAACTGGCCGTGCAGGACTAGTGCAATCAGCAGAAATGCACTCGGTTAGTAACTGAGTACATTTCTGCAAAATCCAAAGCAGAGCCGTGACAGCTCCAAATAATGGCTGCATATCAGTCAGGAAGCATGCCAATGGCCAAGTATAAGGCCATTGGCATTGCAAACAACATAAAAAATAAAAAATCAACTTTTATGTTTTTTTAGCCGATCTCAGCTGTTTAAGCATAGGGCAGCGGTGCGCAAACGGAATAGGGGGGGGAAATAACAAAATAAACTTAAAGTAAGCATTCTAACTAAAATCACTATTCTGCCATGCAAATCAATGGCAGGGAGAAGACAACATAGCCAGTGAGTAGTGGTTGCTAAGGGGGAGGCTCAGTGTGAGACATGTAACTATGCATTAGCAGCAATCCTATGCAAATGAGGGGAATGATAGTGAATCCCTGCTTTCCCCAGCATGCTAGTCAGGTCTCAACCATGTAAGAGTAGGAATAGCTTGGTGCAAACCTAGGAGTTAGCTGACATCATGGAGGGTGTGTCAGGCATACGGTAAGTGGATTGGAGCCCTGTGGCTCAGGATTGCTCCTAGCTAAGCACAGCTAAGCAAGGGGGTGTGTCTGACTCTGCCTAGCACTCTGTACATTGCCTAAGTGGGTGTGTGTGCTGTGCACTGGGTTTTAAAGGTTTAAAAAAAAAATTAAACCAGGAAATAGCAGCTCTGTGTACATTTGAGCACTCTGTTTGCGCATCTTAAACAGGAAGGCAGTGGGAAGGGAAAACAGCAGTAGGAAGGTAATCTGGGAAAACTAGCACAGCTGGCAGGTGAAATGTATCAGAATTAGTCAATTACACAGGCAGTAGACCAGCCCAGCTCAGAACACTACTATAAACTATGCAAACACCTTCCTCTCTGGTTTTTCCCACACTCTACACCACCAGTGTAAACAAGTGGGGAACTTTTAACACTCACAACAGCAAAATGATAGAGGCTGCAACAGCTATCATACAACAACTTGTGGAAGAGGCTGAGGGTGGTGAGGATGTGAATGCTGTCAGCCAACCCACAGTGAGGAGACAGAGAAGAGTGTACAGACCCAGGGTAACCTTCCAGGGGCTACATGAGCTGGAGATAGTGGAGCGCTATAGGGTGGACAGGGACCTCCTACAGCAAATTGTTGAGCTGTGCCCGCCATGCCTCACACACGGAACTAACATAGGGGAACCCATCATAGTGGATACCAACATATGTGTAGGCTTAAGAATACTAGCTACAGGTACCTTCCAAAGGACAACTGGGGATGTGATGGGGATCTCACAGGCATCAGCATCCAGCCAGTTCCTGGATGCCATGTCAGCACATGTCGGTGAGCACATATATTTCCCCAACACCCGTGAGGTGGTGGCCAGCAATATGCAACTGTTCTACCAAATAGCAGAATACCTTGAGGTAGTGGGTGCTATAGACTGCATGCACATATGCATCAAAGCACCACCTGGTGAGTGGGGTAGGAACTAAATCAACCACAAGAGCTTCCCCTCCATCAACTGCCAGGTCATGTGCGATGCCCAAGCCCTGGAAGCTATCACGATTCCCACATCTGGTACCTGATGCAGCTGTACCAGAGATTTGCCAATGGGGACATCCCTCCCGGTCACCTAGTGGGGGAGGCTGGATACACACTGGAGAAGTGGCTATTGACACCCATCAGAAATGCACACACACCCGAACAAGAACTCCATAATGAGGCACACGCACAGACCAGAATTATTGTAGAGCATGTGTTTAGGATGCTTCAGTCATGGTTCCGGTGCCTGGACACATCCGGTGAAGCCTTGCAGTACTCACCAGCTACATGTACCCAAATTTTCCTTGTATGTGCCATGCTACACAATATGATCCTATGGAAACAGCTGCAGCAGGAACAGCATGGAGCAGGGCCACACAGCTCCCCACCATTGCCAAGGACTGCACAGGCACAGGGTGACTTGGAGGAGGAACAACCTGAGCCTGCCCCAGTAGGCAGAAGGAGGCATGCCCAGTATGCCCTGGCTTTGGCAAAGAGGCAATACATAGCATATACACTGACATAGGAGGAACCCAGGGAATAACACCTCTCTCTGACTCTCACATACAGTAAAAGGGATTCCAAACATTACACTACCTGTGCTCAACCATGTGTAGAGAGTGTACTATGTGCATCCGACATAGGCAGCCCTGCACCACCATCCTCAATACTGGGACACCCACAAGGTAAGTGACTCACACATGCCAGTCAGGGGGGTTCACATACCCAACAACAGTCACAGCCAGCAGGACAGGTGCAGACAAACACAAACAAAGGTTGTGCTATGGCCACTGAATGATGCGGGTCTATATTAGATGAACAAAAGTTCATCTTAGCGAATGCTCACATGAGCGAATATTGCGGAACTCAAAACCGCAATTGCGAGATTGTGGTACAGTGAAGACAGGAATATTTGACCTTTCCTCACTGTAGTGCGATCTCGGAGTTGGAATATATATTTAGGGGGGTGTGGGGGGCGCAGCCCCCCACAATTGCAGTTTTGAGTACCTGGATATTCGCTCATGTAAGCATTCGCTAAGATGAACTTTCGTTCATCTAATATAGACCCGAATGATGCCTATGGGTAACCCCCCCACGCCTACACAGACAGACTACAACAGGTCAGGCAGTGGGATGTTAGTTCTGAAGGGTAGGAAGTCAGAAACTATGTAGGTAAATCAAAGCTAAGATCTGTAGTATACTGGTATGCCTCTAGTCAGCATGATAGGTAAGAATACAGAATGAAATGGAGTACCTGACATACCAGTACAGTCATAACAAATGTGTACAAGTGTCAGGTGTGCCACCCCCATCCTATGTAGTAATGTAATAACAGTCAGGTGTGCCCCCCAATCATGTGTAGAAATGCAGAAATAGTCAGGTGTGCCCCCCCATCCTATGTAGAAATGTAGAAACAGTCAATTCCAAATGATTGACTGATACCCTGCAGAAACAGTATGCTACCTGTAGGTGTACAACACAAAGGTCAGCACTGCAGTACAAACTACCTGGACTCGATCCACACATTCAATACAGACGGGCATACAGGGCATGCTCACACACTTAGAGAAATGAAAGCAATGTCAGTCAACAACATACTGAAAGGTCATACTTGGCATGCTCACACACTTAAACACATGAAGGCCATGTCTGCAAACACCAGTGGACCAAATATATCTGGCAGTCACAGATGTTAGTGCAGACACTTTTCAGTATGCACCACACAAGCTTTGCACACACAGTGGATAGGAATACAGACATATATCTAAGGGTAACACACTATAATAAGCCAAAGGTAGATGTACATACATGTGTGAAAGAGGATGACTATGACAAGGAGCCATCCATGCCTGACCCACCCAGCACACAGCCAAAGGTCCACAACCACATGAGGTTCAAATTTCACTCACTGTAGATATTAGCCACCAGTATCTGTCAGCATTACAGACTATGTGGGGCATGTGCTAGCTGTGCAACATGACTGTACAAGGAAGTAGTCATCTAGCAGCTCTATATACTTACCTGTGAAATCTGACCCTGTGTGTGCCTGCATGTTGTGTGTCAACCTCTAGATGAATGGGTTATGGCCCATGCACACACACTGCCCTCCCCATAGCCCTACTATGACAAGCCTGCTGAGGTCATCCACTGTGAAATACACCTTTGGGAAAGTTGTAGCCCAGTAATCTCCATGGCGCATCCCATAACTGTGTACTGCTGTAGTGTGATAAACTAGTTAGGTAGGAGTTCCAATCCCAGACATGGCAACTGTGTGTTTGTGTGTCTGTCTGTCTGTCTCTGTCTGTGTAAGAAGCAATGCTTTTTAGGGTAGTCACACTCCTTACAACTCAAATGCTCTACTTTGGTAGGGCTGCTGATGTCATCCACCTAGAAATACATCTCTGGGAAGTTTGTAGCCCAGTAATCTCCATAGCGCATGCCATAACTGCATACTGCTGTAGTGTGATAAAATAGTTAAGTAGGAGTTCTAATCCCAGACTTAGTAAGTGTGTGTGTGTGTGTGTGTGTGTGTGTGTGTGTGTGTGTGTGTGTGTGTGTGTGTGTGTGTGTGTGTGTGTGTGTGTGTGTGTGTGTGTGTGTGTGTGTGTGTGTGTGTGTGTGTGTGTGTGTGTGTGTGTGTGTGTGCCTGACTCTGTATAGAGAGCAATGCTTTTTAGGGTAGTCACACTCCCTACAATTAACAAGATCTACTTTGCCAAGGCTGCTGATGTCATCCACCTAGAAATACACCTCTGAGAAAGTAGTAGCTCAGTAATCTCCCTAGCACATGCTATAACTGTGTACTGTTGTAGTGTGATAAAATAGTTAGCTAGGAATTCTAATCCCAGACTTGGTAAGTGTGTGTGTGTGTGTGTGTGTGTGTGTGTGTGTGTGTGTGTGTGTGTGTGTGTGTGTGTGTGTGTGTGTGTGTATGTGTGTGTGTGTCTTTCCGACTCTGTGTAGAGAGCAATGCTTTTTAGGGTAGTCACACTCCCTACAATTAAAATGCTCTACTTTGGCAAGGCTGCTGATGTCATTCACCTAGAAATACACCTCTGGGAAGGTTGTAGCCCAGTAATCTCTGTAGCGTGTCCTATAACTGCGTACTGCAGTTGTTGTAGTGTGATAAATTAGTTAGGAGTTCTAATCCCAGATTTGGCAATTGTGTGTGTGTGTCTGTGTGTGTAGAGAGCAATGCATTTTAGGCTAGTCATGCTCACTACAATTCAAATGTCCTACTTTAGCAATCCTGCTGATGTCATTCACTGTGAAATACACCTTTGGGGAAGGGGCACTCCAGTAATCTCCGTGGTGCATCCTATAACAGCATCATGCTGTAGTGTGATATAAAACTCTGGTAGGCATTCTATCCCCACACATGAGAGTTGTGGATGTTTTGTGTGTGTTTCTATGTTTGTGTAGGGAGCAATGCATTTTAGGCTAGTCACACTCACTACAATTCAAATGCCCTACTTTGGCAATCCTGCTGATGTCATTCACTGTGAAATGCAACTTTAGGGAAGTGGCACTCCAGTAATATCCATGGTGTGTCCTATAACAGCATCATGCTGTATTGTGATATAGAATTCTGGTAGGGGTTCTATCCCACACATGGCAGTTGTGGATGTTTTGTGTGTGTTTCTATGTTTGTGTAGGGAGCAATGCATTTTAGGCTAGTCACACTTATTACAATTCAAATGCCCTACTTTGGTAATCCTGCTGATGTCATTCACTGTGAAATACATTTTTGGGGAAGGAGAACTCCAGTAATCTATGTGGCGCATCTTATAATGGCATAGTGCTATAGTTAGGCGTTCTAATCCCAAACTTAACAGGTGTGTGTGTCTGTGTTTGTGTGTCTGTGTGTGTGCATGTGTGTCTGTGTGTGTGTCTGTGTGTCTGTGTC
Source organism: Protopterus annectens (assembly GCF_019279795.1). Taxonomy (NCBI): domain Eukaryota; kingdom Metazoa; phylum Chordata; order Ceratodontiformes; family Protopteridae; genus Protopterus; species Protopterus annectens. Next base: position 1,192,787,595 of record NC_056728.1, read on the forward strand.
TGTGTGTGTGAGTCTTTTTGTGTGTCTGTGTATGTGTGTGTGTGTGTGTGTGTGTGTGTGTGTGTGTGTGTGTGTGTGTGTGCGTGTGTGTGTCTGTGTCTGTGTGTATGTGTGTGTGGGTCTTTGTGTGTGTGTGTCTATGTGTGTGGGTGTGTGTCTGTGAGCGTGTGTGTCTGTGTGCATGTGTGTGTGTGTGTGTGTGTGTGTGTGTGTGTGTGTATGCGTGTGTGTATGTGTGTGTGTGTGTGTGTGTGTGTGTGTGTGTGTGTGTGTGTGTGTGTGTGTGCGTGTGTGCATGTGTGTGTGTGTGTCTGTGTTTGTCATTAGTATCCTGTGTGGCAGTGGTTGTGAGTGTGTAAGAACTGGACTTAATGCGGAGAGAGTTTTGGAAACATCTTATATGGTGGGCCAAGTATATATCACAATGTCCACTGTACAGGGCTAACAAATGTGAAATAGCCAAGAGGCTGTTGTGCAAATCCATACCCCTAAATGTGACATCAATGCCAGCTAAACAACATTAGCAACCCTTGTATTACCCAGGGTACACTCTCAACCCATGTCTCATACACACACACACAAACACTTGCCTAGGCAACAGCGACTATGTTGGTAGTACCCTGCATATTGACCACTGATAGTAACCATGGTGTGATTGCAGTGGGCTACAGATGGCATGGAACCCTGCCCATCAGTACAATAGGCATGTACATGCTGACAGTGCACCATCCCAATGTTCCCCACTGGACACCTGCGACACCTGTGGTGCCATCAAATGTGAGCCACAAAGGACATAACATGCCTGAAACACAAGCCCTGTATGGACAGATGCCACTGACACCAGAGAATACTGATATCATGCTATCAATGTAGGTGCAGGGCAAACCTGCTGTCCATGAACAGTTCCTGCCACATGAGGCCAGAACTGGCGTATTTGATGATAATGATCTGTGTACAAAACATGAGCCAGACACCCCAGGTACAGTTCCATATGTCACTGTACATGCATGTGGGAGGTGTGCACATCCCAATCACATGTCTATATTATATTATCGTACAATGAAAATAGTGAACGCTATTTCATCCTACTGATAATATCTCAACAACAAAATAATGAACAAATGGAACAGTGAATTTTTCCCCAGGGGAACAAATTCGCTGCTCCATAAAAAAAAACTTAAACACAGATTTAAGTGGGGGCTTCTCCCCCCACACCCCCCTACTTATGTACACCAACTCTGAGATCACACCATAGTGGAGGAAATGGTAAAGTCCTGAAGAAGGTCCACCAATTTTTTTTCCTGGGAAAAAATTTAGTGTTCTGTGAGTTCACTATTTTGCCATTTTGACAGTATTGGATCGACTAAATAGCATTCGCTATTTCGTCCATTCAATACTGTCATATAGACCCCCCAGTCACTGTCCATATCATGGACTAAGGAATACATACATGGCAAGCAATGTACAGCGTTGGCCACATGTAATAATCACCCAGGTGACTGGATGGTGAATACAATACCCACCTGTGTGGGCATCTCCAGACACTACACCCCTGAGCCACAATGCAGACCATTGTCATGTGGCCTGATGCCAAGGTATACCCATCACCTAGCCTTCTACAGCTGTCTGGCACCATCAACCACAACACACCCATGAAGCAGTGCACACATGCATGTCAGTACTGGCCCCCCTATCTGTGTGTCTGGTGTATGACTTGTATGACCACATTCACACTTGCTACAACCCCCATTGGCATACTGAAGCATGCTGTCTGATGTCAGACACCTCCACATATCCTTTGCACATATAACCTCCATATGACCCCTGTGGTGCATGTGATACCTGCAGAGTACTTTGTTGTAGCAATCCCACTACTGATGAGTTGTATTCCTGGCCCTGCCAAGTGTGGCAATGTGTGTGCATCCCTGTGAGAGTGTGGCTGTGTTGACGCTGACACCTGTTCATGCAGGCAGGCACGTGTACTACACCTACCACCTAGCTACCATATCCCTGTTTCAGATGTCACTCACCATCACATATACATTCTAAGGGCTCCCCAACATGTAACCTATGTGGTGCATCCAATAACTGCATGGACATATGATAGCACTACATAGTTATCGGGGGTTTGATACCCTGTACTGGTAGGTGTGTGACACAAATATGTATACGTTTTACTCTCCCACCCCTCCCTGGCTTTTCTGTGCCTCTGTCTACCTCTCTTACTCCCTCTCTGGTGGATTTGGAGACTTACACCTACTTTGTTTAGGCATCAGCATTTGTATTTTAAGTGATGCTCAGGATCAGCTGATGGTGTCTGTACGAATTGCAGCCCTCCTGTAGCTGATTGCATGTGGAACAGCTGTGGTAACATTCCCAAAGCCAATTGCATGGAAACACACACCAATATCTAAGAACATCATGTTGGTGGTGGGCCGATCATTCACTGTGAGCAGGAACTCGATCTGTTGTTTGGCAAACAGCATCTCAGATGGATTGGGGTTTACCTCTAACAACATACACTGTGCAAACAGGCCAACACACAGGAGGGCGATGTACCTGACCTGACTACAGACTTTAAGTGCTTTTATACTGCATTTGGAGTAATGTTTGTTTAACAGGGTGTGTGTGGATTTGGATATCCTACATGTTTACATACCTGCCATGTCAGGGCTATGTTTATGAGGGAACACCCATCTGTAGGGCCATCTGCAATCTGGCCAGTGCGTGGTGTCTTTTGTTTCGGGTGTTACCCACGGAGCACCTATCTCTGAACTGCAGAAGGTAGTGTGAGGATTGCAATCTGTAGATGGTGACAGTTGTGAGAGTTACTGACTTCATATCCCTTATAGGACATATGGTGCAACAAACCCTGTTACAACAGTAAATGTATGAGGTTATCACAGCAACATGTTAATATATAGTAGGGGTTATATTTGATGACATAACCTGGAAAGTCTGTGATTGTGTGTACAGTACTGAGGTCTGTGTACTTATGGTAATTGTCGGCAGTGTGTGTATTGTTAATATGTACCTTGGCCTGTGTACAGACTGTGATAGATGTTATTGTTCTTGTTCCTGTTTTATCTGATGTTACACGCTGCTCCACTGTATGTTACCCTATCGGCTTACATGTTTGTAGGGACATACACACACAGGTCCCATACCACAGACAGGCAGCAGACCACACTGTGTAGTGGCCCAGTATATGTAGGGTTAGTGTGTGCGTGGCACATATGAGGTTGGTGTTGAACAGATAGTCCATACACTGTAATAATATGCTAGCATGCCATATGTAGCTGCGGCTATGTTCACATTGGTTGTGATGATGCACTTACACACAGGTGTATGTTACTGTGTGCTGTGGCATGCCTGTTGAGCCTGCTATCTATGTGCAGGTACATGTGCATTCATCCATAGGAAATGTAGGCCAGTATTGAGCCGGTCTGCCTCTAGCCTGCACAGTGCTTTGTTACATGCCTAGCAGCTTAGTGTACTTACCCAGTGAGATATAATGTCCATTTACTTGCCAGATGTACTGCTGCCAGGCCACTATAACAGTCATGTATGTCAGACAGAGCAGTGGTATGCTGTGCAGATGTATGTCAATATCTAGTGGGTGGTATGTGGCCATGGGACCTCCTTACCAGTGGTTATTATGTGGCAGGACAGACAAGGATGTGTGAATGCATAACCTATGGGGGCAAATGTATACCAGTAGTTACATGTTATACCCATCTACATGGCTGTAAACATCCCACATTGTAAGGATTGGTCTACATGTCTTGCACTAAGGGGTTATGTGTATACCTCTAAACTGTCCAGAGTGTGTCAGACTGCACACATATATTGGCCATTATCTCTGCTGTAGTCCACAGAAGCATTACGAGCTAGCAGAGGTACTGTACTATGATGTCCTTAGGTTGTCTGTCAGTAGCCAATGGCGCACATGTTAAAAGCAGATGTGACCTCCCACACACACCATGTCTGTGATGACAATCCCTATTACAGTAGCAATACTCTAAAAGTATACCTGCTATACATACCTGACATCCCCTTGCACTATGACATTGGGACTATAGAGGCTGAGGTAGGGCTACACTCCATATTCAGGACATATGGTAATGATATATGTACATATACTTATCCAGATATGTATATAAACATACAGATATACATATCGACATACATAGATGGATATGTATATGTACATAGATATACAAATAAACACCCAGATATATACATATACAAAGCAATATATGTCTACATATATACAGATAGAGATCCATATGCACATATACGTATGGATATCTACATATATATTGACAGCAGTAGGTATTTCAGAATAGATATGTATGCACATATAGTTATTGATATCTACATATATAACAACATAACTAGGCATATCTGTAAACATAGGATGTGCATACATATATGGCTATATATACATATATCTATATATACATGTACGTATATCTATGTATACATATATCTATATATACATATATGTATATGGGAGTGCTACAGAATCCTAAAAGCCCAAAGTCCTGAAGACCATCAGAGGTGAGCTGCCTTAAGGTATATGGATGTACATTACCATAAAATCCACCTTGGTTAAATGCAGGCCTACTGCCACCTGCCATACAGACTGCTCAGTTAGTCAGTGTGCTTGTGATGGTGTCAGTTGTGCCTTGTTATGTAACAGTTACATCCCATTCTGTCAACTGAGGTCTTTACCCCCTAGGGATTGTTTACAGAGTGTAGATAGGGGCTGCTGAACTATACACCTGCATTATTTGCCGTTGATTTTTGGTATCCTGTGGCCAAGTCTGTCTTTACTATTGTACTACTTGATGGCCTTGACCTGGACAGCAACATTTCTTAACTTTTCTAGACTACTGTATTAGTATAACTGTTTCACAGTTGCATTACTCAGTTTATATAGATGTCCGTGTCTAAACAGCTATATGACATGGCATATACAACTGTAATAGTACACATATAATGCTTTCTCATTTATGCAAACCTGTGTGTGGTATTATATCCTTTGGTATCTCTGTGGGTATATGTTGCAGACAATGAATGTCATTAGTATGGGTGGCTCATACAGTCTCCAGTTGGTAAGGTGGTAGCTGTAGGAATAGTGGCTGTTCCATATTGTGTGCACGTACTACATATGTAACTTACTGTACATATCTCTGCATGTGTATGTGTGGTTACATAGATATATATATATATATATATATATATATATATATATATGTATGTATATCTGTATCTGCATATATGTGTCCGTGTATATGTACTTAGGGATGCCCATGTCATCTGGTTATGGGATCTTGCAGGGGGGACATGTTTGGCTGTGGGGGGTATACCTATTTGTACAAGACGTACATTGTTTACAGCCTCTCAACCTCATTAACGTTGCATGTGGACAGATATGTTTTTGTTATTTCCCCATTGTTATCTACAGATGTATGTCTGTATATATATATATATATATATATATATATATATATATATATATATATATATATATATATTTATCTGCTGACATATATATAACCTTCCGTATATATTTAGACATATAGATGTAGACATACATATCTATAGATGTAGGTATATATATATATATATATATATATATATATATATATATATATATATATATATATATTTCTATATGTCTATATATATATATATATATATATATATATATATATGTGTGTGTGTGTATATTTCTATATATGTATATGTATATATATATATATATATATATATATATATATATATATATATATATATATATCTACATATATAAATATGTTGTATCTGTTTAGATATTAATATATTTACATACACACATACATCTAAATGTTGGAATGCATTCTCTGTACTGTTGAATGACTGGGCTGGATGGTATGTTTTTGAAAACATCGGAGTTATTTATGTCTGACATGGCTTAGTGGCAAATCACTTTGTCTATGGTGTATGGGCTCATGGGTTCAAGCCTTGCAGAAGCTGTTTAATTTGTTACTGGGCAGAACACAGGCCATTGGATACAGAATGATTAAGGCACTTTAAAGCAGTTGCAAGCGGGTTTGCGTGGAGGTATACTCAGTTAGCTTCTAAATTGTTTAACCTGTGCAGGCATTGCTTACCCCTGGGCATACAGGCTTAAACCCATTTACTGCTGTTAAAAGTGCTTACTCCCACTCCCCCCATGCTAATTTCTTTAAAAGATAAGAAAAAGGTGTTGATAAGAAAGTGGTGGACAAAGGGGCACAAAGAGGGAAAGACAGTAGGGAAAATAGCCGGGGATGTGCAGGAAGGGTATAGGGAAGGTCCATAGCTGCCCATTACTTCTACAGCAACAGCTGTGCATATACACTGAATTTGTAGGTAGATCTCAACACTCAAACCCCTGGGAGGGTGTGAGGACAACAAAAATAAGTTGTGATGCCAATTAGACTGGATTACATGTGTCCAGTGGACACATGCGTGAAATGGACAGCTATGTATGGGGCGAGATTTTTTGTGGGATAAGATTCCCCTTTTTTTTTCAGATGAGAGTGGGATGTTGGGGAGGGGTATTAGGTATATTTGAGGTGGTAGGTTGGGTAGGTTAACAGACAAGACAAACAAGATGCATACAGTGGTGATATATGACACATGTGGGGGGTAAACACCTTGATGGGGAGGGGTGTTTGGAAACTGGAAGCCCATTACCCCCTAGTAGCAACAGTGAGACTGAGGTCCTCATCCATGGGCAGTCACCACTGCACCTTCACATCCCTGAAGGTGGCTGTACTGCAGGCTGAGTCGCAGAGCCATGCTGACTGACTAATCATGACACGAGGCTCTCGAGCTGGCATAGAACATCACCAAACTGCTGGTTGATCTTTCTACACACCATGACCCAGACATGGGGATGGGTAACAGGTGCCTGTCCATGCCTACTCCCAGGGGGGTGGGCCTCATCCCCTGAGGCAGTTCCACCCAAAGTTGGTGCAGGATCAATGGACAGGGAGGTCCCGGGTTGGGCCCTAGACATGCTGGTGCCCGGTGCCACAGCCAGCTGAGGTGGGACATGTGGGTCCGCTTGGACCACCCTTCTCAAGCATGCTATAGTGTTTAGATTTTGTCATATGTGGGTTAGTAATACTCAGCACATTCCAGGGTTAGGTATAACAGCATGCATAGATATTCCCAGTAACCCAGACACCACATACAGAACAGTTGCATAGCAAACAGAACACATGTGTATATGGGAACACAGTGGTAATAAGAACAGCATGCAGGTACATTGATGGCACCATTCCACCAATGTTGGAATAATTCAATATAGCACATGCATGGGAGCCATTAATATATTTATCAAACAAATGGACAGTATCAGAACATAGGTGACATTACATACCAGTTGGGGTGGGTATATTGATTATTGTTGGAGATATGGTAGGGGGAGAGAAGGATGTAAATTAACAACTAGTATATTCCTGCAGTCCACATTAATTTCCTAGTCAGTGCTGTTATCTGTACCTTACAAGTCTTACTACACTACCCTGTAGCCTTAGTTTGGACAGTGATATGGCTGTCGTCATCATTGCACATGATCTGGTTTTACCTGCAGTATACACCTCTTACCTGGTATACCTGTGGAGGGAATGTTTGTTAACACTAACTGTTTCTACACATACTCCCAGATTCCAGGTTGATGTTGTGCACATAGCTATCCAACTCTTTCTGCACAGACTCTGGCCATGTGTTGACCCCATGCTGGTGACCCGGGACATATCTAGAATATTGCCCTCTTCCACCTTTAGTGACCTCACACACACACATATACATGCTTTCCTACACAGTTATATTCTGTAGCACAGAGTGGGTGACAGTGATCAGTGATACTTTATTATTCAGAGAAACTGCAACACTCACAATTCTCTATAATACCAGAGTGAACAGTACCAATACAGGTTATAATGATCTGTATTTCTCAGCACAGTGTTCGTATTCGACATACCTGTGAGAGCAATGTTTGTTAGCACTACCTGACTGTTGCCACGCAAACTTCCAGATTACACATTAGTATTATGCACATACATCTCACTCTGTTACTGTACACACTCTGGTCACTGCTTGACAACATGGGAGTGTAGATAGGACATACATGAAATATTACTCTCCTAACAGTTTCAGAGGTTGCTACAGTGACAGGATTGTTCTCATAGGTGTTTGACAATAACTTGCATTCCATTTTTACTGGCTAAATGCCTGGGATCATCCCACAGACTTACCAGGGGGACAGGCAGCAGATATGGGCCCATATACTGACATTCTGGCCTCATCTGCACAGTTGTGGGGTATGAGTCTGTATGCAATCTACATCCACTCCCAGGATTCAGACCATGGCTGTGTCTGCTACAACATAAACATTTTCCATCACAGTTGTGTCTGCTATATATATATATATATCTTGCTGTATATCTCCTATCTGCTTTCTGTCTTATTAATCCCCTGTGCTTTTGCATTCTGACCTTGTATTACAACACTCTTATACAGATTTCCTAGACAGTTATATGTTGTAAGACAGTGTGGGTGACAGTGATGTGTTATAGCTCATTATTCAGAGATACTGCATCAGTCACACTGCCATACAATACCAATGTAAACAGTACCAGTACTGGGTATCATTCTTGTATTTCTGGGCACAGTGTTGGTATCTGACAGACCTGTGGGAGAAATGTTTATTAGCACTACCTGAATGTTCCCACACACAGTACCAGATTCCACATTACTATTATGCACATACATCTCACTCTGTTACTTTACACACTCTGACCACAGCTTGACAAGTTGGGGTGCAAATGGGACATACGTGGCCTCTTAGTCTCACAAGGTGTTGTGGAGTCGCTAGTGTGCCAGCTTTGTTCTCATAGATGTTTGTCAATCTGTTGTATTTCGTGTTTGCCTCCTATACGTCTGGGATCATCCCACTGATTTCCCAGGGGGACAGGTTGATAGGCAACAGATATGGGCCACTTTACTGGACATTCTGGACATTTCTGTACAGTTGTGGGGTATGATTCTGTATGCAGAGTACTACCATTGGCAGGATTCAAACCATGGCTGTGTGTGCTAAAAAAACAACAGTTCACATCTCAGTTGCATGTGCTATTCAGGTTTTGTTGTCTGCATTTTCCCTGTTTTCTGTCTATGTGTCTCTCAGTTGCACTAAATGGCCTCTGCGGATTACACCTGTCATATACAGGCATTCCTACACATTCAATTTATGGTGCACAGTGTGGGTAACAGTGCTTAATACTACAGTGCTATTACATGGTTGCTAATCTACATTACTATATGATACCAAAATTATACACATGCAGTCTAGCAGTTAGACCTTTATTATAGGTTCATAGGTAGGTACTAGGCTATTGGCCCTAGGGACTATATAAGCCTAGCCAAACGGTACTCTGGCTTTTGCCACCCAAGAAAATTATTTTCCTGTGCTTCTGTCAAGCAGAGCACAGAAGTGATCCCCGGGGTGAATTTCCTATCTTCCATCCAATCATCAAGATTTTTCTTGAAGAGTGCTAATGAGGAGCTTTGTTTGATACAGATAGGTACTTTGTTCCAGAGTATGGGAAGTCTCTGGTACAGGAATCTATCCCACCAGCATGTTCTGTTTATTGTGGTGACAAGGTTTAGGTCCCTAGAGCATGTAGCTCGGAGGGATCAGGATTTCTTTAAGTGGAGCATGTACAACAGCTCTGGGTTTCACATAGCTTTGTATGTTAGGCAGAGATCACCTCTGAGTAGGCGATATGCAACAGAGTAAAGCTGGAGTTTTTTGAGACAGTCTGCATAGGGCATCTATTTGAGGCTATTACACTTTTATTGACATGCAGATGGTATGAGACTCTTCCTGCCATAATCTTCAGTGTATGCTGTACTTGCCTTGAGCTATACAGGTTTTATACAGGCAATTAATTTACTACTACTTTTAGTTTTATTTCCTATGACAGTAATTGCATGAATATTAGTGACCTGCCCTGCATTGCAACCTTGCCAGGCGACTGACGTGGGTCTCCTTGTTCGCGGCCTGCTCCATTGCAGCTGTGGGGGACATAAGAGGAATATTTAGCCATACCTATCCATGATATACCTTAGCTGGCAATTATTACACACATAGTGGGTGATACTTACACAGGACTGGAACATCCCCTGACTCTCTAGCCTCTTGGAGCCACTCCTCCAAAAGGTCTCCCTTATGCTGCTTCAGGTCAGCATAGTGATGCCTGACCTGCTCACCAGTTCGGGGTATGCCAGTGGCATTGATGAGGTCATGGATGAGACGGTCCCAGGCCTCTGGCTTATATTGGGAGCTCTGTTACTGGCCCTGCAGCAGTCTCTGATCATGGTCTTTGACAAGGAGTCCTGCCATGACCTTGGACTCCTAGATGCACCAGCACTGTGTTATAAGTGCACACCTTCTCCCTTACTGCCATTGTGCCTGCAAGGGGAAGCTACAACCAGTTATGAGATGTATTCCCACCTCTTGGATTTAATTAGGGCCGATTTCCTGCACTTTTCCATTATTGGCCAGTTTTGAAAAGGGTAAGCTATGGGAAACCTGCTTACCTAGGTTTGGCATTATTTAAAGGGATATAACATTGAGCACATTGAATTGGCTGGCCTACACATTGCTTACACCTCCTAAGCTGGCCTGTTCAGTGCTTAGCATTCCTTACATTAGACTTTGCATTATAATTCTTTTTTGGCATTGAGTTATTATTCATTATACCTTATACTTATGCCTGGTATCCATAATTCATATGTACCTATACTGTATGGGGTCCTTGTGTTTTATTGGGGACTTCAACACTCTATTACAATTACTCCTGACTTCTGGCCTTACTGCTGTACTCCAGTTCACAAATTTATGTTATGTAGTGGGTTAAGGCACATATGTCTGTATACTGATTCCTTTCACAGGTTCAGTTTGGTTTTACTATGGTGAAGACTTGTTTGCTGATGCCTCATTCTTCTCTACTTCTGTGATGGCTTGGTGGTTAACTACTGTGACTGTGGTGTATAGGGTTTGAGACCTGCATGGATGTTTATTTTGTTGATGGGCAGAACAAGGGCCATTGGATACAGAGCAATTAAGGCACTTTTGAGCATTTGTTAGCATGTTTGTATGGGTTTGTGCAATGGTAAGCACTGCTAACCTGCCGTTACATCCGCTTACAGAGAGTTAGCTTCAGGATTGCTTAATAAGTGTAGGCATTGCTTACCACCGTGCAAACAGGGTTAAACTCGATTACTAGTGCTTAAATATGTTTACTACTGCTTATTGGTGCTTAAACCTGCTTCTTCTTCTTCTTTTGGCTTTTCTCGGTTTGGGGTCGCCACAGCGGATCATCTGTCCACTCATGATTGGCAGTGGAGTTTTACGGTGTCGAGTTGCCAGCCCGCCGCCCAACCTTCCACAGAAGGCAGACACACACACACTCAGACCTAGGGCCAATTTAGAGTGTCCAATCCACCTACTGCATGTCTTTGGGATGTGGGAGGAAACCGGAGCACACCCACGTGACCACAGGGAGGACATGCAGACTCCACACAGAAGGCATCCTAGCCAAGAATTGAACTGGAGAACCTCTTGCTGTGAGGCGGCAACACAAACCGCTGCACCACCGTGGCCACCCCTACTTAAACCTGCATACTAGTGCTTTATTCATTATGACACTGACACCTCACATGTGCATTTACTGCAGTACTCCAGTTCATAAATATATGTTATTTAGTGGGTTTTGCAACATAAACATTGATCATAACATGCTTTGCCATGGAAAGTGCTACAGTGGGACTTGAACCAGGAAAGAAAACTTGGGAGGGTGGCCTAATGGTTAAGGTGTTTGCCTTAGAAACACAAGGCACAGGGTATGAATCTCACAGGGGATAACTGGCTAGGCTTAAAATGGCTCTCGAGGGCAGTTAGCCTAGTTCTAATTTATGAACTTATGAATGTCTGCTCGTAAGGCGAATGCTCTGCCCACTACACTATTGCTATGCTGCTTCATTTGCATATATCTTCCTTGTTATTCTCTTCAGCTATTTAAGCTGCATTAACCATAGCTAAGCGATGGGCACACCCACTCACCTATGGTTAGCTTTAATGGGATTTTTATTAAAAAAAAAAATAAAGGGTTTGTTCATTTCCTTTATGTATACTGTTACTGTTGTACACAAGGGGGACTGTTGGTGGGGATATATGGACACCTATGAGCGGTCTCACTCATTTCTGACCCCTTTTTGCTGTTCTTCATTGTGGGGCCATGTATATTCTGAGAGCTCTGCTCTCAGACACACCCCCTGCACTCTTACATGCTCCGTGTAAGACCAGGAGCTCAGGCAGCGCACCTCATTACTATGCATGGCACGTTGCCGTCCTACTCCTAAACAGCCGCCTCCATACAGGACTAAGCTAGTCCTGCACAGAGGAATAGTAAATCTGGGGGGAAGTCTGTTTTTAACTGACAAAAATGCTGTGTGGATTATTCCTGCATTTATGTTCCTGAATTTGCTTAATAAAGCCTGTTTTCAAGTTGAGTGTTGTTGTCAAGCCTTCCTTCAGTGCTAGATGGTTTGTTAATAAATGCTGACACCCAATAATGTATATAAAATGATCAGGCTAATGTCTTTGATAAATGATAAAATATTACCTGTAGTCCCAGAGAATTGATGTTGCAAATGTGTTTTTTGCTGTTGTAAACTCACTTTTTCTCATTAATATTAACAATATGTGCTATGGATATTGTGATATATGATGTTTTGTAGAGTGTCCTAACACCTAAGCAGTACCATGAGTTATGTGGACATATGTGTCACATTTTCTGGATAACTTATCCATATCTCACAAGTATTCTTCATGACATTTATAAAATATACTGTAAACTTTGATGTCATGAGTAGTTGCATTTACTGTGGCAAGAATGACCTCCTGTCATTGTATGTGTATTCACATTCAGAACAACTTCCATTACATGATCTCCTGAGGATTTGTTACCTAAATGCTACTTGTGATGTTGCAAGCAGATGTGAAAACAATGAATGTGTCATGCTAATGCTGTAACAGCTGTGTTCCTTGCTGCATATATCCATCAAACACATTATTCTGCAATACAAGGTATGCATTTTTTAATTATTTTTTAAAATGCTTTTATCATTTGCACTTTGCTCATCATTTGACACAATACCCCACTCGGGCATTGTTGACAAACTCAAGAGGTAAGGTACAAACCCGTATGTTACCCGGTGAATAGCTACCTGGCTCACAGACAAGACACAGGAAGTTAGAATTGGGGAGTCCACCTCTACAAAGAGACCATTCAAAAGTGGATTTCCTCAGGGATCGGTTCTTTGACAACTTTTTTCTGGCATTTACATCTCTGAAGTCAAGGCCAATCTCAATGGTCTCTGGCTGACTAAATTTGCAGATGATTGCAAATTAGGAACTGTCATTGAATCCCACACCAACATAAACGTCAGTGCCATGGACTAAAACTAAATGCCAAGAAATGCATAATAGTATCCTTCAGGATGTCATCCACCCCCTGGTAATTTTCATATTAACAACCCACCCCTTAGAGTTGACCCAATAGTCAGGGACTTAGGGACACACATAGATAGTCATCTAGCCTTTGACCATCACATGTCTACAGTAGTGAGGAAATCATTTGATGTTGCACAACTTATAAACAAAGCTATGGCATCTAGGTCCAAGGAAGTCATTGATCCACTGTATTCAGCATTCATCAGACCTGTCATTGAGTACAATGCCCCCCTTTGGTATGTACCTAACTAGGCATATCCAACAAATGGAACATCCACATAGGTTCTTCACTAAAAGAATACAGGACATAAGTAACATGGCCTATGCAGACCACCTCAAGACCCTATCCCTGTATTCTGTCTCCTACAGGCAGTTGAGGGGACATCTATGCCTGGCATACAGAGCATTGTCAGACCCCACTCTGATAGACCTCCTGCATATCTACAAAACAAACAGCACCAGAATTACCCATTCAAAAAACTTAAACCTTGCCTGTGATATAGTTTCATAGTTTCATAGTATAGTACTAGGCTATCTGCCCTGGGGCATTTGTAAGCCTAGCCATATTGATGTGGCTTTTGCCACCCCATGAAATGGTACAAAAATGTACAGAATAAATCTAGAATACTGTGCCTCTGTCTAGTAGTGGCACAATGAAGGTCCCCTTATATAATAGAATTAGTTTACTGTGCTCCTGTCTAGCAGTGACACAGATGTGACCCCTGGGGTAAACTTTCGATCTCCCATCCACTCATCAAGATTTCTCTTGAAGAGAGTCAGTGAGGGGCTCTGCCTAATATGAACTGGGATCCTGTTCCAAAGCATGGGAAGCCTCTGGGTTATGAATCTATCCCTCCAGCATGTCCTATTCATACTTGTGCCGAGGTTTAAGTCTTTAGCTCTCGTGGTCCTGATGGATTTGGATTTTTTGAGGTGGAGCATGTCCATCAAATCCTGATTGGACATGGCCTTGTACGTCAGGCAGAGATCACCTCTGAGCAGGCGGTATGCTACTGAATAGAGCTGAAGTTTCTTTAGTCTGGCGGAATAAGACATATGTTGGAGACCCTTGATCCTTTTGGTGAGGTACTTTTGTGGTCTCTCCAGCTGTTGCAAGTGCCGGGTGAGGTACATACCAAATGGGGCATTGTACTCAATCATGGGTCTGATGAGGGAGGAATATAGGGGTACAATGACATCCTTGGATCTGGATGTGAATCCCTTCATGATGAGGTGTGCAAGGTAGAATGTTTTTCTAACCACTTTGGCAACGTGGGTGTCAAATGAGAGGTCGCTGTCTACTTGGGTCCCTAGGTCTCTGATTACTTTTTCTGTACTCAGTGGGTTTCTGTCTATGTGATAATTTGTGGGTACTTTGTTTTTCCAAAAGGGATGACTATACATTTTTTGGCATTTAGTTTAAGGCCGTGACTACGGCACCAGTTGTCCGTTTCAGTGAGGCCTTTTGTAGGATGTGTGTGTCTGCTGGTGTATCGACTATGGCGCCTAGTTTGCAGTCATCTGCGAACTTTGTCAGCCACAGCCCTCCCATGTTTGCTTTAACATCTGAGAAATAAATGCCGAACAAGAGGGGTCCCAGGACAGATCCCTGTGGGACACCACTTGTGACTGGCTTTGAGTCTGACATTGCTCCAGCGATTTTAACTTTATGGGTTCTGTCCTTTAGCCAGTTTGCAACCCATCTAGTGACATAAGGGTTTACTTTTAAGCTGTTTAGCTTATCTATGATGCCTGAGTGGGGTATTGTGTCGAAGGCCTTAGCCAAGTGCAGGTATGCTGTATGGACTGCTTTGCCCTCATCAATGGCTCTAGTGACTGTTTCGAAAAAGTCAACCAGGTTTAAAAGGCAGGATCTGCCCTTCACAAAGCTGAACTGGGTGGGGTCAAGTGTCTGTAGGTCCCCTGTGTCTCTTTTTATGAGTTCCATAATGATTCTTTCCATAGCTTTGCATACCAGGCTAGTTAAGCTTATGGGGCAGTAGTTTCCAGGGTCTGTAGAGGCACCCCCCTTGTGGAGTGGGACCACTGTTGCTGTACACCAGTGTACAGGTACATATCCCGAAGTAAGGCTAAGGTTAAATAGCATTTTTATGTGTGGGTTTAGCTCCTCTTGGAGTTCACGTAACACGCACCCCGGGATACCATCAGGTCCCATTGATGCTGTGTTTTTTGCTTTGTTTAGGGCGGTTCTCACTTGGACATCTGAGATGACAGGGAGATTACATTCAGCTGGGATAAGTATTTCTTCTTTTGGGGGTGAAGGAGGCGAGAAATTTGCACTGAACCTGTCAGCCAGAATATTAGCAATATCTGTGGGTTCAGTGTATTTTTTGTTGTTGTGAACCAACTCTGAGCATATCTGAGGGTTTCCGCCTAGGTTTCTAACATAGCTGAAGAAGGCTTTGCGGTTATCTTTAGTGTCCTTAGCGATTTTTTTCTCAAAGTTTGCCTTGGATGTTTTTATGAGAGAACGTAGTTTTCTGCTAATGTTGATCAGAGACGTCTTCCCTTCGAGGGATTTTGCTCTGACGTGCAGTAGCTTCCTTCTTTTGTTATACAATTTGTTTATGGCTGAGGTCCACCAGACAGGACGCTTACATTTGGTGGAGAGGGACTTGTATCTGTTTGGGATTGCATGATCCATGCATTCTTGGATATGTCCATAGAAAGCATTTGTGAAGGATTCGGCATTGCGGGATGTAGTATACACTGGCACAGTGGGCTTAAAGGATACCATCTCCGTCTTAAGAAGAGAGACAGGTATGTATCACAGAGACTACCCTGTCTCTAGAACATGCTCCCCATCCTTGTGAAGCAGGGTTCCTCCCTAACCCAATTCAAGTGTAACCTGGACAATTGGATGGGAACAGGAAATGCATCCCTGGCTTGGCACCTATGTCTCTAATGGACACAGGCAGCCTGTAAATGGTTCATTTCCCAGGTCCCTGCTTGTAAATGTTTCATCTCCCAAGCCCTTGCTTACACTTATCAAGGGTACCAGAACTTGTCAGAGATTTAATATGCATGGCTAAGCTTAAAAAGGCCCTTGTGGTCATTAGCCTAGTAAGCACCTATGGATCTATGAATCGATGAATCAGTGCACAAAGAGGATTAACTTCCTAATGATAAAAGTGAAAATTTTAATTTAGGCTGACTTCTGTAGCACAAACTAGCCTGGTGAAAGTACGTGGCTGTCAGCACTCTGGATAGTACTTTTTGAAGATAATGCTTTGGTTAGGTCCATTTCTGTGCGGCACAAGGTGTAATTGCAGGGAGTTTAGAAAAAGAAGATGGGTGATGCAGGGCTCAAATCTAGTTAATCAAAAAGTTTACATAGGGGTATCTGAATACATATTGGCATCATTCTGTGATATCATTGCATTATACATATTGTCAGTATTGCTAGCAACATGTGAGCTGGTGTTTGTCCCCTTTCCTATTAGTTACCATTACCTAAATTTCTGATAATGTGTACCACACATTATGTGATGTGGCAAGGAGATGTGAGAAGGTTTAATGTGTCACTGTAATGTACCTCTCCCTCTGGTGATTGGTACATATACCCTTTAATTGATCTATTTTTCCTTTCAATGTTTTCCTATTTTAATATTCAAAATGCATTCTGCACTTGTGTTCCACACAACAGCATGTAAACATGGTTCATTTCCTAGGGAAAAACAGGAAAGATTTAACTTCAGACACCTTCTATAGTGCACATGAGCCTGACACCAGTGCATGGCAGTCAGCACTCTGGGTAGTACTCATTGAGGGGAAAATGCACTATTCATGTAACTTTCTCTGTGGCACAAGATGTAAAGCAGTGAGCTTAGAGAAAAAGGACCGCTGATGCAGAGTTTGAATATAGTTTACAGATTCTTTTACACAGAGGGTTAGAATGCCAAGAGGACAACTGATGCAGAGTTTGAATCTAGGGTCAGAATGCCAAGAGAACAGCTGATCGTCACTGGTTAGATCAGACCATAAACTAATCTCTCTGGATGTCCACACCCCACCACCACCCACAACTAAAGAAACCACAGTAAAAATCTTTTCTAAAGCAAACTTCACCTCACTTAAGACAGAGGTGGTAAGGTTCACAGCCCTCACGCTAAAGGATAACACTGCCCAAGATGCAGAAACCTTTACAAATGCACTCTATGAGCACCTACAAGGATTCATGGATCGTGCCATCCTTAGCAAAACCAAGACTCACTCCTCTAAGAGAAGTAAACCAGTTTGGTGGACCCCTGCAGTAAACAGGCTATACAATAGAAGGAGGAAACTAGTTCAGAAAAAAAGCAAATCCCAAGAAGGAAAGACATCCCAGATCAGTATCGGCAAGAAACTGAGGTCCCATATGAAATCATCCAAGGTTAACTTCGAAAGAAAAATAGCTAAGGATTCAAAAGATAACCACAAAGCCTTCTTTAGCTATGTTAAGAATCTAAGTGGCAACTTGCAGATATACACTGAACTAATGCAAAATAGCACAAAATATACTGAAAATCAACAAATCCACCGAAGGAAAAAGCAGAACCAGCCGAAAATAGTAGAACTTCTTTATTCACAAGTTTCCAGCCAATATGGCCCAAAAGACACCACAAAACAAATTCAAAGCTTGGTTGAGAGCGCTTTCCCTTTGCCCAATCCAAAGCTTCATCAGAACAGTTCTGATGAAGCTTTGCATTGGGCAAAGGGAAAGCATGCTCAACTTTTGAATTTGTTTTCTGGTGTCTTTAGGGCCATATTGGCTGGAAACTTGTGAATAAAGAAGTTCTACTATTTTCGGCTGGTTCTGCTTTTTCCTTCGGTGGATTTGTTGCTTTTGGGTTTTGTAACAAAATATACTGAACCTACTGATATTGCCAACATCCTGGCAGATAGATTCAGTGCAAACTTCACCCCCTCTCACCCCAAAAGGGCCCACAACAATACCAGAAAAGAGCAGTGTCCCGGAAATCACAGATGCACAGGTGAAAACAGCCCTTTCAAAAGCCAAAAACACAGAATCAATTGGACCAGATGGTGTCTCAGGCTGCATCTTGCATGAACTACAGAATGAACTAACTCTCCCCCCAAACATGCTGTTCAACCTCAGCCTCTCCACAGGCTACGTGCCCATAGAATGGTGCACAGCAATGGTTATTCCTCTCCACAAAGGAGGGGCCACAACTGACCCTGGTAACTATCGCCCCATAAGCCTGACTTGCCTGGTCTGCAAGGCTATGGAGTGCATCATCATGGAACTCATTAACAGAGATATTGGGAACCTCCAAACACTGGACCCTACCCAGTTTGGCTTTGTTAAGGGCAGATCATGCCTACTAAACCTGGTTGACTTCTTTGAAACAGTCACCAAGGCCATAGACAAGGGAAAGGTGGTTCACACAGCCTACCATGACCTCATCAAGGTTTTCAACACCATTCCCCACTCGGGTATTACAGAAAAACTCACCAGCCTGAACATAAACCCCTACATCACGAAATGGGTTGCCAACTGGCTTACAGACAGAACTCACACGGTAAGAATAGTGGGCTCCAGGTCTGACTCTAAACCAGTCACAAGTGGTGTCCCACAAGGCTCAGTCCTGGGACCCCTACTGTTCGGCAGATACTTCTCAGTAGTACAGGCAAACACAGGAGGACTATGGTTCACCGATGACTGCAAACTGGGAGGCATAATTGACTGTCTGGCTGACACAGACATCCTCCAAAAGAGCCTTACTGAGATGGACACCTGGTGTCAAAGTCATGGCCTCAAGCTAAATGCCAAAAAATGCATAGTCATCCCATTTGGGAAAAACAAAACACTCATGAATTACCATATAGGTGGCAGCCCCCTTAATACAGAAAAGGTAATAAGAGATCTGGGGACCCAGGTAGATAGTAATCTCTCCTTTGACAATCATATTGCCAAAGTAGTTAGGAAATCCTTCTATGTGTCCCATTTAGTTACTAAAGGGTTCACATGTAGAAATAAAGAGGTTATAGTGCCCCTCTATTCATCACTCATTAGATCCATCATAGAGTGCAATGCCCCATTTGGGATGTACCTCACAAGACACTTCCAACAGCTGGAAAGATCACAAAAGTACCTCACCAAGACGATTACTGGTCTCAAACATATGTCCTATGCAGCTCGACTGAAAAAATTCCCGCTGTACTCTGTGGCATATCGCTTACTCAGAGGTGATCCCTGCCTGACTTACAAAGCCATGTCCAACTCAGAATTGATGGACATGCTCCACCTAAAGAAATCCAAATCACTGCGAGCCACATGATCTAGTGAGCTAAACCTCAACACAGCAATAAATAGAACATGCTGGAGGGATAGATTCCTGTCACAGAGACTCCCCATGCTTTGGAACAAAATTCCAGATTACATCAGGCTGAGCCCCTCACTAACACTCTTCAAGAATAACCTTGACGAGTGGATGGGTAACAGAAAATACACCTCTGGGATCACTTCATTGGCTCTGCTTGACAGTGGATCAGTTAATTAATCAATGGGGGCGGTAAAAGCCGACACACTCTGGCTAGGCTTATAAATGCCCTCGGGCAGATAGCCTAGTACCTACACATGAACCTATGATTCAGAGTTTGAATCTGGTTTGCAGATTATTTTACACAGAGGGTCAGAATGCCAAGAGAACAGCTAATGCAGAGTTTGAATCTAGTTTGCAGATTCTTTTAACAGCGAATCAGAATGCCTTTTTTTCCACAACATTTTGATTAAGAATATATCAATACAGGTCCCCTTTAAAACGCCAACTTGCTGGAATTTCGACTTGCAAATCAACGAGACCACAACATTGAAAGTTCACAAAGCCGAACTCACAGAACATTGCTATTTAATTCCGGGAAAGTGACCACTGGGCCACCATTGTGGCCTTTGCCCTGTTCTCCACTGTAGTGCAATCTTGGAGTTGGTATACTTAGGGGGGTGAGGAGTTGGGGTCAAAGTCTTCCGACATGGAGGGTGTGGGGGTCAAAGTCCCCCACATTGGTAAGTTTAGTTTGCTTTTGTTCGGGTTGTAGTGATTGCTGGCCTAATGGTTACTTTCCCGGAATTAAATTGTGACGTTCTGGTAGCTCAGTTTTGTGAGCTTTCAATGTTGTGTTCTCACTGATTTGCAAGTCGACATTCAGGTAAGTCGATGTTTTAAAGTAGACCAATCAATACATGCAGCTATGTTTATTACAACAAATGCATCCATAATGCCTGCTATAGAAGCCCATTATAATGTGTATAAATGATGTTAAACATGACACTGATGACATTTAGTATAAAATGTTCCTACATGGGTATGATGAGCACAATACTTGTGCTATAATATTAGGACTTATCACTTATCATAACTATGTGTTTATGACAGTATGTCTTCTGAAGTATTTATGTAACCTAAACCACAATGTATTACTGAGGTCATACAACTGCGTGCATCTGTAATGCATTTGCAAGCAAAATATTGCCTTTTATATAGAAATGCAGTTCCCTGTCTAAGCAAAGTCACAGACATACAGGTATTTCTGAAATATATCTCCAGAAACTGTTACATTAGTATACTTTTAATTACCATGTTAAAAAGTAAGATCTCCACTTACTTACAGTTAAGCAAAGCTTAACATTCCATCTTTGTTTTTTCTCATGGGTTCAGTTCCCAGGTGGTACTACTCATTCTTGCCAGTGTGTATCTCCCAACAGCACAATATGTCACAAGTCATGCTATTTTCCTCCAACCAACCATGATTATAACAAACACCCTAAAGCATTTCAGTGTTTAA
The DNA here is from genome assembly GCF_019279795.1 of Protopterus annectens. Classification (NCBI taxonomy): domain Eukaryota; kingdom Metazoa; phylum Chordata; order Ceratodontiformes; family Protopteridae; genus Protopterus; species Protopterus annectens. The sequence continues at coordinate 1,192,809,022 of NC_056728.1, forward strand.
CACTGGAACAAGGATCAATAGTTTGAGCACCACACATTGACAAATCTCACTGCCATACTTCACAGCTTCTCTGCACTTTGCTGTAAAAAATGCCAGTGTGTCTGTTAAGCCATTACAGTGTTTTCAATTTGACAACTGTAGCTGGCAAGGCTGTGTGACTTTGCCTGCAAGCTTTTACATGCGATTTCTGAATTGGGCACCAATTCAGACCCATATTTCTAGACTGACCTCTGCAGACATGGCTGGTGAAGGTAGGGATGTTGTCCCATTTAGAACACAGAGGTGGGGTGTTTAGCAGTCCAGGATTTCTGTGGCACTCTTCGTTAAGAGCTACAACCAGATTCTTCTGCAAAGGGGATTATAATGGGTATCAATATTAGGCAAAGGCTTGGAATAGCTTGAGCAAGGCGTTCTCCAGTAAAACTGGCATCACACATATTGGGGAGCAATGTTTTACCACTACAGTGACAAGAACAGGTGCAAGCAAGACCTTCCTAGCCTATGAGAGGATGAATATAGACTGCAAACACCCCTCAGTCATGTACATATAGACTGCAAACACTCCTCAGTCATGTACATATACTGACCGCACCAACTGTCAGTGGTATGGTATTAATTAGCCACACAAAGCAGTTAGTCATTATACTTTCATATATCTCTTTTTTTTTTTCTGTACTGTACAGCTACAGCAGACATAGCAGAACACTGTGAGTTGCAGCACAATAGACTAACTCACCACAGGGAGGCACAAGGTAAGTATGCATCAGGTCTGAATGCAAGACAGAGAAGTATTTTAAGCCCATCATTCTATGTCAGCTTGTGGTGACACACCTAAACTTTTATAAAAAGTGCACATACCTGCTCCAATAGCTCCTGGAGACTGCATTAGGCAATGAGTACATCAGGTTAATTGTGTGTGATTTCCAGACATATTCATTAGACTTTTTACAGAATAGTATTTATAAAATATTAACTGCAATACTGCATGGCACTAACAATTCCCATTTAGCTGGATGTGGAAAAGTTGTACATATTTATTTCTCATATTGGTTTATATATTGAAAAAAAAAGTAATGTGATGTGCCATTGATATAATTATCTCTTTTTTGTTTTCCCCACCTCATCCATCTTTTTTTCATGCATATATACATATGCATGTATGCATTTGTATCTATATATCTATATCTATATATATATATATATATATATATATATATATATATATATATATATATATATATATATATATATATATATATATATATTATATATATATCTATATATATATATATATATATATATATATATATATATATATATATATATAGATAGATACATATCTACACACATATACATATATTTAATACATTGCTGCTAAAACCAAAATAGCTATCAGCACAGGAAGCTAGACCAACCACTGTGGTTCATCTATCCATATCTCCACAAGTGGCTTTGGCACCACAATAGGTAGCACAGACACCCAGTGTATAAGGGTTACAGTCTACCAGCATTTCCTCACAACTCCTGCCCCCTGTATTACATAACTCTGCTCTGGCTGCTGGTGCAATGGTACCTTCCAGGAACAGTAGTAGTGGAAGTGAATATTTTGTAACCTGTCAGAAGCTAATTGGTGGAGAGCATAATGGAGAGGGGCTTGGTGTCAGTCAGTAGAGCTGAAAATTTCCTGCATCAGTCTATCAAAAATTCTGCCACATCCAGCACTGATGCAGGCAACTGAGGCAGGAGGCAGTGATGTCAGTTCTGAGGATGATGACTAGATTGTCACTGCTCTCAAGCTGCACATGGATGAGCTTGTGATGTCTCCTACCTATCTACAATCATGTTGTTCTCCCATCCTTTTGTGTCTCTCACCATGACTGCCTATTTTATATATCCTGTATAGCTACATATTCTAACCTACCCTACTTACCTGACCTTGTCTTTCCTAAGTATCTTCCCCAAAATTCCTCTCTCTCCAAAACAAACAAAACAAAATAAAACAAAAAAAAAAAAACAGAAATTGGAACCTATCACAAGTAAATAAATAAATAAATACAAAAGTAAAAATATAATACTTGACACACTTCATTTGATCATTTTACCCTATTGAAAATACATTATTCTAATGTTGTCACCCATCCTTGGTGTGGTGACACCCCGACATCATGGAATTCTGTGTACAATTCTAAATTTCTGATGTCAAAAAGTGCACAACTATGGTGCCCTCCTACCACCTTCCTGTAAATTCCTGTATTATTTCCCCTGTGACCTACATGCTGCTTGTCCCCACATCCCCACTCTCATTTTCACCACTGTCTTATCACTCCCTTTTCACACATTTAATTTAGTAAAAAATAAAATTACACACAACACACATGGCCAGAAATGGCTCATAAGAAAAAAAATTAGTTTAACTTCCTATGGCAAAAGCCTTTTAATTTCAGCCATACTAGCAATGTAAACTTCTAGCAAGCATGCTTATATTCACTGCACTGTAGGAATACAAAGTAAAGGCAGAGTAAAACATTACTTTGAAACAGTTATTCTAACAGGTCTTAAGCTGCTACATGTGATGAACAAGAAGCTCCTATGTGGTGTTCTGTGGTAATTCCCCTATCTGTAGACCGATGTTTTGGCATAGTATCATAGGACTGATTACAGCTCTATGTCAAATTAGCATTTCTTGACATTTTGTATACCTATCATAAGTTTAAATCCAAATGTCTTTATTTATCTCCAGTTACATAACATAGCATTTGAATAGTGCAGCAAGAAAGCATTTGCAAAACCATTCCATCCCCAACAGGGAGACTTACTAAACCTTTACCCTGCTTAATCTTGTTTCTACTCTCCTACCCACTTACTCCCTGTGGCAAGTATTTTACTGAACAGTGCTTGACAGATAAATAATATGGAAAAACCTAACAGTAACACACCATAAAGATGGTCCTAGATGTACCATAAACAAAAATGTTGGTATTTCTCTCTCCATCTCTCTCTCTCTCTCTCTCTCTCTCTATCAATCCCTTCTGCTTCAGTAAGATGTGACTACACCTTCAGTTGAGTAATTTAAATTGTGTGAAGTTGTAGTTCCTGTGTTGGGGGATGAGATAACACAAAGACTGATTTTTGCATACTTTCAAAGTTTATGATCTATACATATACAAAGTGTTATTGAAGGCTTTTAATATACTGTTTTCTGTGTACCTGTTCCAGACACATTGTTTTGTGTCACCATTATCCACCTTCCATCATAACATACTTGATCCCTGATGACCTCTTCCTCTGTCTATGTAAATAACCCCTTTCTGTACCATCAGTCTTTGCCCTATGCATTTGCACAAAGTCTGTCATGGAGCAGGACCTGTAACAGGGGAAATGGAAAGACACAGCTCATAGCAACACTTTGTCAATGTTTGCCTTCAGCTGCATTACATTTTCTTTGCTTTTCATACTACTGTGCTAAACTTTGTGTTACTTTGTCTAGTCAGGCTAACCTTCTCTTGAATAGGCTGAAGAGCTGAATGTACACCACATAGGATGTTAGAGTTACACATATTGTTGCGAATTATGCTGCCCAAAAAATCGTGGCTTCATGTCAAATGTTTAAATCATGGCACATAACACCTTGAAATAACTCATCTCTTCTGCATTGATCATTTATTATACTGCTGGCTCTAATGTACACCTTATGCAATGTTGACATTGTCATTATTGTGATAAAGCCTGATGCTTTCCTTCTCCCTCACCTTATTGTTTTGTAACAACCCATTCAAACCAGTAAAATTAAGATTGTGGAGTAGCATTTCTTGTATGGTGGATTGACATAATTTAGTTGAGTGTAAAATACTTTTTTTGGCATAGTGACAAGGGTTCAATTCCAGAATTCTGAGAAAGTCGTATGTAATGTTGTATTTGTATTACTATTATATTTGTATGTATTGTCTACACATCTTAGCAACCCACTATTTTCCTGCCCATGTTTCAATCATGGTTATACTTTCTGACCCTTGCTTTCTCCCTAATGGAAACACTTGATTGTACATAGTATGACAGATTACTTATCAAGAAAAACATAACATTAACATACCACAAGGATGTTAAAAAATGCCTCAGTAAAATATAACGTTTGTCTGGTTTTATCACTTTCTCTGTATTTATTAAGCTAATTGATGCAGTGCTTACAATTTGTTTTACATTTGTCATGTGGGCAATGAAGAATAATACATATATTCTCCTTTGCTTCAATCTGTTGTCATATTTGAACTTTCTGAAGTAGGATTTCTATGTGCTGTGGATAGATAACACTCAGTTGTACAGTTTTGTTTTGGAATTCTGTTAAGGTTCGAATCAAAATGTATTGCAAAGTATTCTGAATGCTTTGTATGACCCCTGAGGGTGTAAGTGTTTGCTGCACATTTGCATAAAACCATTATCCTACTGCTGAATTAATTTGCTCACTTCCTGTTGAGAACACTGTCCTGTAGAAATCTTGCCTGAATAATTATGATGATAAACCAAAGAGTAACACAACACAAATATGTGCAAAAATGAACCATAAACTAATCTATTATACCTGCATGTGTATTCCTCTCATCAACTGTCTCACTCTTCCCGCCTCTTCTTTGCCATCAAATAAACATGCCTGATTCAAAACTGTTTCCATACGCCATGTATTCACTAGCAACACCATGCTTTGTCCATCCTGTGTTTCACAGCACACCTGTATCATACATATAAGGACTGAAGAACTATATATTTGTGAGAAGATCATCAGAGAGCCCCATGGACTACTGCTAACTCCCATTCTGCTTTCAACACCTGACGATATGATTTTTCATGCACTAATACTTTGCCATTAACTGAGCAAATGAGCTTGCCAGTGGTGTGTTTCAAGGACAGAGTTAAAAAAAATTACAACAAAGAATTACGTGAGTAGGTTGCACAACATCTGTATGTGCTAACAGAATTTTAAAACCAAAGTAACTTGATTTCACACTGATGTTGATTCACTTAATTCAGTCTGTTAATGTATGCATGCACTCCAATGGTTAATCTTGCAACATTGTTATGACAAATGGTTATTATTTATTTTAGCATTTGTTTACCAGGAAAGTCCAACTTGGAATAAAGCCAATTTTCAGTGGAGGACTATGGAGAAATGCTCCAGACTCATATTTTTGAAACATGGGAGGAAACCGGAGCACACAGAGAAAACCCACACAAGTGCATGGAGGACATGCAGACCCCAAACAGAAGGCACACCAGCCAAGAATCAAACTAGAGAACCTCTTAGTGTGAGGCAACAACACTACCGTTGCACCACTGCACCATCATTATTGCCATGCAATCATCCTGATATGAACCATCATAAACAATTGCTTGAAAATCCACTGTTTTACAATTGTGATTATCATTGACACTTTATACTGTGTAACAGGTAGACGTTATTCACAGTAACACAATGTACATGAAAGACAGTATATAGATATTAGCAGAGACATATGTAATTTCATGGGGCATGCACATTGCTATTACATTGGCCTGTCCAGACGTATGCAATTATCCTAAAACCTGTGATGTCCAGTAGCTGATGTTCCAAACAGTGAAGATGTAATACTTACAAATGTACATTTTCACATTATTAAAGTCAGACTTCTCCTGTGGCACTTGTGATTCATACTGTGGTCTCTAGATTTTGCAACTAGTTAGGTAGTGGTTTGACTCTGACAGTGATGAACTTGTTTGTGTGTTGTTTAAGTGATAGATAATTAAAGTCTCAACAACAGATATGCTGTGTCCACTTCCTCTCAGGAGAAAAATATAACTTTGGACAAAGCTCCTTCCACACTTTATCACATGTTTAACACAAACAGCTTCTTTGCAGCACAATGATGAGGTCATCCTATCAAAAGTGCACTCTGTCTCCTTAAAAGTCAAACTTTTCCCGTAGAATTTATAGTTCATACTGAGTTTTCTAAATAGTGTAACTAGATAGGTAGGTGGTTTAAATCTGACAGTAGTGAACATATATGTATGTGTGTGTTCTAGTGACAGGTGAGCAAAGGCTCAACAACAGATATGCGGTATCCACTTCCACTTTGGAGAAAAAAATTAACTTTGGACACTGGTCCCTGTGCACTTTACCCCACTTTTAACACAAGCATATTTTTAACATGAACTTCTTTTCTTCACACTGTAGAGCTTTATAAGACATGACAACTTACATAATTTTTCCTGTATGACATGACACCTTCTTGTGTATTTGTTTTGTTCATATGTTGTTATGGCACTGTTCACTGTATTACGTTTCAATATGTGGAGTAAAATCATGTTGTAGATGTGCTACATTTATATACAGAGACCTTGAACTACTGAAATGTCATCAGAACCATGTTGTTATTTGTCACTTGTGTAAGTGTATCTGGAGTGTTGTTGTATTACTGCTTAGTACAAGAATATACAACAAATGCTTATCTAATACATGTTTCAAGGTAATATATGCTCCCTGCCTATGGCTGCCAAATGACAACAAATGGCAAAATATGTCCCTTTCTAATGTACAGGACACAACAGCTGTAGGCTTAATTTCTTCTTGTTTATACATGATGAAGTAGAGAATACAACAGTGCTGTCAGTTATCATGTATACATTCCCTGTATGTACATCACACATTCAATAACTGCAGTCTATGTGACTAGCCTCCAGTGTAGCCACTGCCCTTGGTAAATGTTATCTCAATTCGGCATTTTAACAACATTAATAACACATTTACTCCCTTTAGGTATAATTTTGCATTGTGCCCCTCTCACATCTTCTGTCAGTATGTCTGATTTTTAGTTTTGTGGATTGCTGGAGAATTGTGAACAGGATTAATTGTTATTACATCAATATGGAAGTATGTATGTTTAAAATGTTTCTTTGAGACATAATGACATTTGACTGCATTAACTGAGTCAATTTTCTGCATTTACCCTGCTCTATTACTTATATTTGAACTATTACTATTGTATTTGTGTCAGTTCTCTCCATTTAACTTACCCTGCATATTAGTTCTTATAATCAACTTGCATGTACTTTATTAAGCTGCACATGCTTGTTCACATAATAGGTTTGCTTGCAGGCAAGTCATTTTTGTTTACATTGTGTGCTCATGATTCCCTGCACCTTTTTGTGGCCATCAACACCACTGATAGCCATGAAAAGGTGCTTGTAAACATGTAAGTGAGATGAGCAGAATGCATATTCAAAGAGTGCTGATGTACATCGCACTAATGCCCTTAACGTATTACATCCGAGTGACACCTCCAGGTGCATCTGCAGTTAACTCCTACTGACGCCTCTAGGCATCAAATATTGCTTGTTCATATTTGCATCAATAATTCCAAACCATGCTATGTAAAAGTTTTTAAAAGATTTAATCTTAAACCTTACACAATGCCAAACTCAAGTTCATTAATATTTGACCACCTGCACCTTTACTGAAGGTAAAGTGATATTAACTGTTGTATTTATTATATTAATTTATATGGATATAATTTTCACATTTTTCTAAATATCTCAACAACCAAGTAACACAGACAGAATTCCTTAGCCTCATATGAAAACTTTCAGCTAGATGATTACAATGCTGCTGGCCTTATGTGTGTAACATTAGTGGTTGCTATGATATTGTAAGTTGTTTACAAAATATTACAAAAGTAATAATTACCGTGTTTACTGTCACTTATAAAATTCAGTTTAAGACCTAGAAACTAAAGAATACTACCACTATAAAAATAGTTTGTGCTGAAGGGTTTGCCATTTAAACTTCTTTCAAAACTCCTATGGTTCCAGATATAAGAACATTTGTTTGAAATATGAGGACAAAATTTAATTCTGTCAAAAGACTTAGTCCTTGCCCATTGGAAGTTACAGTGCAAACTTCCAGAGCTCCAACTGAGTGAATGAGTTAAATCATTTAGGCTTTGCACAAAGCCTATACGATTGTTAATGAATCCCAGGGAAATACTTTGAATTTTCTTTGGCAAATTGTGATAGTAAAAATATACCCCTGGATTCAGTAATCTTCCATGCAAGACTAGCTTAGTCCTGCATAGAAGTGACCGTTTAGGAGCAGCATGGCAGAGAACCATGCATATTAATGAAGGTGCGCTGCCTGAGCTCCTAAATGGACATGGAGATTGGATGAGTGCAAGGGGCGTATCTGAGAGCAGAGCTCTCACAACATACATGCCCCTGCAGTCAAGAACTGCAGTGTAGCTAGTAAAATGAGTGAGACCGCTCATAGGGGGTTGCATACCCCCAGCAACACACCCCAAAATTTATAAGAGCAATGTTTAAAATATCATAATATAAACAATTTTTTTATTTTATCAAACAGATAAAATTTAACTGTAGGTGCGTGGGTTTGCCCATTGCTTAGCTATGTATACTGCAGCTTAAATGGCACAAGAAGATAAAAATCAAGATATATGCAAATGAAGCAGTACTGCAATAGTGTAGTGGTCAGGGCATTCACCTTAAGAGCAGTCATTCCCAGTTCGAGTCCCACTCCAGTACATTTTATTTTCCATGTCAAAACAGTTTATGAACAATAGTTTTTGTTGCATAACCTACTAAATAACATATATTTATGAACTGGAGTACTGCATTAAATGCAGATGTGAGGTATCATTGTAATAATGTTGTAAAATCCACATATAAACACAAGTACCCCATACAGTATATGTACACATGAATCAGGGATACAAGTCAAAGGTATAATGTGTAATGAGTGATAAACCCATAGGGTGTCCAAGTCCACCACCTTCCCAAGAATCATTTTACATTTCTGTCTAAATTAGTGCGGGGTAAGCGGGAGTAAGCACTATTAAGCAGTAGTAAGTGGCAGTAAGCATATTTAAGCAGTAGTAAGTGGGTTTAAGCCCATTTGTGTGGGGGTAAGCAATGCACACATAGGTTAAGCAATATTAAAGCTAACTCTCTGTAAGCATATTTAACCAGAGGTTAGCATTGCTTATCATCACGCAAACCCCTGCAAACCCGCTTACAATTGCTTAAAAGTGCCCTAATCACTCTGTATGTAACAGCAGCTGTTCTGCCCAGCAACAAAATAAACAGCCTTTGCAGGGTCTTGAACCCAGGACTCTGTACACTATAGTCACAGTAGTTAACCAGTAAGCCACCACAGCAGTGCATAAGACTGAGGTATCCCCAAATATATCCTCACTATAGGAATATTAAACAATATGTGAAAGGAATTTATATACAGTTTTATGTTGTGTAACCGACTACATAACATAAATATGTGAACTGGAGTACTGCATTAAGTCCAGATGTGAGTTGTCATTGTAATAAAGTGTTGAAATCCCCTAATAAACACAAGGACCCCATACAGTGTATGTACACATGAATCATGGATACCAAACACATATATAACATGTAATGAATAATACATCAATGCCAAACAGCAAATAGTATGCAAATTAAAAATTAAGCAACGCTAAACTTTGCACAGCCCTGCTTAAGAGATGTAAGCAATGTGTAGGCCAGCTAAATCAGTTTGTCCATTGGTATACCCCTTTAAGCAATTCCAGCCTTAGTTAAGCAAGTTTGCCAATAGCTTAGCATTTTCAAAACCGTCCAATTATGGCAAAGTGCAGGAAATCAGCCCTATATAAATCCAACAGGCAGGAATACATCTCATAACTGGTTGCAGCTTCTTCCTGTAGGCACTATGACCAGTGTGGGAGGAGTGTGCTTTTGGGCACAGCACTGGAGCATCCAGGAGTCCAAAGTCATGGCAGGACTCCTTGTTAAAGACCATGACCAGAGACTGCTGCAGGACCAGTACTAGGGTTCCCAATATAAAGTGGAAGCCTGGGACCATCTCACCCGTGACCTCACCAGTGCCACTGGCATTCCTCAAAATGGTGAGCAGGTCAGGCATCACTATGCTGACCTGAAGCAGAGAAAGAGGGAGCTCTTGGATCAGTGGATCCAAGAGGCTAGGTGGACAGGAGATGTCCCAGCCGTGTGTAGGTATCAGTCCACTACCTGTTTAATAATTGCCAGCTCATGTATATTATGGATAGGTATGGTTAAATATTCCTCTTATGTCTTTGACAGTGGCAGACGAGTGGGCTGAGAACCAGGAAGCCCATGCCTGTAGATTACAAATGTTGCATTGGGAGCCAGGTTAGTAATACTCTTGCATGTACTGTCATAAGAAATAAATCTAAAAATAAATCTAAACGTAGTAGAAAGGTACTTGCCAGTATAAAACCGGTATAATTTAAGGCATATAATGATTAACAATACTGCAACACGAAAACTGGCAAAAAACAAAGAAGTAACTCCCACGGCAGAATACACAAACACGGACCTTTATTGTAGTAAAATGATGAACATTCCACACAAAGGGCCACGTAGACTACATTTTTACTTTCACAATTGAACTTCCCATTAATTGTATACTCTCTACCATTAATGTAAATATTATTAATGTACATATATATATACATATATATTTTTTAAATAATATTGGTTTATTTAACATTTTTATTTACAATTATTCGTAGAGGAGATTTTAATAATTAATAATAATAATTAGAGTTGTTGGTGAAAATTGATAATATATATAACATATAAAATATGAGTAATTGACTCTAATTGTATTTTAATGTTTATTTTTACTTAATCTATTCAATTTATTATTATATTGAACAACATTAGTTTTATGTTGCTTTAAAATTTTAAGGCATTTAATGTACCAATTAAGAGAGTAATTTATCAATTAAGTATGATGTATTTAAGTGAAACTTTTGTGGCTGTTACATTTGTCTATGTCTGATGAAGGTTGAGGTAATACCTTGACCGAAAGCGCTTACTACAATAAAGGTCCGTGTTTGTGTATTCTGCCGTGGGAGTTACTTCTTTGTTTTTTGCATATAATGATTACACCAGACAATATGGCAGGAAGAGTTTCATATAGGTTGTATGTAAATAAAAAGTTAACAGCTTGACAATAAAGGTCTAACTGCTGGACTGCCTGTGTTTACTCTGGTATCATATGGTAATGTAGTTTTGCAATCTCATAATAGTACTGTTGTATTAAGCACTGTTACCCACACTGTGCTACATAAATAAAATGTGTAGGAATACTGTATATGACTGTTGTGATCACAAGATGTCATATTGTACAACTGAGAGAGACTTAGAAAACAGTGAAAGGATAGACAACATAATCCAAATAGCACACTCAACTGAGACTTGAACTGCTGCATTTTTAACACACATATCCATGGTTCAGATCCTGGGAGTGGTAGTAAGCTGTATGCAGAATCATACCCCACAACTGTACAGATATGTCCAGATTATCCAATTACTTGGCCCATATCCACTGCCTGTCACCCTGTCCCCCTGGCAAATCAGTGGGATGATCCCAGACATTTAGGCAGCAAATAATGACATACAGCTGATTGTCAGACATCTATAAGAACAAACCTGTCACTCTAGCAACTCCCCAAAATGTTATGAGAGTAATAAGCAAAGTTTGTCCCATCTCCACCCCCATGTTGTGAAGCTGTGACCAGAGTGTATGCAGTAACATAGTGAGATGTATGTGCATAATAATAATGTGGAATCTGGTAATATGTGTGGCAACAGTCAGGTAGTGCTAACAAACATTCCCCGCACATGTCTGTCAGATACTAAAACTGTGCCTAGAAATAAAATATTGAAATCCTGGAGTGGTACTCTTTACTCTGGTATTGTATGGCATTGTTAGTGTTGCAGTTTCTCTGAATAATAAGGTATTACTCATCACTGTCATCCACACTGTGCTACATAATAAAACTGTCTAGGGAACCCTGTATAAGAGTGTTTACAAGGTCAGATTATAAAACCATGGGAGACTTATAGACAGAAATCAGAGAAGAGATACACAACAATATCTATATAGCACACTCAACTGTGATGTACACTGTTTGATTTTTAGCAGACACAGCATGGTTTGAATACTGGGAGTGGTAGTAAGCTGTATGTAGAATCATAGTGCACAACTGTACATATATGTTCAGAATGTCCAGTTAATTGGCCCATATCCACTGCCTGTCACCCTGTCCCCCTGACAAATCAGTGGGATGATCCCAGACGTTTAGGCAGCAAATAATGGCATACAACTGATTGCCAGCCATCTGTAAGAACAAACCTGTCACTCTAGCAACTCCCCAAAATGTTATGAGAGTAATAAGCAAAGTATGTCCCATCTCCACCCCCATGTTGTGAAGCTGTGACCAGAGTGTATGCAGTAACAGAGTGAGACGTATGTACATAATAATAATAATGTGGAATCTGGTAATATGTGTGGCAACAGTCAGGTAGTGCTAACAAACACTCCCCCTGCATGTCTGTCAGATACGAAAACTGTGCCTAGAAATAAAATATTGAAATCCTGGACTGGTACTGTTTACTCTGGCATTGTACGGCATTGTTAGTGTTGCAGCTGCTCGGAATAATAAGGTATTACTCATCACTGTCATCCACACTGTGCTACATAAAAAAATGGTCTAGGAAACCCTGTATAAGAGTGTTGCAATTACAAGGTCAGATTGTAAAACCACAGGAGACTTATAGACAGAAATCAGAGAAGAGATACACAACAATATCTATATAGCACACTCAACTGCGATGTGCACTGTTTTATTTTTAGCAGACACAGCCATGGTTCTAATCATAGGAGTGGTAGAAAGCTGTGTACAGAATCATATCCCGCAAGTGTACAGATTTCTCCAGAATGTCCAATTAATTGGCCCATATCTGCTGGCTGTTACCCTGTCCCCCTGGCATATCAGCGTGCTAATCTCTGACATGCAGGCAGCATTTAATGTCATATTACTGATTGTCAGACCTGTACATATTTGGAAAATGTCTATGAAAACAAACCTGTCATTGTACAACTCAACAAAGGTTTATGAGGGCAATAGTCAAAATATGTCCCGGTTTCACCTGCATGTTGTCAAGACATGCCCAGAGTGTGTGCAATAAGAGATGGACAGGTATGTGCATAACATCAACCTGGAATCTTGGAATATGTCTAGAAACAGTCTAATAGTGTTAACAAACAATGCCTCCACAGGTATACCAGGTAAGAGGTGTATACTGCAGGTAAAACTCTGTTCATGTATATAGTTGTCTACATCCATACCACTGTCCAAACTAAGGCCATAGGGTAGTGTAATAATACCTGTAAGGTACAGATCACAGCACTGACTATGAAAGTAATGAGAACTACAGGAATATATAAGTTGTTCATTGACATCTTTCTCTCCCCAACACCATATCTGCAACAATAAACTAAATACACACTTCAATCGGTATGTGCTCTGTTAAATCTACTGTTGAGACACATGTTCTATTGTTTGATAAGTATTTAAATTTGTTTCTATGCATGTGCCATGTTGAAATACTCCCACATTGGTGGCATGCTGCTATCAATGTACCTGCATGCTGTTGTAATGGCCACTGTGGTTCCATATGTGCATGTGTTCTATTTGCTATGCAACTGTTCCATATCTGGTGTTTCGGGTTAATGGGAATATCTATGCATGCTGTTATACATAATCCTGGAATGTGTTGACTATTACTAACCCACATATGTTGTAAAATTGAAACACCATAGCACGTTTGAGAAGGCTTGACCCAGCGGACCCACCTCTCCCACCTCATCTGGCCATGGCACCAGGCATGAGCATGTCTGGGGCCCACCCCAGGACCTCCTCGTCCACTGGTCCTGCACCAGCTTCTGGTGTAACTGCCTCAGGGGATGGAGCTCACCCCCCTTGGGAGTGGGTGCGGACAGGATACTGTCACCCGTCATCAGGTCCGGGGTCTGGTGCATAGCGAGCTCCACAGTGAGTTTGGAGATCTGCTATGTCAGCTTGAGGGATGCGTGGTGCAAATAGAGGGTCAGCCTGGCACTCCTACTCAGCACCCAGCATAGCCACCTTCAGGTCCATAAAGGTGCAGTGGTGACTGCCCATGGGTTGGGATCTCAGTTCCACTGTTTCCCCTAGGGGGCCCATCAGCTTCTGACTTCCAAACACCCCTCCCCTTCCAAAGTGTTTACCCCCATATGTGTCATATACCACACCTGTATGCTGTCTTGTCTGTCGTGTCTGTTATCCTACACAACCTAACTCCCCAAATATACCTACTATCCCTCCCCAACATCCCACTCTCTCCTTTAAAAAAAAAAAAAAAAAAAAAAAAGGGGCAATCTGTTCCCAAAAAAAAAAAATCTCGCCCCATACATAGCTGTCCATTTCCTACACGTGTCCACTGGACACATGTAATCTGATCTAATTGGCTTCACAACATATTATTGTCCTCACCTGTCTGTCAGGGGTATGAGCGCCAAATCTAACTCCAAACCAGTGTATATGCACAGTTGTTGCTGTAGAAGTAATGGGCAGGTATGGACCTTCCCTACACCCATCCTGTGCATCCCTGGCTATTTTCCCTACTGTCTTTCTCTCTTTGTGCCCCTTTTTCACCACTTTCCTATCAACCCTTTTTCATTTCTTTTAAATAAATTAGTGCGGGGATAAGCAGGAGTAAGCACTTTTAAGCAGCAGTAAGCGGGTTTAAGCTTATTTGCATGGGGTAAGCAATGTCTACATAGGTTAAGCAACTGAGAAGCTAAATCAGTATAAGAAACTGTAACCAGAAGTTATCAGTGCTTATAGCTGTTAAGACTTTGAAATACATACTAACTGATTAATGCAACTCTCAAGCAGATCATTTTATACAGTAATCCGAAAGCATAACATATGTTGCTGTCCAGGCCAAGGCCTTCAAGTAGTACAACAGTAAAGACAGACTAGGCCAGAGGATAACAATCAATCAACAGTAAGTAATGCAGATGTATAGTCCAGCAGCCTCTAACTACACTCTATACTCAATCTCTAGGGGGAAAAGACTTAAGTTGATACAATGGGAGGTATCTGTTACATAACGCATAACTGAAAACATCACAATCACACTGACAAACAGAACAGTCTGTATGGCAGTAAGCACTACACCACCAATGTTCCCAAGGTAAAATGTATGGTAATGTACAGCCATAAACGTTAAGGTGGCTTACTACCGATATCCCTCACATGTTGTAACAGCCTAGGTTATATATGGCGCATACCTATCCCCCATAGACTGACTTACAGGGGCATATAACACAGTTACATACACTGACCTCTGGACTGCAGAAGGGCACACATGTTTTGTGCGTCTGAAGCCCACATATACATGGACCCTACCCCACAATATGTGTGGGGGCCGCAACACCACTGGAATGATGACAGGAATGGCAGCTCAACATAATAAGAGGCCACTACAAAACTGCACTGTTGTGGCAGGACAGGTAGCTTACATCCTTCTAAGTTGGGAATTGCTGATTGAAGGCTCAGTGTCTGTTATTCTAAAAGTTTATTAGGTCTGGTTAAAGCATTTGGGCTTCAGGCTAGTTATTTTTCATTAAGAAGGTTTGTGATCTGCACTCTTGTGGGAGGAGAGAGTAGATTCTGCCCTTCTGAGCTAGGAGTTTCTGGTTAAATGCTTTTTGTGCCTGCTTATTTGAACTGTTTCTTTCTGAAATTGGTATGCCTTCTTTGCTGTAGCATAGACTAAATTCAGACCTGCTGAATCTAGCTTTGTTTGTATAACTTGAGCACTAATCCAGACCATCTTTTTTTTGGAAAGGTCCCCCTGCACCCTAGTGGCAGGAGTGTGCAGTAACAACTAGTCTGACTTGAAGACTGCTGGAATGGGGCTCAGTTTTTAGCTTTTTATTGGTTAATTAGTTAATTTGTTTAAATCAGTTTGCTCATTTGCTACTGTTATAAAAAATACACTTTATACATCGCCGCTTAGCTAGGGTTAAACTATTCCCAGTGCCATAAAGTCTACTCTTCTAATTTTCTCTTAGAAAGAGACAGTTTTTTTAGTTTTAGCACTAAAATCTGTTTCTTTGAGCTCAGCACTTGTTCAGAACTCATTGTATGCACTACATAAGCTACAAATTACTACAGCACTCAACTTTTTTCACTTGTCTAAAGGAAAACAGTTTTTAGTACTTAATAAATAAGCACCTATCCAGGCATGTCTAAGGGTCAGCTCCCGGTGTTTTCTTCTGTCTACCTTATGAATCTGGGCATCTTGGGGCAATGCAGCAATTGCCTCATGTACACAGACAACCCTCTCCTCCTACCACCCAACACTACAACCTGTGAGAGATGCACTTTAATAGCCAAACTGGAAGCAAAGCTCTCTTCACCCAAGACTGGACTAGACAGTCAAGAGGAGAAAGTAAATACTTGCACCACAACACACTCATCCAATAGTTCCTCAAATCCTACACCACCAAAACACACAACTACATTCTCTGAGGCTCTCACTAAAAATCTGCTCAAGCAACAGAGACCTCCAAAGCAAATGCAAGCAAACTCCACCCCCCCCCAACACAACCCAAATGACACATAGACCACAAACTCAGTGTGCCACTCAACCACAGACCATAAGGCATAACAACTTACCCAACACTCTAGTCATAGGTGACTCTTTAATCAGGCACACTGATGTTCCACTCACCAGGCTAAATAAGGAGAAAGTTACTGTCAGCTGCTTGTCGGGTGCCAGGATCTGCCACATAATGCACACACTCAGGTCACTCCACAAAAAGTACAAATATGACTCTGTCATTGTCCATCTTGGTGTGAATGACCTGAAATGTACCTCCTTAGACTACATGATAAGAGACATGGAGGAGCTCTCCAATCTTGTAGCCCAGGCAGGTATGACCCTAGCTCTGAGTAGCATCCTGCCATCACCCAGAATGCTACCACAGTACAAGGACAAAATGATTGACTTCAACAATTGGCTAAGCTTCTGGTGTCATTCTAAGGAGATCCAGTATCTTTCTGACTGGGATGACATGATCGACAGTCCATGATGTTTTGCCAGAGATGGCCTGCATCTGTCACCCTTGGGATTCTGGATACTGGCTAAGGCTCTTGCCAACCCTATAGTGCCTTTCTTAGGCAAGGTTCAAATGACAAATTCACCACCTGAACAGGTAGAAGCAAGCAAAATCTGAGGGTAATGCTACTCAATGCTAGAAGTCTATACCTAAAAATGCATTCACCCAAGGCACTCCTTAAAATGGAGAACATCAACATCTGTGCAGTGGCAGAGACCTGGTTCAAGGCTCCAGAGAACACCCCTGCATTACCAGGCTATAATTCATACCACACCATTTGGCCACCTCACCTGGACTGAAGCACTGAAGGCAGAGGTGTGTCCATATTCATTAAGGATATCCACACCTCCAGGCTAGTTGCTCAACATAATGCATCCAAGATTATCCAAGTGCAACTAACTCTGGGCAAGACCACAATCCAAATTGTAACTTGCTACAGATCCCCCACCCTGCCCCAGGATTCCCACTTCTCACTTCATGATACAATGGAAAATATTAGGGTACAACCCAACACCCGAATAATGGGCGATTTCAACTACCCCACCATTAACTGGGAAAACTACTCATGCACCAACTCTTTTGCTCAACATTTTCTGGAATTCATAAATTCCAATGCTTTGGATCAACTTATCCACACTCCCAACAGGGGCAGCAATATCCTAGACGTGGTCATTACCAACATGGGTTACCGGTGTGTGTTGGGTAGGCCCAAAGCTTTTGGAAATGAAGTAGTTTTTCGTGATAAATTATTACAAATGGAATCTAGGTTTATTCTCAACTATAAAACTTTGTTTCCAAATGGAATGAACATGGAAGTCTAGAATGAATATTTCCACATATTTCTTAGAATAATAATCTATTTTAGGAAAAACCTATTTTTTAGAAAGAATCTATGTTTGATGCACGAACTCTAAATTTTGAAAAAATGTGTAATAATAGATGTCATAATAACATTTAATAATGTGGTTATTTATTAATAATAGCTTAGGTGGATTAAAAATGTTCATATATAATTGATAGTACATTTAATGAAGTCAGAAATTATGAATGTGAATGAAGTCAGCATTTTTAAAGTGAAGTGGTATGGTTGAGTTAATCTTCTTCTTCTTTCAGCTTTTCCCGGTCAGGGGTCGCCACAGCGGATCGCCTTGTCTGCACATTGAATGGCAGTGGAGTTTTACGGTGTCGAGTTGCCAGCCCGGTGCCCAACCTTCCACAGAAGGCACACGCACACCTAGGGCCAATTTAGAGTGTCCAATCCACCTGCAGCATGTCTTTGGGATGTGGGAGGAAACCGGAGCACCCGGAGGAAACCCACGCGACCACAGGGAGGACATGCAGACTCCGCACAGAAGGCACCCCAGCCGGGGATCGAACCGGAGAACCTCTTGCTGTGAGGCGGCAATGCTAACCACTGCACCACCGAGGCCGCCCTGGTATGGTTGAGTTAATAATTAAATTAATAAATTGCTAAATTAGGGAGCATTAATTATGTAATTAAATGTATTATAAAAGGGGTGGTGTTTGATGTTGTAAAATGTATTCCAGGAGAAGGCGAAGGCCGAGGTACCAGAATTAAAAGAACCCTATCAAACATTACAGTGTTTGTGTTCCTGTTTCGTATATTAAGCCATTTTGGAGTGTTGGAGCTTTGGAGGTGTGTGTTTTTACCGGTGTTCCACATCAGATGTCAATTCCTCGTTGGTCAGATCCAACCACAAGGTAATTACCCTAGACATCCACATCCCGCCCCCACCTCCCATTATGGAAACCACCATGAAAAATTTCTCCAAATCCAACTTCACGCTTCTTAAGACAGAAGTGGCAAACTTCACGACACCCATGCAGACGGACAATAGAAGTATGACTGGTGAATTCTACACAAATGCACTTTATAAGCACTTACATGAGTACATGGATTGTGCTATCCCTAACAGAACCAAGATGCTATCCGCCAAAAAAGAAAGCCAATCTGGTGGTCCTCTGCCATAAACAAACTCTACAACAGAAGAAAGAACCTGTTGCAAAAAAGAGTAAAACCCCATGATTGGAGGAACTCCCTGGTCAGCCTCAGTAAGAAGCTGAGATCCCTCATAAAATCCTCCAAAGCTAGTTATGAAAACAAAATCGCATCTGATTCTAAAGACAACCACAAAGCATTCTATAGCTATGTCAAAAATCTCAGTGGCAACACTTAGATCTGTTCTGAGTTACAGCACAATGGCAATAAATATACAGAACCAACTGATATTGCCAACATCCTGGCAGATAGGTTCAGTGCTAACTTTATACCCCTCTCACCCCATAAATGGCTCATGTCTATACCGGAAGAATGTGAAGTTCTTGTAATCACGGCTGCACAGGTAAAAGCCACACTCTCCAAAGCCAAGAACACACCATCCATGGAACCTAACAACATCCCAGGGTACATTCTGCATGAACTGCAGAATGAACTGGCACCCCACCTAAGCGCCATGTTCAGTCATAGCCTCACCTCAGGCTTTGTGCCCACAGAATGGTGCACAGTAATGGTTATCCCACTCCACAAAGGGGGAGCCACCAAGGACCCCAGGAACTACTGCCCCATTAGCCTAATGAGCCTGGTCTGCAATGCCATAGATTGCATCATCATGGATCTTATACACAAAGACATTGGTAATCTCCAAACTCTGTACCCCACCCAGTTTGGGTTTGTAAATGGCAGATCAAGTCTCCCAAACCTGATAGACTTCTTTGAAGCAGTCACCAAAGCCGTAGATGAGGGTAACATGGTTCAGAAAGCCTATCTAGATCTCGCCAAGGCTTTTTACACCATCCCCCACTCTGGAATTATAGATAAACTAACTAAACTAGGTATAAATCCCTATGTCACAAGATGGGTTGGCAACTGTCTCACTGACAGACCCAACACTGTGAAAGTAGCAGACTCCAAATCCGACTTCAGACCAGTGACAAGTGGAGTACCACAAGGTTCAGTCCTGGGTCCTCTCCTGTTTGGCATCTACTTTTCTGAAGTACAGGCTAACACAGAAGGTCTTTGGGTAATGAAGTTCACAGAAGACTGCAAACTAGGAGCCATAATTGAAACACCTAACAATGTGGGCATCCTACAAAAGGGCCTCATGGAGACCAATGCTTGGGGTCAAAGCCATGGCATCAAGCTCAATGACAAAAAGTGCATTGTCATCCCCTTTGGTAAAAACTCTGTACCCATGAGTTTCCACATAGATGGTAGTCTACTTAACACTGAAAGTGTGATAAGAGACCTTGGGACACAGGTGGACAGTAGTCTCTTCTTTGATAATCACATTGTCACAGTAATAAGGAAATCCTTCTACATGGCATACCTCATCACAAAAGGTTTCTCATACGGGAAAAAAGAGGTCATTGTTCCCCTCCAATTGTCACTCATTAGACCCATTTTAGAGTACAACACCCCTACCTCACAAGACATCTAAAACAACTGGAAAGGCTGCAGAATTACCTCACAAAGAGGATTACCAGCCTCAAACAGATGCCCTACGCAGACTGTCTCAAAAAACTCCAGCTTTAATCCATCGCTTATCGCCTACTCAGAGGTGATCTCTGCTAACATACAAAGCTATGTCAAACCTAGAGCTGTTGGACATGCTCCACTTAAAGAATTCCTAATCCCTCTGAGCTACACACTCTAGGGACCTAAACCTTGTCACTACAATAAACAGAACATGCTGGAGGGATAGAGTCCTGTCCCAGAGACTTCCCATACTCTGGAACAAACTACCTATCTATATCAAACAAACAAAGCTCCTCATTAGCACTCTTCAAGAAACATCTTGATGATTGGATGGGCGATAGGAAATTCACCCCAGGGATCACCTCTGTGGCTCTGCTCGACAGGAGCACAGGAAAAAAAATTTCTTGGGTGGTGAAAGCCAGGGTACCTTTTTGGCTAGGCTTATATAGGCTAGAGACAATTGCCTATTACCTAACTATGAAGCTATATATATATATATATATATATATATATATATATATATATATATATATATCTATGGGTCTACTTCAGAATGTCGACCATTCAGAATGCCGACTTTCATATGGCCGAAACCATATGATCGACATTCTGAAAGACCAAAGACCGACATCCTGAAATAGCACCATTTACCTACCTGTAAATGCAATAAAACTGTGTTATGCAAGAGGGCAAGCCCCTCTGCATCCCCCACACCCCCTGCTACTTAAATATTCTCACTCTGAGATCACACTACAGTGCAGGAAAGGGGAATCTTGCAGTCCTGCACTGTAGTGGGATCTTCGCTATCATTTGTCAGCCTTTCAAACGTTCGCTCATATAGTGTCGGCCATATGAGTTTCAAACATTTGAAAGTTCAAACAAATGATGGGCTCTCATATGTGTGTGTGTGTGTGCGTGTGTGTGTGTGTGTGTGTGTGTGTGTGTGTGTGTGTGTATATATACATATATATATATATATATATATATATATATACACATACATGCATGCATGTCTACAGATATACAGACACCTATATGTATTTATATGTATATATATATATATATATATATATATATATATATATATATATATATACACAACTCAATATATATCTACACATATCTCTCTCTCTCTCTCTCTCTCTATATATATATATATATATATATACGTATATGTGTGTGTATGTCTACATATATACAAACACACACACAGACACACACATATGTATATAAATACATGTCTCCTAGTTTTGCATCGCAGGGCTCTATGCTATGTGTGAGAGAACATCACACATATCAATACACACATATATATATATATAGAGAGCAGTGATAGTGTGCAACATGGACAGTTATGTCACGTGTGAACCCAATGCTGGGACAACATTGCCCTTGTTTGTGAAGGTGGGATTGGGAATTTGGGGAAGGATAGCAGGCATATTTGTGGAGGTGGGTTGGGTTGGAAGATTGAGAAGACAGCCTACTTCAGTGGTATATGATACATGTGGTGGGTAAACACCCTGGATGGGGAGTGTCATCTGCGATGTGGAATCCCCATGAGCCCCCATATGGAAACAATGGGAACAAGGCCCCCACCCATTGCCAGTCACAACATCAGCTTCACGGCCCTGAAGGTGCCTGGGCTGGAGGCTGAGCAGGAGGAGCATGTGGACCCTGTGAGTGTGTACTGAGAGCCTCATGGTGTTGTAGCATGCCCCCCACATCTCTATGGAAATCCCTATGCACCAGACCCTGGACCTGACCTCGGGTGACAAGATCATGTCCGTGTGTGCTCCCGGGGGGTGACACCATCCCCTGAGGTGGTTCCACCTGAATGTAGTGCAGGACCAGTAGATGAGGATTCTCGAGGGTGGGTCCCACATGTGATGTGGCCTGGTAACATGGCCAGATGAGGTTGGAGAGGTGGTTCTGCTGGCAAATGTTCCCTAAACATGCTATTGTGTCACTGTTATAGAACATATGTGGGTAGTAATAGTCCACACATTCCCGGATCATGTCCAACAGCATGCATAGATATCCCCAATAATACAAAACAACAGATGTGCAGCAGTCACATAGCAAACAGACCACATGCATATATGGAACCATTGTGGCCCTTACAATTGCATGCAGGTGACATTGTTTGTAACTGACCAGCAATGATATTGTCTCACAGGGAACATGGCTACAAGCACATAGCACAAAGTGTGGTACAATACAATATATATCCCAATGGTAGGTATTCTGTAGCCATACCTATTGAGTTGTGTGATCAGATTGTTGTTGCAGATATGGTGGGGGAGACAGAGATGTGTATTAAAAACTATGATAACCTTGCTGTATGAGTTGCTCAGACCTGTTTCCATCTTTATGTCTTTCAGGCAAGATGTCACATGAGAGTTTTCCTGTTTATACAGCAGATGAAAATGAGGTCATCATCACACACCTGGTGCAGTACTACCAGTTGTTGTTTGGCAGAACAGCTCATGAGCAGCAGGGGTGGACCACCCTGTGGAATGATCTTGTCCACAGGGTAAATTATGTCGGCCTGTATAACTGCAGTTATGAGCAGGTCCAGCATCATTGCACAGACCTTCTTTGCAATGCCCATCAGCATACTACTGCATTCAGGGGGGATCACCTCGAAACAGGAGGGGGTCATGTCATCCATCCCCCCGACACATGTTGAGGAGCTCCTTGCCAGCATTGGGGGTCCTGCCCGCCCGCACACACAACACCTGGCGGAGAGCATAGTGGAGGTGGGTGCTACCCACACAATGGCAGAGGAGCATGCAGGTAAGGCTACAGGGCATATCAATAGACCACTGTTGCGTATCCATCTGCACCTGTACAGTTAAGTCATGCATATGTGAGATGACATATATATAGTCTGTTGCTGCATAGCAGTAATAAACAGATGTGCATAAGCTGTAGTATTGTGGGCTTATACTTTTGATGTACTGTAATGTTGCACCCACCCTGTACCAATCCCACAACTGTGGCTACTGACATCACATCTCTCACACACTTATGCAGGTCCCTCTGGTATACCTCCAAGTCAGCAGCCTGTAGCTGGTGAGTAAGTTTTTTGTTCAGGTTTGCCAATACACCTGTTATGTTATGGCTATGGTATATTCCATGCGCACATTTAACACACCTACCCATAACGCATGCTGTACATGTTCATGTATTGTTGCTGTTAACAGCACTCCATCACAGTGGTCACCTTGATGGTGTATCTGAAGGGTATGTAGACTCCTGCAATATAACTAATATCCTGTCATTGCAAAATGTGTGCACAGAGATGAACATAATGGTGGGACAAATGGCCTACAGTAGGGACATGTGTGAAACATCACCCTTATACAGTACTACAACAGTGCATATACCAGTATTACAATGGCAACTGTTACAGATCTAGACTACGGCATATCATAATAATGCGGTCCACAACCCTTACAACCTGCAATGTGGTCCTAACATGAGCAATGAGTGTGTAATATGGAATCGTATGTTAGGGCAGCAAATATGAGGAATTTATACCTTTACAAACACTGGAAGCATATGTGTGCACACACTCCAGATAAAATATATTGGAAGCAGCTGTTGAGGTACTGACAGCATGCATCTGTCATGGAAATGCACCTTCCAGCAAGTACACGTCCCCATTGTCACACCAAGAATCGGTCTGTTGTCCAAGACATTTGTCCATCAAATGTGCATACTTACCTGCAACAGAGGCAGCTGTGGCTTGCACACATCTTACATGCCATGGCGTGGACCCCATACCCAACAGGTAGCGCCCATGAGCTGGACATGTAGCCATACCTCACTATTGCATATTCCATGGCAGACAGTGCAGACAGTCATATGTGGTGAGGATGTATGGGACAGGAATAATGTAGGAAATAAACAGATGGCCATCCAAGACAGATGATGTTACATGTAGCAAACCAGTTATTCAGGCTGCCTAGTAACATGCCACAACATTGAGGGGGGGTTGCAGGAATGTCTAGCAAGTACTGGCTTTGTAGTACCCATGTCAGCAATTGCCTGGACTCTGCAAATGTTTGGCCCATGGGTTAGGGTAATCAGATGTGACAGTTGTACCACAGGAAACATCAGCCAGGCCTCTCTACAGGTAGTGTATGCGTAACAGAAGAGGTCCCCAAAAGGCAAGTGTTGCAATGTGTACTGGTGTAACAAGACCATGCTGGAAACCTACAGACAGTATCATGTACGATACATGTGCTGCACAGCCAGCACCTCACCCCACTTCAGGCCCACCATCCCCATCTATACCGTGCCCATGCCAGTGTACACCTGTATGTTTGCTATTCATTAGCTGGGACAAGGCTGTTACACATGGCGTTCAGTGTTTGGGACACTGCAAACTGACAAACATGTGTAGGCCATAGCTGTCAAGCATCTGCAAAAAGGCTGAAGGTGGGGGGGGGTGTCATCATATCACAACAGTGCACTGCAGCAGGGAACCAAAGGATGCTACAAATGGCTGTATCTGCACACAGTCAGGGTCAGGAACTGTGGCAGACATAACCCTGATTCCACAGCAATAGTGATGGCTGTGTGTGAACTCCAATGGATGTGCACATGAGTTGACCTTGCAGTCATGCAGAGTTGGGGGACATGTGTAGGGCAGACTGATCATATACTGGCAAATGCAGATGGCCCATGCTATTATACCCCTGTCAGGAATAGTGACCGCTGTAGTACACATAACAGTAGGTGCAACAAACCATCATGATAAGGGCATGAACACATATGCACCCACGATGTGTATGCATCTCAATCAGCATCAGCACAACTAATACATTTGTTTGACACTGCATTTGATTGTACAGGACACATGTCACATATTAGGCTCATGTAATGTTAACATATGCAGTAATGTGGTCCCATGGCATATAAAGGAAGAGGGCATCATATCAATAAGCATGTGTACACTCCCCATAGCCACGGTAAGGGTTGATGTTTGTCAGTGTAATTGTAAAGTATTGCTGATACATGCACCAT
Source organism: Protopterus annectens (assembly GCF_019279795.1). Lineage (NCBI taxonomy): Eukaryota > Metazoa > Chordata > Ceratodontiformes > Protopteridae > Protopterus > Protopterus annectens. The sequence continues at coordinate 1,192,834,587 of NC_056728.1, forward strand.
TGTGGATGACATCTGTAAATCAGACAGCAGGCATTCACAAATTACATCTGTCCACATATCATCCCAGGTATGTGTCGGTCAAACACATAAGGGCTGTGATCAGCAGAATAACTGACACAGTAATACACATTCAGCAATGGTGTGTACACCTGTGAGGTATGGTGCACAGTACATGGCAGGTGCTGAATAGGTGCACAGCAATACTGTGTACATGGGTGATGTGTTTTCCAGGGGAAGAGGCATCACCTACTAACACAGCCCATGCACCACATGCATGTATACTCTGGCTAGCATGGATTGACTATAGCTGCACTGCATGCTGTTGAGTACCATATGTTATGCATGTTGACAGATGGGTAATGGGAGGTCTGTGTGTAATATCTTGGTGCAACCTCACCTGTAAGTGTGTGTTTGTGGGGGGCGTGGGGGGTTCTTTTGTCTGTAAGTGCAATCTGGTGGAGTGGGGGGGTTGATGCATGTAGGATGTGTGTGTGTGTGTGTATGTGTGTGTGTGTCCATGTATGCACATGTGTAAATGTGGAGTTGTTCATACATCTCGACTTCCCTTTGGAATTCTGCAGTACATGGACATGGTCTGACACATGCGACACCAGGAATACCTGTCTGATATGTAATATCAGGACAGTTGATAGTATAATAAGGTCTGTAGCATAGAACATGCATTGGGAGGGAAACTAGACACCAGGTATACTGTTAAAACTGCAATCAGCAGACAAGTGAAAGAATACCCATGTATGCAGCACTACAGATGCATTAGGAATTGCTAGACAACACCAGTGAGTGTAACCAAATATTACTGTTGTCCACATAATAAGTTAATAGAGCAAAAGACCTTGCATCTACTGAGCAATATTTACGTATGACACTCCAGCGTGTGACATTATTGAGTGACTATAGTAGCCCCTAACATATGGGGGCCATGCTCACGAGGTCTGGACAAACCCAGGGTGAACACTGGATGACAGCAATGAGTCGATGTAAAACTGACTCCAATCAAGTCAAAGAGGTAAAGGAGTAACAGGTCATGTTTTGTGGTCATTTGTCTAGGCAATTAGTAGAATGATACGTTAATGATTGGTATTAATGAGTGTAGGTTTCCAAGTGTGATTCAGGATGGGGAACGTAAGAGAATACACTTAGGACAGTCTGTAAACTCCGGGACAGCTAGGTATTATGGTGGAATGTCAGGGTGTGTGTGTGCGTGTGTGTGCGTGTGTGTGTGTGTGTGTGTGTGTGTGTGTGTGTGTGTGTGTGTGTGTGTGTGTGTGTGTGTGTGTGTGCGTGTGTGCATGTGTGTATGTGTGTACTGTTAAGCAATGAAGTACAGGTCTTAAAGTGCATTTCTTGTTTTCCACTCACAGGTGGGGAGGTGGGTCAGGGTCCCTCCTGCATGCAGTCTGATGTTGGTGTCCATACAGACACTGCAAATGATGATAGATGTGTTGAGGCACAAGCAGGGTTGTCAGAGGCCAAATCTGCACCATCGTTTGACATCCCCCTGTTATACAACCCATCCCCGCAAGCAGTCACTGTGCCTATAGATACCCTGTCACCAGTGGCCATAGCAGATGGACAGTTGGTGGTTGGTGGCAATGCACAGGACAGTGTGGAATATCTGGCTGCTGTGTCTGGACACAGCAGCCATAGCCGGATATCCAGCAGGGTACCACATAGGCAGATGTACAGTGGTGTTCGTTGGAGGGCTGCTGGTCATCGTGGACCTGGCAGAAGTGCCACATCTGGTACCACCAGACACACAGTTCAGGCTGTCATGGAGGCACAGGCATGTATGGAACGGTTCAACAGACAGGGTCTGAGGCTGCAGAGGGCTGCTTTTTCAGCTGTAAGTGACAACATCCTTGATCTTGCAGGTGCCCTCTGTTATTATACAATGGTCATGGACAGGCGGTGGGGTGAGATGGTGGGCCTTCTCAACAGTGGATTGTCTGTGCTAGAGCATGTGGTGAGACTGGTGTGATGGCTATGTGGACGTAGGCCAGCAACACCAACATCTGGTGGTCAACTTGGACATGCAAGGACACCAAGCCGCTCCCATAGTGGCAGTACCAGCCCCAGCACTGCAGAGGGGGGCGCTGTCCACACCACAACATAGCAGGGTACATGCATATGGCCCTGGCCAGTCCCAGGAGGGACCTGGTTCTAGCGGACATATGTCATCATAAAGGGAGAGTAGCATATTGAGGCTTTTACCTGGACATGCCTGTGGAACCCATGGCAGGCACAGTTCTCATGTCCATGGCTGGAGGCAGTGAACTGCACACCCTGCCAGGTATGGTCTGCAGCTGTCCAACTATCACCTGTATGGGGCAGCCACATGGCAGAACTGTGTGCATGCATAGCCACACACAATAGAAACACACCTAGGGCAACCCCATACCTACACACACCACATCACCACGGCCATATCAGTAATGTAAACCATTCACTCACACACATGGTGTCAAACACATGGCCCATCCTAGATCTCTGGCAAACCAACAACTCACCCTGTGCATATGATAATATCTGTGCCACATCCCTGTCATCCATGATATCGATGCAGGGACAGGCTAATATGGTTCTGATGCACAGAGTGACCAGACTACAGTGTACCAATGTACTGCTGTGTAACATTTTTTCAGCAGTAATGTTTAATGCTTACTTGTCAGGTAGTGTAGCTGTCCAGCCATGATGCATTATAGCTGTTCGTAACGCTGAGTGATTGTGGTCTCCATAATGTTATCTATTTGTGTTGTAGGTGTCCATGTGTCAGCAAGAGGATGGTCAGCTGTCATATCTCACAAGGGGTATGGCACTGTGGTGACACCATAGCTGTGCCATATCCTGCTACAGATGAACACATGTCGCAGGTCTGTATAACAGTTACTGCCTGTGTCACATGGACAGATGATCCTCTGGGACATGTATATTCAGCAACCTGAAGTAGATCCCTCCACATACACGCACAATCTTACTTGGCAACACTGGGACTAGACCCCTACCTAGGTATGTAGTGCTACTGATGTGTGTGGCTTTCATTGCACACACTACACAGCGTTTAGGATGAGGTGTGTTCCAGGTTGCATTTTACATGCAGAACATCTCCAGGCATGTACAGTATGCTAATGGGGATGTAACGGTTGTATATGGACAATAAAGTGTGACATACCATCGTATACACATTAACAAACACATAACAGTCAGACACACATCTGAGAGACATGGGCCTATCAGTGCTAACTACCTTGTCAGTGTGTCCAGTGTGTTACAGGTAGGCTGCACACAGCACATGCATAACTGGGCTGGATAGTGTTATCAGTTACCTGTATGGTTGATGGTGACAGTGGTCACTATACAGTGGTACATAGGACATGTACCGGGGGTACCATGGTGTAATGACAGTATACCCAGCACCCACACCCCACTGTGGATATTGTATGCACTAGAACCCATGATGACACTCTCACATACCCACCATCACACATTGACCAGGACTGCAATACAACCCCTTGTCTATCCCAAGAGTGCAACTACAGGGATATGCATCTAATCCACATGCCGTAGGCATAGTAGGGTGATGCATTGTCATGCCTTCCTATGGACAGCAACATCACTATCCCTAATACTGCATGGCAATGCATATTGTAATAGGAGTATGTGGCCGTGGAATGCTGTACCCTACATATATATACACACATGCACACATACACACACTTGCCAGAACTCAGTGGGTATCCCATGCCTATCAACCCATCTGTACAACAGTGTTGTGCTAGTACTGCAAGGCCTGGGTAGCATTTAGGGAGAGGAGTGTAACAAAGTGCATGTAATGTCTGGTACAGCAGCAGCCACATCTAATTATGGCAATGGGTGGTGCAGTGGGGAGTGAAGGACCTCAGGGTATTCCGAGCTACAGGTCTACTAACACACAGACACTGGTATCCTCAGTAATGCACACATACACATTTGTCAGTACTGGGGTGCATCGGTGCAGGTGTTCATAGGTGTGCACCTGGTTATTTTTCATGGAGAGATGGGAAGTGTAGGGGATGTGTGTGTGTACAGTGGTATCATGCCACCTGCCATGTGTCAACAGGCCATCTATCTACAGACACCACTGTGGTGACCCTCAGGATGAGAGTGACATACATCAGCCAGTCCTCTGGGTGCCTCCTGCAAATGGCCAGTGAGGTGCTCCAGTTGACATGTATGCAACATGTATTACATAACATGGTTAGTGTCTGTCTTGGAGACCTGTACCCAAGCATGTTCTGTTGACTGTGGTAGTGTAGTGGAGGTATCCATGGCATGTGGTGCATACAGGGTGTTGAGTCCTATCTGTGCCAGTTATAACACAGCTGGGCAGACATGTCAGTGTCAGTCAAGCATAGATTGCCTGTATGTATCCAAGATGGATACCTGACATCTGCACATCTGTACAGGGACTGACAGACATCAGCTCGCCAACTAGCTATGCAATAGGATGAATGTGGTGGCAGATAGACGTCTGACACCGATAGGTATGTCATTACTACATGATGGCAGCCTTCACTGACATGTGCTATACAGACAGTAGTCTACAGTTATTTTCCACATGTCAGATAATTATCCAGTAGGAAATATATAATGTGACACAGCTCACACACCAGGAATATGACAGTGAGGACTCAGAGTCCATCTATGCATGCAGGGGTGTTTGTTTCCAGTACTACAATTAGCAATCTACTCTTGCTTGGGAAAGCACTGTCAACAGTAGTAACATAATGATACACTACATGCAAGTGTGACTGCATATAACCTGGGATACTACCCTTGTATGTAACTCATTCACATGGATAAGAGTGTTAAACAAGTCATATATACTCAAGTGTCCCAGACAGGAGACTTACACCCCTTGTTACTGTAATGACAGCACATAGACGCATGTTATGTACATGGCATTACATACACTTATTACAGATGTCATTACCCTGCTATGTTATAAGACTGGGATGTGAGCACTGGTTACCAGGGCTAAGCCATGCTAAGCAGGTTTCAGTATTGCTGCAATATTACAGCTAAGCACATTTGTGCACTGGTAAGCGAAGCCTACACGGTGTAAGCACCTGTACATTTAACCATACGTTAGCACCGCTTAGCTTCAAGTAAACCCACGCAAATGCATTTGAAGCTGCTCAGAACTGACTTAACCACTCTGTATCCAACAGCCCTTGTTCTGCCCAGCAAGAAAATAAGCAGCCATTGCATGTCTTGAACCCTGGACACTGTACACTATAGTCACAACAGTTAACCACCATGACAGCTGTGAAGACAGTTGTTTTTCCAATATATCTGTCAGTACACATATTGAATAGTATTGAACAATTGCTGTGACTTCTACAATTGTATAGTACTTGTTAGGGATATTACTGCTGCATCACATGTTGTTATATCTAAATATATACATATCAGATACATACAGTGTGATACATCTGGGAAGGTATACACAACAGTAATGTTTACACATGACAATGATATGGATATATACATATACATATGTAGCTATATGTCTACATGTACATACGCATATGTATTTATATATATATATATATATATATATATATATATATATATATATATATATATATATATATATATATATATATATATATATCTGTACATCATTTATGTATGTATATATATATATATATATATATATATATATATATATATATATATATATAACTATGTGCATATATATCTATATATCTGTATATCTGTATGTGTAGACATATATATATATATATATATATATATATATATATATATATATATATATATATATATATATATATATATATATATGTATATGTATATATATATATATATATATATATATATATATATATATATATATATATGTGTATGTATATATATATATATATATATATATATATATACATATATGTATGTATGTATATGTGTATATATCTATATAGATGTATATGTATATGAATATATATATATATATATATATATATATATATATATATATATATATATATATATATATATATATATATATATATATATATATATATATTATATATATATGTATGTTTACCATATGTCCATAACATGGAGTGGAGTCATACCTCGGCACCAATAGTCTCAACCTCTAAGTGCAAGGGGATGTCATGTACGTCTTGCAGGTCTATATGTAGACTGTTGCTGCTGTAACAGGGGTTGTCTTAACAGACATGTTGTGTGTGGGAGGTCACATCTGCTATTGACATGTACGCCATCAGTTACTGACAGACATCCTAATGACATCATAGTACAGTACCACTGATAGCACAGTAATGATCCTGTGGACTGCAGCAAAGCTATGACCAATATATGTTGACAGTCTGGCACACTCTGGTCAGTCCAGAGGTGTACACAGATCGCCTTAGTGCGAGACATGTGAGCCAAGCCTGACAATGTGGATGTTAACAGCCATGTATATGGGTATATCACATAAATACTGGATTACAAATGCCCACACAGTTTATGCATTCCCACACTCCTGTCTGTCCTGACACATAATAACTAGTGGTGCAGAGGTCACATGGCCACATACTACTCAGTTGTTAGTGACATACATCTGTACAGCATCCCACTGCTTTGTCAGAAATACACAACAGTTATGGTGGCCCGGCAGCAGTACATCTTGCAAATATCTGGACATAACATCACAATGGGTAATTACGCTAAGCTGCTAGGCATGTAACAATGCACTGTGCAAACTACAGGCAGACTTCCGCAACACTGGCCTATATTTCGTATGGGGTAATACACATGTACCTGCAAATATAGCAGCCTCTACAGGCATGTCATAGCACAGAATTACAAACACTTGTGTGAAAGTGCATACCCACAACCAATGTGAACACAGCCACAGCCACAGCCACATATGGTACGCAAGCTTAATATTACACTATATGGACTGTCTGATCAACGCCATCCTCATATGTCCCACTCACACACTAACCCTACATATACTAGGTCATGACACAGTGTGGTCCAATGCCTGTCTGTGGTATGGGACACATGCGTGTTAGGCCCTACAAACATGTAAGCCGATAGGGTTCCATACACTGGAGCAGCATGCAACATCAGCTAGAACAGGCCCAAGAACAATGACATCTACCACAGTCTATACACAGGCGAAGGTAAGTATTCACAATACACATACTGTTGACAATCACCATAAGTACACAGACCCCACTACTATGCACACAACCACAGAATGCCAAGGTTATGTCCTCAGCAATAACCCCTACTATACATAACATGTCTAGCAGTCTGATATCTGACTAGCTTGTTATCAGGTATGATGGCAATAAATAATGATGTACAGAACATATGCATTTCTTACTGCATGACATATGTACAAAGGTTGACAGGCTTGTGGCTGGAACCACAAACACTGGGCCAATATTGGCATGTTGCTGTGATATCCTCATGGATTTACTGTTGTAACAGGGTTTGTTGTGACATATGTCCTATGAGGGATATGAAGTCAGTAACTCTCATGGCTGTCACCATGTACTGACTGCAATTCTCAGACTATGCTTCTACAGTTCTAAAATAGGTGATCTTTGAGTAATACAAGAAACATAATACTCCAACCACTGGCCAGTCTGCAGATACCCCTACAGGAGGGAGTTTCCTCAAAAACATAACATAGACATGACAGGTATTAAATCATGTAGACCAGCCATATCCACACAAATCCTGGTAACCAACATTACTCCAAATACAGAAGATCAACACTTACATTCTGTAGTCATGTCTGGAACATCCCCCTCCTGTTTGTTGGCCTGTCTTCAAAGTGTATCCCACCATCTGTGATGTTGTTTGCCAAACACCAACATGAAGTCCTGCTCACAGTGAATGAAAAGGGCCAACACCCACATGATGTTCCTAGTTATTGGAGTGTTTTTCCATGCAATTGGCTATGGGAATCTTACCACAGCTGTTCCACATGCAATCAGCTAGTGGGGAACTGCAATTCGTGCAGAGGCTATCAGCTGATCATGAGCATCACTTACAAAACACAAGCTGCTGCCTAAGCAAAACAGGTGTACTTCTACACATCCACCAGAGAAGGAGTGAGAGAGACAGACAGAGACAAAGTAAGACAGGGAGAGGGTGGGAGAGTAAAACCTAAGCATGTTTGTGTCACACACTTACCAGTACGGGGTTTCAAATCCCTGCCTGACTATGTATTGCTATCACATGTCTATGCAGTTATTGCATTCACCACAGAGCTTACCTGTTGGAGAGCTGTCCAAAGGTATATTTGATGGTGAGTGACATCTGCAACAGTGATAAAGGAGGGATAAGGTAGGTGTAGTACACGTGCCTGTCCACATGAACAGGTGTCAAGGTCGAAACAGCCACACTCTCTCAGGGACTCACACACATTATTACAGTTGGCAGGGTCAGGATTAGACTTCCTAACTAGCTAGTTTGCCACAATACAGTAATACGCAGGTATCACATGCGCCACAGGGGATATCAGGATGATATATGGGCAAAAGGTATGTCAAGGTGTCTGACATCAGAAGGCATGCTTCAGTAGGCCAATGGGAGGTGTAGTGAGTGTGAATGGTATCCAAATCATTATACTTCACACACACACAGACACAGGTTGCCAATACTGACATGCATGGGTGCATTGCTTCACAGGTGTGTAGTGGTTGACTGTGCCAGAAGGCTGTACAAGGCTAGGTAAAGGGTATACCTTGGCATTAGGCCACATGACAATGGTCTGCAGTGTGGCTCAGGTGTGTAGTGTCTGGACTGGCCCACACAGGTGGGCATTCTATTCACCATCCAGTCATATGGGTTACTATTGTAGGTGGCCAGTGCTGTCCAATGCTTGCCATGAATTTGCTCTATAGTTCATGACATAGACGGTGTCTGGGATGTGCACACATCCCACATGCATGTTCTGTGACATCTGGAAGTGTACCTGGGGTGTCTGGGGCATGTTGTGTAGACAGATTGTTATCATCAGATGAGCTATTCCTGGCCTCATGTGGTGAGAACTGGCAATGGACACCAGGTTGACCTTGCACCTACATTGACAGCATGATACAGGTATTCCCTGGTGTCAGTTGCATCTGTAAATACAGGGCATGTGTATAAGGCATGGTATGTCCTTTGTGGGTTACATTTGCTGGCTCTACAGTTGTTGCAGGCGTCCAGTGGGGAACATAGTGAAGAAGCACTGTATGCAATGATTTGCCTATTGTAGGGATGGGACAGGGTGCCATGCCCTCTATAGTCTTCTGCAATCACACCATGGTTACTATCTGTGGGCAAAACTCAGGGAACTGACAACAAAGTGGTTGTTGCCTAGCTGAGTGTGTTTGTGTATGAGACATGGGTGGAGAGTGTTCTCTTGGTAATACTAGGGTTGCCTGTATTGTTCGCCTAGCCACAATGTCACATGTAGGGGTATGGATTGTCTACCCCAGCTTCTCTGCTGTTTGACATCTGTTATCCTTGTAAGGTGGACATTGTGACATATAATAGGCCCACCATATAAGAAATTTGCAAAACTCGCTCTACAATGACTCCAGTTGCTACACACTCACAGCTACCTCCACACAGGATACGAATGACACACACACACATATACTTTCCATGTCTGGGATTAAAGCTCCTACCTAGCTAGTACATCACACTACAGCAATAAGCAGTTATAGCACGTGCCATGGAAATTGTTGGGCTATTTCTTCCCCAAAGGTGTATTTCAAAATGAATGATATCAGCAGGCTTGCCAAAGTAGAGCAATGGAAGTTGCAGTGACTGTGAATGGCCTCAGAAACATTGACCCCTACAAAGACAAACACACACACACACACACACACACACACACACACACACACACACACACACACACACACACACACACAAACATGCAAACTTTTAAACTTGCCATCTCTGGGAATAGAGCTCCTACCTAACTAGTATAACACACTACAGCATTATGCAGTTATAGGATGTGCCACAGAGATTACTGGGCTACTCTTTCCCCAAAGGTGTATTTCAAAGTGAATGACATCAGCAGACTTGCCAAAGTAGGGCAATGGAAGTTGTAGTGACAGTGAATGGCCTTACAAACATTGACTCATACACAGACAAACACACACACACGCAAACATGTACACTTGCCATTTCTGGGACTAGAACTCCTACCTAACTAGTATATCACATTACAGCATTATGCAGAGTTATAGGACACACCACAGAGATTACTAGGTTACTCCTTCCCCAAAGGTGTATTTCAAAGTGAATGACATCAGCAGGCTTGCCAGAGTAAGGGAATGGAAGTTGTAGTGACTGTGAATGACCTCAAAAGCATTGATCCCTACACAGACAAACAAACACCCACACTTTTACTCTTGCCATGTCTGGGAATAGAACTTCCACGTAACTAGTATATCACACTACAGCATTACACAGTTATAGGACATGCCACAGAGATTACTGGGCTACTATTTCCCCAAAGGTGTATTCCAAAGTGAATGACATCAGTAGCCCTGCCAAATTAGAGCATTTGAAATTGTATTGAGTGTAAATGGCCTAAATTGCATTGATCCCTCTGCAGACAAACACACACACACACACACACACACATGCACACGCACACACACACATATATATACACACACACACACACACACACACACACACACACACACACACACACACACACACACACACACACACACACACACACACACACACACACACAGTTGCCATGCCTGGGATTAGAACTCTTACCTAACTAGTACATCAAATTACAGCATTACACAGTCATAGGACACTCTACGGAGATTACTAGGCTACTACCTCTCCAAAGGTGTATTTCAAGGTGTAGACATCAGCAGGCTTGCCATAGTAGGGCAATGGGGAGTGCAGTGTGTGTGCATGGGCCATAACCCATTAATCAAGAGGCAGATACACAACACTCAGGCACACACAATTTTATATTCCACAGGTATGTGTATACAACTGCTAGATGACTACTGACTTGTACAGTTATGTTACACAGTTAGCATAGACACTGCAGACACTATAGTGCTGAGGAATACCAGAGGCAAATGTCTCCAGTGATTGACATTTGCACATCATGTGGTTTTAGCCATGTGGATGTGTGCTGGGTGGGACAGGCTTCATGATGGGAGGCTCTTTGTCACTGTTTGTCACTTTCTTCCACACATCTATGTATGTGCAATTTTGGCCTATTATAGTGTGTTGTCCTTGGATATATGTGTGTATTCCTATCCAATGTGTGTGCAAAGCATGACTGGTGTGTACTAAGTGTGTGAACTAACATCTGCGACTGTCAGATATGTATGGTCCACTGTTGTTTTCAGACATGGGCTTCATTTCTGAAGTGTGTGAGGATGCCCAGTATGACATTTCAGTATTTTGTTGTCTGACATGGCCTTCATTTCACTAAGTGTGGGAACATGCCCAGTATGACCTTCTGTATTGAATGTGTGAATCCATTCCAGGTAGATTGTACTCCAGTGCAGGCTTTTGTGTTCTACACCTACAGATAGCAACCTGTTTATGTGGGATATCTGTATATCAGTTGACAATATGCGGTCAAAATGGGCAAAGGATAGTGGGTTACTTTAGGTAATTGTGTCTGTGCTGCTTCTGCTACATGGTCTTGGTGTTAGCAGAGATATTCAGACATATGTATTATTTTATACTGTTATGTTTTATGTCATCAAGTACTGTCAGGTATACATATTTGCTTGTCGTGATGTCCTGGGAAACACAGGGTGAATGCAGCTGTGCCCAGTATTGTGGTCAACAACCTACATATTCCTGCACAATCATGCCATTCTGGAGGGGAAGTTGCAGAAACTTGCTGCTGGGTCTATGTAAATGGTTCAGCACCTTGGTACAGTGGTGGCTGAGGATCCCATGCTTGTACATCCATTGATGTAACAGTATGGCCATATCCTGCTCTGGCCATACCTAACAGCTGTACAGATTCACACAGGTTATTCAGAGGCAGGGGTCATAATTCTGGACATTTTCCCTTCACATTGTGGTTTACGAGCAGGTTTGTAGCCACCCATTCTTGTGTTTGGAGCCAGGGATAGTATGTGCCCACGTCTGAGTTTCAGACTTCACACACACCGTGCCGCCCATGTTCCTACCACCCTTGATTATTCTATCCTCTTCCAAACATTATGCAAACATTATCTGATATGTTCCCTATAGTTTTCACCTCATCCCAGCAGTAATTTGGTGTTGTTCCACAGTTCATGCATTAGGACATGGTGGACATGTTACTGGGATATGTCCACATGGCCTTGCATTTGGGTTCTGTGGACTGTGTTATATTGTTATTTGGGAGTCAATGACATAACATACATCGGCAGTACGGGTGAGACACAGGCATTTGGCAGAGGACTGTAGGCCATTGGGTAGTGATGCAGGCCAGCTGTAGCAGGCCATTGCATTCTGTCACTCCTACAGTCCCAGACTCCAATACATTATATTCCCCTGGAGTGACAGGGTAGGTGTGCAAGGTGTTCATGCCAATACTTTCTGCAATTATTGATGCAGTGGTGTGGATGCTGGCAGGGTGCTGCTTACAGCTAGGGCATACCTGCATGGGGCACCTGTTCTGCATGCTGCATTCGTTAGCTATTGCCATAACGAGGTGGGGGTCATATTGCACTCATTCCCAACAACAGGGATAAGACTGGAGAGGTATCTGTAGGTGATGGTGGGGTGAGCTGGGTGTGGGTCTATATTATAACATCGAAGTTCTCTAACATCGAATGTTATAATATCGAATCAGATGTTTAACGCTGAAAACAGCGAAGGTGCAGGACATCGAATTCTTTCCCAGGGAAAGAATTCAGTGGGCCATTGCTGTGGCTTCGTTATTTTCAGCGTTCAATATGTTGGAGTGTTACGGGTCGTGTTCGGGTAAGTGTGCGATTGTGTGTAGGTTAGGGTTAGGGGTGAGTTAGGTGAGTTAGGGTTAGGGTGTGGGTCAGGTAAGTGTGCAATTATGTGTAGGTTAGGGTTAGGACGTGGGTGAGATGAGTGTGCGATAGGGACGGACCTTAGGGTTAGGGTTGGGTTAAGGTAAGTGGATAGCTAGTACTGTATGCAAAGTTTAGTATAGGTCTAGGATTTTAAGTGTATGTGTGTGGATGGCTGTTTTTTGTGTGTGTTTGTGCTGTGTGTATGTTTCTCGGAATAGCAAATTTTTTCCCTCGGAAAAATTCGCTATTCTGACTGTTTGATGTTTTCACACTTCAGTGTTTAGGGTTCGATATAATAACATTCGATGTTAGAGAACTTACATGTTATGATATAGACCCACTGGGTGCATGTGTGCTATGGACACTACTTGCATCTGACAAACAGATATGCATGGGGCATTCCACTTATGCTGGCTTGTGCAGGGACATCAGCTGTTTCTCAGTACTTCATACCTGTGACCTTTTTGGTAAGACATCAGTATTCCCTACCACAAGCCAAAATAATGTGCTGCTAACCTGCATGTACAATTCCAAGGGTGTGTCCATTTGACAGTTACATATTATACACTGTCTGGGTACTTACCCCTGTGTACTGCTTGTATGTCTGGGCCCACATTCATGCCATGTCCATCTTTCAGATGGTGACACATATTACTTCCAAACATCTATTATGGCTTACTGCTGGAATGTGTTTTGCTTGGAAGCATTGTTTTTGGCACTGCAGTTGTAAGAACTTGGTCCTGTCATTGGCAGTACTGGCCAATGGCCACCAGGACAAACCTCACCATGCATACATATTGACCACTTTCACGCAATATACAACACACACCAACCTAACACACACATTCCTGCATACTGTACACATGCTACAATCTATCCTGCTACCTTGGCCATCTCAGGTAATCTGTGCTCCACTGTTATTATACCTACACACATGTTTCTACATTTCTACATAGGATTGGGGGGGGTC